>NC_086319.1:70037405-70381405 GCF_036172605.1 Pelobates fuscus | reverse complement strand
TTAGTTACCTGAATTATTATACATCATTAAATGACATAAAGAAGAATTACAATTAAAAAACAAGCTTCCAGACAATAAGAGTATATAGTATACATTAAGTAATAAACAATGTTTATGCAACCAAAAATAAACCGGAATTTGGATTTCTAATATACTAGTAAAATGTAATAAAGTTCTTTACAATGATTGCAATTAATGCTTCTCTGAAACTAAATGTTTTTATCTAATGCAATTTATATGATAAAGTAAGGTTTTATCTACAGAATTAAAATACTAGCTTAAATGTATGGAATACTTATATCCTAACCAAATAATAACTATAAATCTTATCTAAAATACAGTTTCTGAATACAAAATCTTTTGGTTTTCCTTTCCTTATGCCCCCTATAACTTAATTATCATACTTCCTCCCTTGCTACTTGCCATTGTAATTAGTATCTAATCCTCCCTTGTGCCACATGTCAATACCTAGGCACAGCCATTTTGTTCTCCTCTGCCCATGATGTCTTCAGTTTGCCCTTATGTGGATTTTATTTTGCTGATGTATTGTGGGTAAATTTGATTGGTAACTAAAGCAAAACTGTGTATTAAGCTCTGACCATTGTCTACTTTTGTCAACGTGACTGTTATATATAAGGGAACGTAGTAATTACTTTTCCTTCTGTCTTCAATGAGAACTTGAGTGCCCAGGAGAAAAATTAAGAGTTCCAGACACAGGAAACTATTAGATGCAATTAGATTTTGGTCACAGAGCTGATTTAATTAAGTGCTTTTGGTGGATAGATCATGTCCCTACAACCTCATGTTCAGAGCCAGATTACCCATAAGGTAGCATAGGCAGCTTCCTACGACCCATTGGTCCCCTATAGGAGCCTGCAGCTCTTGCTCTGTGAGAGTGCCAGGGGCAGAGTGATCACCCAGCCACTCCGGTGATGGACAGAATTTATGGGCCGGTTGAAGAGATCAGTAGATCTCCCCAGTCGGACCAGCATATTTCTGTCTCATTAGAGATATCTTTGCCAGAAGCTCAAGGAAGCAGGCTGTTAGGACCCGCTTAGGGGGGTCTGCCTTGACGTTGGCAGGCGGGCATTCCCTCCAATGGCCATTGTAGCAACTAAATGACCTCCATTTGTCTAAATATACATAGGGATTAAGGAGAAAGCGCAGGTAACGTTTTTTTCTTTTCTTTGGTTTTTACTATATATTGGGGCTGATGTGTGTTGTAGTCCTTGCTGCTTAAGCGCAGGACTTCTCTTTTTGTATTTGTATTTACTTTGTATCACACAGCCTGGTTACAATGCTGCTACCCATCCCATGTGTTCCCTATTAAGGGTTAATAAGTAAAGGGGTGTATATAAAAAATACCCCTTTCTGTCTCATTAGAGATATCTTTGCCAGAAGCTCAAGGAAGCAGGCTGAAGGGTCAGTGTTAGGACCCGCTTAGGAGGGTCTGCCTTGACGTTGGCAGGCGGGCATTCCCTCCAATGGCCATTGGAGCAACTAAATGACCTCCATTTGTCTAAATATACATAGGGATTAAGGAGAAAGCGCAGGTAACGTTTTTCTTTTCTTTGGTTTTTACTATATATTGGGGCTGATGTGTGTTGTAGTCCTTGCTGCTTAAGCGCAGGACTTCTCTTTTTGTATTTGTATTTACTTTGTATCACACAGCCTGGTTACAATGCTGCTACCCATCCCATGTGTTCCCTATTAAGGGTTAATAAGTATAGGGGTGTATATAAAAAATACCCCTTTCTGTCTCATTAGAGATATCTTTGCCAGAAGCTCAAGGAAGCAGGCTGAAGGGTCAGTGTTAGGACCCGCTTAGGAGGGTCTGCCTTGACGTTGGCAGGCGGGCATTCCCTCCAATGGCCATTGGAGCAACTAAATGACCTCCATTTGTCTAAATATACATAGGGATTAACCCCTTAAGGACACATGACATGTCTGACACGTCATGATTCCATTTTATTCCAGAAGTTTGGTCCTTAAGGGGTTAAGGAGAAAGCGCAGGTAACGTTTTTCTTTTCTTTGGTTTTTACTATATATTGGGGCTGATGTGTGTTGTAGTCCTTGCTGCTTAAGCGCAGGACTTCTCTTTTTGTATTTGGACCAGCATATTTGTTTCTTTTAACCATACCATCCCTCGCATGAAAGACCCCTCAATGGTTACATGGCCAATGTTTTACATGCTGCAAGGTTAGTTCTTTGTATAGGACTGAGGCAGGGAAAGGATCTTACATCATGTCTGCTCCACATACCAAGCCCCTGAACTTCTATGTAGGCTGGTCTGAAGAGATTGTATTGAAGAACAGAAAAGAGGGGGAGACACAAGTCAGGGGGTCAGGGTAAATAAAGAGGTTGGAAGAGAGGGAGAAAAAATTGGGGGAATGATGTGTGGGGAGAAGTAGCTTGCGGGAGACAAGTGATTGGGGAGAAAAAGAGGTGGGATGGAGAAAGATGAAATCACATCTCAGAAAAAACAATGTCCTCCTTCACACACACACACACACACTGCTTAAAAATGCAACATTGCGTGCACACAGTAACATCCAGTAAAATACACTCCTGCATACACACACACACACACACATGCAAAGTACAAAAATGTATCTACAATAAAACAAGGGCCAAACATAGAGTAGTAAAGTCTTACACTTTGAGATAATGAAATTCAATGTTGAACTCACAAAAGTAAAATAAGGAAAGGCTCATCTGGTGTGTAGTTAAACGTCTGGTGATGGTGGTGTTCTGGTATTCTCAAATATACATGTGAAAGAAATGTGCAAAACTGTCTATAAATGTAGCAAACTGCTTTATTGGTTACGCTTAATTAATGCATGCAAATATTGTTTTAATTAAATAGAAAAGCAGACCTAGTGGGTCAGAGAGAATAGGGGCGCCCTATTCTCTCTGACCCACTAGGTCTGCTTTTCTATTTATACATTTCTGTAAGGGTTATCCCCTAATTTGGTCGCCCCTGGACACACAGTAAGTTGCTTCCCAGTTTAGGAATCCAACTTACTTTTTCTCTTTATTGTTTTAATTAAAAACAAAGTTTTTATAGATTTGTTTTATGCTTCCCCCCAAATGCCTACTATTTGCAGGAAGTGGAGGGCGGGCATGAAATCTTGTTTTTCCTTGGTGGTCATGTGATAGTAGGTCGCGGTCTGCAGCTTCTGTGGGTGCAGGCCGCTCAACCCTTGTCTTTGCTCTGACACTTTTCCGGCCAGATAGCCAGCACGGTTACCCACGGCAATGCTGTAACTCTCCAGGAAGTGTCAGAGTGCAAGAGAATGTTACCTGTTGTATCTGTGAGGTGCAGCCCAGACACTCCCTTCCACTCTGGAGGCACTCTGGGCTGGCTGTGGAGATCCTGTTATCTCCCCAACAGGCCCATGTGGATCCAGCAGACTCGTGTACCATTCAAAGGCACCATGTGTGCCATAGGTTGCCAGCCCATGGCCCAGACTATTTTATAATGACGCTAGTTGCTAACAGTGCATGAGACCTAAATCTTAGTATAGGGCTCTGAGGTTATTCACTGAACTATTTGTACTGAAACGAAAGCCAAGTAAAATAGCCAAGCTGTATCTGATAAGTGCAATATATTGTAAATAACAGCATGGGACATCCAATGCACTCATATATAGATACAATGATGTAATCCTTCCCTGCATTTTACACTCATACCATCATGGAAGCATCGACAAAACAGATCATAATAGCCTATTAATTTAGTAATGAAAAGCATTTATATAATAAACATTTATTCTGTGAAAGATCAGATTGAGATACATATGACTGTAGTTTAATTTGTTTTTAATATAATCTCTAATTTATTAGTAAATTAAAATGGCTATTTAAAGAATAAATTAATTATTTAATTTCTGATATAATGATCAAATATACGGTACATACATATCTATATTTTAGTTTGCAAGTTTAACAATTACCAAATACTTTCCTTGTGATTTATTATATATTAAAGTAAATATATAATCTATTAAAAAATTACCCGAATTTAATTCAGCTAAGTTAATCAATAATTATTATTGATCATGCTACTGAATGTCTTAAAGAGGAGATGTCCATTCCCATAATTTTTATTGGTATGTTTTCCTTTTCTAATAATTAAAGGAACACTATATGGTCAGGAACACAAATATGTATTCCTGACCCTATAGTGTTTAATCAACCATTTAGGTGGCTTGTACCCTCCTTAGAAGGGATTAAAACTCACCTTATTTAAAGTGCTGCGTGGGTTTTGCCGGCGCTGACCCTTCCCCTGATCCATCTCCTTGGTGACATCAGAATTTCCCACAGGGAAAGCAATAGATTGGCTGAAATTGGCAAGTAGGCAGGGGTTGGGGAGGGGGGTGGGCGGTGGGGGGGGGGCTATATGCCTCCTCATAGAGATGCATTAAAATAATACATCCCTATGTATTATAATTCAGCGTCTCCATGCTTAGTGCAAAGTAGGCAGCACTGTCCCAGGAAGCACCTTGAGTGGCCATTTGAGGAGTGGCAACTGGAGGTGTCTAAGGGGCAATGGAATTTTTTTCTCTGAAAAGGCAATGTTTGCATGTAAATGCCTGAAGGGAATGATGATACTCATTAAGATGGTGTAGTTGTTCTGGTGACTAAAGTCTTTTACAAGTATGTATTTGTGACATGTGAAAAACTAAATTAAATGTATAAATCCCCACCCTTTTATTCTGCTACTGCATTCCTGCATGTAAGTTCTTTGTCGGTTGTTGTTATAAGCTCTAACAGAATGGTCTAGGCACTCAGAGTTTGTATATTAAATATGAAGCAGATTTATAGGGAAAAACACAGCAATGTTTCGACCTCAACCAAGGTCTTTTCAAGCTTGATTATAAATTTACATATATAATAATACACAAAATACACTTAGAATGAAATTATATATATTAATGTATGTGTGTGTATGCATGTATATGTATTAATTCTACGTGCATGTTTATGTATTTTTAAATCATTTTATGATTTTATTAATTATATATTGAGGGACCTTCCTGACAACCCAGGCAGAAAGTCCAGATAATTTATGTTTGACTCTAACTTAACAAAAACCATTAAAATCTGTACATGGGGGGTACTGTTGTACTTGTGGAACATTGCTGTAAACAATTTTTGTGGGAAAAAATGTAAAACTGTCTCCAACTCCTGCCAAAGTTATTGTTTATATTCAAGTGGCTATTTAAAAAGACTGGCCATAACCCATTTTGAGTACCATAGGTTGGTCTACTTTTGCAAATGGTATGCCATTAAGGGGGGTCATTTTATTGGTTTTAAATGCCCCACAAACCAATATGGCATATTTTAACAAATATAAAATGAAAAGAGAGAAAGCCCTAAATTTGACATTGTAACTTTCCAAAACCCCATAAAATCTGTACATGGGGAAGGGGGGCATACTTTTGTACTCGTAAGAAATCGCTGAATACAAATAGGTATAATAGTATTGTGACATTCACAGTTAAAATGCAATGCAGAACTTGGAAAATAACAAAATTTCTTAATTTCTAAAATTTTGTGTTTCATATATCAATACTTGATGTGAAATGAAAGCCCTGTTTCTCCTGAACAAAATTATATATAAAATAAGTGTGGGTGCACTTATTAAGAAAGAGTTAAATTATGATTGAACAGACCTATAGTTAAAGGATCACTATAGTGTCAGGAAAACAAACTCGTTTTCCTGACACTATGTCATCCTTGGGGGATCCTCACTCTCAGGGTCCACCTCCCGCTGGGCTGAAGGGATTAAAACCTCTTCAGCAGTTTACCTTAATCCAGCGCCGGGCTCCCTCGGCCCCGGTGACCTCTCCTCCCCCGCCGACGTCAGCTCCCGTGTGGAGCAGAATGCACACGCGCGGCAAGAGCTGCGCGTGCATTCAAACAGTCCATAGGAAAGCATTTCTCAATGCTTTCCTATGGACGTTCTGCACAGTGGATGCGAATTTTGCATCCAACGTCGCAGAAGCGCCTCTAGCGGCTGTGAGGAAGACAGCCAGTAGAGGTAGGATTAACCCTGCTATGTAAACATAGCAGTTTCTCTGAAACTGCTATGTTTACATGTGAAGGGTTAAAACCTGAGGGACCTGGCATCCAGACCACTTCATTGAGCTAAAGTGGTCTGGGTGACTATAGTGTCCCTTTAAAATCTAGAGTTTGTTTTGGTGCAGAACTTGTACAATTGCCTCCATCCTTAAGAGTTAAAGGGATCCTATGGTGCCAGGAAAACAAAGCCGTTTTCCTGGCACTACAGGTCCCTACAGTGCCCCCCTCCCTTGTGCCCCCTCTCCCATGGCTTTGAAGGGGTATAAACCTCGGCGCTGGGTCAGGCTCTGCCCACACTCCTCGCCGGCTGACGTTGTGCATACTGTCAGGGTCTTACCTGAGATGGGAGTCTTTAGCGCAGATATGTATGCTCACCCTTGCAGATAGACTCGGTCCAAGGTGACCAGATAAGAATCCACCTGGATTGTGAATCTGTGCACGGGGGCTGTGCATGAAAGATGCTCCAATTCGCAGTACAGACAAGGACACAAGCAGAAGGATCGTCAAGGATAAGCCAGAGGTCAGGATAAACAAGGATGAAAGCCAAGGTCAGGAGCCTGGGTCAATCTGGAGTACAAGTATCAGGAGACAAAACAGGAACAACACACGATCACCAGAATCAAAGAACTGACAATGTTCTCATGGAGAGGCAGGTTTAAATACTTAGCTAATGAGCTATCTGCCTCAGGTGAACATAGAGAGACAGGAGCAGCTACAGATAAAGTCCATCCCCCTAGTGCTTCAGACAAGGCAGGATAGGACATCAGCCAGAAACATGAACTGAATTGTGGCTCAGAGACAAGACAGCAGGACCAAGGCAGCAAAAGTCCAGAATTCAAATCCCCTTTTTGGCACCTGTGGAACGGCCAAGCCTGGCAGTCTGAATGGCACGGTGCCAATTGTGACATGTACGCGGCAATGGCCGCGCTCGCATTAGGCTTTCCCCCTAGGAAAGCATTAATTAATGATTTCCTACGGGGAAAAATCTGACGCTGGAAGTCCTTATCAGATAACTAAGTGCTAAATGTTGAATGGCATTTTATTGGTTTCCGTGGTGATAGCTTCTAATACAGCCCTTTGTTCCAGAATAACATCAGATTCTGTGTTGATAAATTTTACCCTATATGTTATACAGGGCTGGTGCAAGGACTTTTGGGTACACAGGCAAAGTTAATTTTGGAGCCCCCCTCTTCCCCCCCAAAAGCATCTTCACCTGTGTGCCTCTTAACCCGTCTTTTGTTTCTTAACCCCTTTTTTAACTGTCTTACCCCCTTCAGTGTCTTATCCTCTATTTTTTTCCCCATTGTGTGTCTTACACCTCCCTTCTGTATCTCTTACACACCCCTTTGTGTGTCTCCTTCTCTCCCAGTCCCTTTGTATAGTTTACTCTTACCAGCTCCTTTGTGTATTTCTCTTTCACCACGAGCCCGTCTATCTCCCCCCCAGCCCCTCTGTGTCTCTTTTTCCTCTTTTCCAACCCCTCTGTCTCTCTTTCACCCCCAGCCCCTTTGTATTTCCACTCACAGGCCCTTCTGTGTGGCGCTTTCATCCCCAACCTCTCTGAGGACTTTCTCACTCCCAAGCCCATCTGTGTGTCTTTCTCCCCCCTCAAGTTCCTCTGTGTGTCTTTCTCCCCACTCAAGCCCCCCTATGTGCCACTCTCCTCTCCATGTTCCTTAGTGTTCCTCTCTCCTCCCATCCATGTCCATTAGTGGTCCTCTCCTCTCCCCTTCATGTCCCTTAGTGTTCCTCTCCCCTCCATGTCCCTTAGTGTTCCTCTCCCCTCCCTTCCCTGTCCCTTAGTGTTACTCTCCCCTCCCTCCCCTGTCCCTAAGTGTTCCTCTAACCCCCCCTTCACTCCCCTCTTAGTTCCCCCCAATCCCCATAGTATTCCTTCCACCCCCATCTTATGTTCCTCTCCCTTCTCTTTAAGTGGTCCCCCCACTACCCCAGTGTTCATTTTCCCTTCCCTCCCCTGTACCTCAGTGCCCCTCATTAATGTTCCTCTCCCCCTACTGTTCCTCTACCCTCCCTCTTTTTTAGTGTGTCCCCCTCCCCTGTCCCATAGTGTTCTTTCCCCCAATCCCCTGTCCCATAGTGTTCTTCCTCTCCCTCCCCCATAGTGTTCTTTCCCTCTCCGCCATAGTGTTCTTTCCACCCTCCCCTGTCCTTTAGCGTTCTTTCCCCCTCCTCCCCTGTCCCATAGTGTTCTTTCCCCCAATCCCTTGTCCCATAGTGGTCTTCCTCTCCCTCCCCCATAGTGTTCTTTCCCTCTCCGCCATAGTGTTCTTTCTACCCTACCCTGTCCTTTAGCGTTCTTTCCCCCTCCTCCCCTGTCCCATAGCGTTCTTTCCCCCTCCTCCCCTGTCCCATAGCGTTCTTTTCCCCTCCTCCCCTGTCCCATTGCGTTCTTTCCCCCCTCCCCTGTCCCATAGCGTTCTTTCTCCCCTCCCCTGTCCCATTGCGTTCTTTCCCCCCCCCTCCCCTGTCCCATAGCGTTCTTTCCCCCCCCCTCCCCTGTCCCATAGCGTTCTTTCCCCCTCCTCCACACAGAGTGCCAGGCAGGAGGGAGCGCTGTGCGCCCACTCCATCCTAGCCCCCCCCCCTCCTTATGGCTTGTGCCGCCTTATGGACACGCCAGCTCTGATGTTATACTTTTATACTTACCGGAAATTACATCTGAAAATTACCAGCAATTCCCATCATGACGCCATGCACAGCATATTGGAGCACACAGACGCACCTATTCACTGCAAACAATAGTAGTTTATACCTTTTATGCTGCTAAAGTCTTGTACAGTTATCTAATTTAGCCCAAACTGATGCTCAACTAGTTAACGATACTGTGTGTAATTCTCATTTTTTTTTTCTTCATGTTTTCAGATTCTAATTAAGTGTTTGGTGGTTTTACAAGAAATTCCATGCAGCACCTGGCAGAAAAAACAAGCTGGTGTAAATGGGGGCGTTCTGCACATGATAGCCTGCATCGTGTACTATGTAGTCAAGGTACTTATTTAAATTCATCAGTCTCTGCAATCAGGAGAATGCTTATTATATTTCTATTTTAGGATGGAACAAAAAGTGAAGCATTTCTTCTGTTATTTTATTGCATTTTTTTTGGAAACCAGATATATTACAGATTCCATAAATGGGGCTAATTGAAGGAAGTGTTAATGTAACACTACATGAATCTGCTGCATATTATTACACCCCATGTATTTATCGGAATGTTTGCCTACGTTTGTACATATTCAAGGTGGCCACACTGTTAGGCATACCTGCCTCTTAAAGCAAATCGCCAAACAGGCAATTATCTGGTTTGTGAATATATAATGCAGGCAGATGTGGTCACGTTGGTTTTTCAAAAAACTTTAAAATACAGAAAACGTATGATCTAAGTATTTACAAAGTGTGGGTGCCGGATATTGTTGCTTTAGCATCTCAGAAACAGCTGACCATTTGGGATAGTTCCTTGGCTCACATCATTCCTACCCAGTCATTCCTATCCATGTAATAAATCTTATATTCAAGAGATATAAGGGTTTATTTAATAAAGTGAGAATTCAAAGTGAATTGATTAAGGACTCGTTTTGTGGGAAGGCAGTCTGCAGGTCCCTTACAGGAGCAGGAGGAGAAGGAGCGACGGGAGACTAGTGGTTCCTTAGGTCACTGTCACAGTTGGTTAGTGGCATTAAGTACAAACATGTATAAGATTCTGTGGTTCTTAAGGAATACATGCAAAGCCCAGAGAGTGTGTACTGTACCTTCTTCAATATATTCATTGTATATCCACTTTTTTTTTTAAAAAAAAAGTTACAAAAAGTAAAACAAATTCACAATTTAAAGAAAATGAGTGAATCAGGATTATGGCTCGGCTATTTTAAAGAATGTAATGTGGCTCCCTTGTCATACAAAATGCAAACTGCATGACGCTAATTGTAAATGGCTGCGAGGAAATGAAACATAATTGTACTGTTTAAAAGAAGATCAAAAGATTGCCTTGATGTCAGTGATATTTGGCATCTCTTTAGAAATAGTATAAGCAGTGAACATAGCAAACAATATCTTGTTTTTAGTGTCAGCTCATTGATCTATAGTGTAATGAGACTGTTAGGAAGATGGAATGAATTGAGCTCCTACAAGATAACAGATTGGAATTTATTCAGGAAGCACATCGCATTAACGTTGGATAAAATATACACATCAAAGTCATATCTAGATTAGGCACTTCCTTGAGTGGGGACGCCAAATGAATGATCTTTACATCTGGGTTGTTAACCTTTGTATAAACCAGTATTGTGAAGTACAAGAATTCTATTTATTGCACGCCGCCATCTCTGTGTGCTCTAAAAATGATGTTCTGCAAGTGCCGTTCTCATTAGATGTCATCATTTTTATTACTTTTTTTTTTTTTAAGCGTACACTGATAGTTATTTAGATAAAAGTGTTTTTATATGCGGAGCTCCCAGTCCAATTTAATAAACCTTAAATTTAAAAAAAAAAATCGTTTTGAAATAACCTTTTGTGCCTTTTTAATGCCAGTGGTCGCCCACTGCTATTCATGGTGAAAATATTCTAAAATGTTCTATAGAAAACTGTTTCTAGATTCTAGACTCTATTTTCCTACTGAGATCTCTCAGCTCCTTCGACAGTGTTCGGTTTTGATTGGAGGAGGCGCTCACTGATGCATTGAATTTAAAACAGTATCTATAAATATCTTCATTGTTTATTGGGCTGCAGTATTTAAACTTTGGCATTAATCAATGCAGAAAGAAATTAAGATACAATTGGACATTCATTTTTCTTTAAGATACTAAAAATACTGACTGACAATAAATCATTTCAGGGGTCTGGAATAATTACAATTTGGCTAGTGTGTTTGAATTACCTCTATTTAGTTGATTATTTTTTCATTACATTTTCTTTGTAGAATATCAAATATAGTACATAATAAAACGAATCCCATTTTTGAGTATTCAGTAGTTCAGCAATGGGTAAGTAACCCTGTCCCAGTAAAAGGGTATAAATACATTTCTGCAACATTTGGCATGCCATATGCAATAAATTCTGTCCAATTATTAAAATATGTTTCCTATGATATGGTGGTAAATGTAGGATTTGATGTATTTTGCTGTAGAACACTGCCTCACCCATAATGCTCTATTCCTTATGTCAAGTTGATTCCAAGTAACACAGGCAGAACGCTCACCATCTTAAACTCTCTTTAGATCGATCACTGCCACACTGTCACCCATAGTGTCTCACATGGGCCATATGCTGTGTTTAATTCCTAAACCGGGTATCTTTGAAATAATCACACTTTTTACATTATGTGTCACTGTGCATTTTCGTCTGGTTACTAAGTGCTTGAAATGAATATGTTTTAATAGGTACTTCGTTCTTGGGAAGAATATGAACTAGCGATATCTGTCATTGAAATAGGGAAAACATTACTGGATATGTCTGAATATGGTACAAGCTTTCCTCCGGTGCCACTTTCTCATATCGCTGGCAATGATGAGATAGAGACCACAAAAGAATCTACTGAAAAAGAAAAGGTAAGGGCTTTCTCACATATTAAATAATGCTGCGCCTGAGAACAGTTAGAGGTATAGAAAAATGAAAGCTACATTGAAAACCACATCCTTAGTTTATTATCAAACTGCTAATTTCTTCAGAATCTCTTATTTTCTATTTTCCCCTCATTTAATGTTCTAGAGCAGAGATAGGCAACCTCTGGCACTCTAGATGTTGTGGACTACATCCCCCGTAATGCTCCTACACCCATAATGTTGGTAAAGCATCATGGGAGGTGTAGTCAAAAACATCTGGAGTGCCGCAAGTGGCCTACTCTTGCTCTAGAGTAATGTTTGCCTACCTTTTGCTCCAGAACAAATTCCTATATCAGAATAGGATATCAAAACAAACTTTAAAGATCTTCTATCTGACGATTATAGGTATCACGGAAGAAAAAAATGAGTCAAGGTAATTGCTAATAAGATATACTGCTGAGCAGTGTTTTGTAAAGGTTAACAATAAAATTGCAGATGTTACGAGGGAGCTAAAGTTTGTCTGTGTTCTAGAGCGATCATTGCTGTGTTTGATATTAAAGGATGACATTCATGACGTTCAGTCTATTTTGTGACAAATTTACTGATAGAATTGAAGATATTTTAGTCACTGTGTCTGGAAATGATTCAGAGACTTCAAAAAAGCACATCAGAGGGCAACAAAGTGGAACAGTGTAGTATATGTAAACCCTCAAAAATAACTCATACGTGCCAGATTATTGAACTACGTAACGTGTCATGCGTCATATAAAGAAAGAAAAGTTTTAGTTTCGTGTTTTGTTTTTTTTTTGCTGAAGGGCATCAAACAGTTTATCCAACCTGACTTTTTTTTAGCATGTTAAAGTAGTTCTTTCATCAGGGATTTTCTTTGCAATATAATATGGTATCTTGAAATGTGCCTGAATCAACACAGTAAAGGAGGAGACTATATTTAAAAGAAGAAAAACTACCACAACAAGAGGACATAGTCTTAAATTAGAGGGACAAAGGTTTAAAAATAATATCAGTATGTATTACTTTACTGCGAGGGTAGTGGATGCATGGAATAGCCTTCCAGCTGAAGTGGTAGAGGTTAACACAGTAAAGGAGTTTAAGCATGCGTGGGATAGGCATAAGGCTATCCTAACTATAAGATAAGGCCAGGTACTAATGAAAGTATTTAGAAAATTGGGCAGACTAGATGGGCCGAATGGTTCTTATCTGCCGTCACATTCTATGTTTCTATGTTTCTATCTTGTGTTGATCCTATTTAGTAAGATTCAACCTATTATAATTTTCATTAAAATGTTATAAACATTTTCTTGCTAAAATGGGATTTCTGTGGCTACAAATGCATTCAAGGTATCAAGCAGATCAAAAAGCCATCTGAGGGGGGCGGAGCCAACAGCCGAAGCGAACAGACGCATGTAAGCACAGCTCCGCCGAAACAAGCCTAAAAAAGCGATATATTCACCCTAAAAGCCCCATCACCAACCCCAACTACGATATCGCAGGATGGGGAAGAAAGCTAAACACCAGGGAACCGTAAAACCAGCTGGGGCCCGCGATATCGGAGACCTTCTCCTCCGTCCCGCAAAGGCCTCAAGCCTCACCGCGCCAAAACAATATGGCGACGCGACCTCGGCCTCCTCCGAGGAACAAGCTATGGACGAGCTGGATGAATTCCCGAGCTCTGGGGGCTTACACCAGGCCTCCTCCGACGAGGACAACGAGTTACCCTCCACGAAGAGAGACATTAAAGCCCTTCTCCGCAACCTCCATACGCTATTTGCCGCAGACGTGGCCGCTCTGCGCGAGGAAATACAATCGGTGGAGGGGAGAGTCAAGACTGTAGAGGGACACTCCGAAGGCCTAACAGCCCGATGCATACAGCTAGAAGCCCAAAATACTGAGCTGCAGCGCGCCCAGTCACATCTTTCCTGCCGCCTCGACGCGATAGAGGATAGGCACAGGAGCAGAAATGTAAAAATCCGGGGAATCCCGGAGACAGTGACCCCGAATGATCTACCGCAATACGCCGGAATACTGCTTGCCGCTTTACTCACATCACCCCAAGCAACTCTAGCCGTGATTGACGGGATCTACCGCATCCCGAGAGCCGCAAAAATCCCGGTGGACACCCCAAGGGATGTCATACTACAACTACAGACACGGGCAGCTCAACAAACCCTCATGACAGCTGTGAGAGGAAAACCTACCTTTCTTTTTGAAAACTCTACCCTGTCCTTCTACCGGGATCTGTCTCGGCCCACGGTGCTCTGGAGAAGCCGATTCAAGACCCTCACTTCCGCGCTCCGACAACACTCCATCCCATACAGATGGACATTTCCCAGAAACCTGGTCATCTCCCATGGAGGAGCCACAACCCGCTTGACGGAAGCAGCAGAGATGGACTCGGTGATGTTAGCTCTTGGACTGACTGCACACCCAGCGCCAACTACCCAAGCCACGAGACAGCGGCACCCCCACGTCTGGGACATGACAAAAGTGCGCATATTCCAGCTGACTGGGACTCCCGCTTCACCCTCTACCGCGTTCAAGGCGCAGAGGGTTAGCTGCCAACCGATGGGCACCTGAGCCATGGAGGGGCACACAGAAGAACAGGCTACCAGAACTGTCGGACTATACTGCTGAGTCTACATTTTCTTTTTGCTGCAATTTTCTTATTAAGTTATGCTATGTTGCTTATGTAAACAGCCCAGTTACAGCATGTTACCTTACTCCTAACTCCCCTGAGCCTTAGCTTTCTGCCTTGGTAACGACCGATAACAGACAGGAATAGGCCCCACCACTTTATTACTTCTCGCCGGCAGCTCCTTAACTTTCTGCGGGCAGCGAACTCAGTGTAACCCTGCACACTAAATCCCCGAATATTGGCCACCTAGAGATACCACGTAGGTGACAGTAAACTCATGGGTCTAGCCGCCAGTCAGAGCTAGAAAGCGTTACCCCCACAATTAGCGAACATATTTACTCAACCCTACACTGGCCACACCACCTGGGCATTCTGATAGGCAAACCACTCAATACAGAAGTATGGCAGTACAAGCTTTTTCACCTCACCGAGTGCCCCATTCTCACACCAAGCTATACCTACACACCTTCAACTCGGGGTATGCACCGACGGCGAATTGGCAGGCTAGGGGGTACCGATGAGGGTCGCTTACCCCATATGATCCAGGACCACATAATTTGCGACACAATTATGTCCAACACAGAGAGACACCATCCAGACCCCCATTGACATAGTGAGTTCAACCTAACATGGCTATCTAGGGCACACACGAAAGACAACATGGTTCCCACACCTTTAGGACCGAAGCATCACTGAGCTACTCATGTTTATACGTTACTTATGATTTACTTTACTTTAAAATATACGTTATACTTCACAATGCATAAAAAAAAAAAAAACAGAATAATTAACTCAAGTTTATCAGATATTAATTTTTTTATAGGATAATTATTGATTTACACTGTTTTTGTTAAGAACACCTACTTATTGATTTTGGTATTATTCTATGATTGTACTAATAATTGGACATAGGTTCTTGTGTATTACGGCAATCACTTTTGTTAAAAAATTCTATCACTATTTATTGAAGTGCTACATTCACATCCTTGTTTTTTTTGTTTCCTTTTTATTTTATTTAACTGCCTATAGATTAACACTCAAAGTCTAGGTCAGCGTTGCACAACTTGCTACAAAGTGATGGTCACATTCCACAAATAATAAAACATCGGTAGCGAAAGATTGTGATGTACTAAATGTCGTTTCAAACTGAAGTTTTGCACATTTTGCTGTTTTTCATAAAACCTACAATTGGAGTGTATTCAGGAAGCAATAATGTGCTGATCTGTATTTCACACCACTGCTATGTGCAATGTATATTGTTTCTAATAACCTTATTAAATATTCTTTATTTTATCATATTTGTGAAGGGTCCAAAAAAAGGTCAAAAAAAGAAAGTTCTTATTGGTGAAAAAGTCAATGAACAGTTGGCAGTGCTGGAACAAAACCTCCTGAACCTCACTAACCCATGTAAGTGGTGTTTTTTATTACTGTCTCAGGGCTGTCCAATAAGTTACTTTTATTTTGTTGAGCAAACATTGTCATGCTCACGCAACATGTTTCCATGCAAATGTTGACTAAGAATCATGGGGAATGTAGTTTGGCCAGCAGTTGATGAGCTACCTATTGAATTTACTTGCTTCTAATGTGAGTTCCTGGCTGCTTCTGTGAATTCCATGTGTAGAAGATATGTGCTGTCAGTATGCATCGCATGTTGCAACGGACATCCAATGTTGGAGCACCACCTTTTGTGCTATCCTGACTCCTCCTATGCCCTTGTCTCAGTGACTTCTCTTACACTGCAGTGGGCATCACAGAAGGAGGATTGGGCTGCAGAAAAAACTTGGACTTGTTTCCCCTCCCATTAATTTAAAATAAATAAATAAATAAAGTCGTCTTTATTTTCCTTCTGTTTTTAAAAGTCTTATATTATGCTCTATTGTATACACGTACTTTTCTGAAAACACATTAACATTTTCTTACTTTTGGCGACAATAACTTATTTTAATCTAACGTCTGGTTTGAAATACAGGATCTTTAGAGGGGCGGGGCCTGACAGCCAAGATGGGCAGACGTGTTTGCTACTAGCTCCTGTTAAACTACACTAAAAAAGCTAAAAAAACTGCGGCAAAACCTGAGAAACTCGGCCCTAGGCAACCAGGGGAGCACCCTCACTACACTCAACTACTCCCTAAACTTGAATTTGGGTGACCCGATGGAAGCACATGGAGCCTCAGCTCGCAGCCTATTATGGTCGACGGTCAGGGTGCTTGGGGAGACGGCCGATCTCCCGACCCCGGACTCCAGGCGGCCAAAAGAGTCTGCACAGCCCTGTTCCCCCCCCCCCCCCCTTGGACCGGCGGGGGATATCCCGGTCCCCTCTGAGTGCCACCTCACCTCAGCAAGGTCGACAAGACGGAGTAACGACCCTTGAACCGCATGGTCACCAAAGATAGCGGATGGTCTAAGGGGTAATCAAGAAAAAGAGCCCTTGGAGACTGCCTTTGAAAAATTATGGCAGGCATTCTGGCTCCGCACGAAACTCCAGGCATACCGACCAACCTCTCATGCAAAACGCGAAAGCCCAACGACAACGGAGGCTAAAGTACCTCCACCCAGGCGCAAGGCCTGCTCAACGCTGAAGCCAGCCCGACGTCCTCTAGCCCAGAGAAGCCCCCGGCTTACCGTGGCCCGATCCCGATGACACTCGAGGGCACCTCTCCAAGTGACAAAGCCCAACCCAGACCCACAGCGAGATACAGCCACGCCACGATCACACAGGCGAGACCCAGGCGCAACACGGCAGGGAGAGAGACAAAAGCAGGAACCTCCGCAGCAACACCACTCCCGAGGACCGGACCCGGCAGGAGTCTGGGAGCGATTAGCACTACAGCTCAAGAGGGGTCGCCCACATACCACGACTCACACCCACGAAAGGACTTACCTCCACGAGCACCTCAGAAGGCACATACTCTGGCACGTGTGAAGCCCCACACTCATCCCCGGCAACAAGTCAAGCATGCACATAGAGCCGTGACATGGGATGTAGGCAATAGGGACTGCCATGGGACTCAGGGTGGGGGGCTCGAAGTTACGATCTTGTTACCTGGGGCAGACCGGATGCCACTGTTAGGCATAGGGTAAGCAGTACCTGGAAGAAGCAGCACTCCCCTCACTAGGGAACCTAGCAGTATCTCTCTAAGTCAAGGTTGATATATGACACTGCACCTAGTTATAGTGGACAATATGCTTTTAAGTTTAAATGACATTACTGTCTCTGTTTTCTATTATTTGGCTATACATCTAATTATCAATGTGCTTACATGTTAGTCAGGCTGGAACGACAGGCTTCTCTTTGCCCATTACCGGCTCATGCCAATCCCTAACATGGAAGAGCCTTTGCTAGTCTGCCAACTAGGTTAAGCTTCCTAGGTCAATTGCAAACCCAAAGCGCGGTTTTCCCTTACCGGAACTTATATGTTATGCTGATTTAGACCAGCTGTCATAGTATAAAATGCATGTCCCTCTCTTAAGCATAGATAAGCATAACCAAATCAATATCGAGAAACTGAAACGATGACACTCAACATGAACACTAATCTTAAGCTACCGAACTAAATGTGTTTATAATTTCCAATTGCATTGAACAATCAAATGTTTACGCTAATCAAGCACCTAAACTATTGCAATTCTGTTATTTCTAACTAAAAAATGTGCCTGACACTCGATTACCACAACCTGTAACGCAAATGTCCATTAATGTACCCTGATGTCACTGTTGTGGCGCACCAAGGCGTATTGTTACTTTTGTGCACACCAAAAATAAAGAATTAAAAAAAAAAAAAGAAATACAGGATCTGTAACTCTATCACATCAACTCAATTTTATTCCTGCCTATTAATTTAAATTTGCACTGGGCAGACACCCTAGAAATTTACTAAACACCGGTAAATTAGTCTTTATGTATTTTTTCAAGTTTTAGGTCCATGCCTCAAACATGAATTATTCTTATTCCGTTTTATTCCGTTATAACAGAGATAGATAATATTAGGTATGTTGTGATGTTTAGGATGGATTTCAAAAATATGTCATCAAGAATATTTTCTGAATTCAAGAAAGAAAAAGTGAAACAATATGTGAAAAATAACAAAAGACAGAAGAGATTTGAGATAAGATAGACCATTTCAGACCATTTAACTCCTCCTATAGTCATATCTATATAGAAGGAATATAGTTAGAATTAAATAGACTGATCAGGGTTTGGGAAAATAGAGAAATGGATCACCCATGATGGAAGGATCCAACCACCCATCAGGTAGAGATTGATGGCTTGTGTGGTGCCTACCGGTGCTGACTTTATTAGGATCATGCTGGTTGCCAACAGTCTTATTGAGACACCTGGTTTTCTGAAAGCCAGAGGTACCTTCAGCTACATTCCATGTCCAGATTTGTCATCCTCGACCCTTAATACTGTTGCATCATCTTACCAGGTTACTGGTGTTAACCTTTTACTTTTATTTATCAAATATCCCAAAAAAGATGACTACATATCCATGGTCTGCTTGACCATTTCCTTGGTCTCTGCTGTACCAGGGGACTGAGTTGGAAAGCTGAGCATTGGAGACAACCATATCTCCCGGGGCATTTATTTTATGTCTATGTGCCATGACATCAAGAAGCCTTGCACACTTATCAACAAGCTTGAGTGCAAGGGAAACATGGTGGTTGATGGATACTGTAGTTGTTTCACAGTTGAGGGGGTGTCCATTTATTTGCTACCAACCATAGGTGGATATGAGGTGTAAAGATGCAGGAAGAGTTTTCAGAATACGTTTGTAGGTAATAGGAATAGCTCTGAACAGACTCAGTACATCGAGTAGGTGAATACAATTTTTAGTATATTTTTTGTTGTTGTAGTTACTATCTAGTAATCGTCAAAGAACATCAATTGTTGTTTTTTTTTTATACAATAGCCTTCCTGTAACAAATTATACTCTGTGATTGGGTGTCATACAGTATTGTATATTTCCAGGTAATGGTGAATATCAGTACTCTTGGCATTTTGACTATGGGCAGCTTTTCTTTCACCTGATAACATCACATTTCCATAGCTATTGGAAAACAGAGTTTGTAATAATCAATCAGTTGCAATGTCTGCAGCAAGCTAACCCGAGGTTTAACGAAAAATCTCTCATATTGTTTTATTCTAGATATGTCATCAAGATAAATGTATTATATTATTTAAATTAAAAAAATGCATCTTTAACTACATTACCATAAAAACATAACTGTATTTTGTTATCATAATTAATGAGTTGTTAATCCCCCAAAAACAGCAATTTTCCTTTTCCTTCAGAAAACCAATAAAGAACACATTGATTTAAAACAAGTACTTAATACAAAAATAAAAGCATTAATTACTGCTACGCTATACCTGAATTTCATTCCTTACATACTATTTAACAAAGGACAGTATCAAACTATGGGGACTCTCCTAAATGTAATTAGCCAAACTTGTGGCAATTAAATTAACAAGTGTATAACTAAATCAATGAGATATGCATCTTAATCGGCTAATTATGCAAGTTGGTTGCTGAAGCATATGATAAATTAATTAAGTCAGTTAACAGTCTAGTCATTAAATTATATAAAAAAAATTAGGATAGATTTAGCCTTTAATGGCATGAGACTGGAAGTAACTTCAATATTTTTTTTAATAAAATGCTTAGACAGGAATCTGTAATGCGGTCACAACCAAAATATCTGCATTATGATAAAAGTGTGCAATACTATTTGCAACTGTTCTTGTTAAGTGAGATAACTAAGATGATAATCGTTTTATGGCAATATCATCCCTACTAAGGAATTTTTAAACTGAACACAGAGCAATAATGAAGCACAGTGAAAAAAAATAGAAATGGCCCCCTATCTAAGGGTAAGGGGTGAATTGTTGGGAATTCAAACAAATTCATTGTGAATTTAAATTTTGTATTTTTTTAATTCTTTATTTTTGGTGCAATAAGGTTTACAAACAGGCCTGCGGTGCCACGACAGCAGGCACAGGTGCAATAATGCAGACATGGTCATGACAATATTCAGTTGCACAATTTTTGGTAAAAGACAAGATGCATACGTTTGTTTGTTGCATATAGATTGTGTACATCAGCAGTTGTGAGATACGTTATTTAGTACATGAATATGGACTTTGCCTATACACTAGCAACATGCTTAAAAACATAGGCTAAACATAAGAGATAAATTGAGAAAACTCACACACGGGCTGTGTTAAAGACTGTGAGTACCATGTTGTATAGCTTGGGTGTTTAACTGTGTGGATTGCATCACTCCTTTGAGAGGTAGGGTAGTTAAGGCAGGCAGGGTTAAGCTTAATCGAAGCCCTTGTGAGTCACATTACTAGATTTGTATGAGCCCATAAGTCAGGTAAACTGGATAGCTAGGGTTAATAGTGTGTTAGGGTTCGGAGGGTTGAGTGCGCTTAGGGCGTTTTCACATTTCCATTTTACCCTGGGGTTCCCGAGAGGCTATTCTCACCCTGTGTGCTACTTGCCCCTAGTACATTGCAATTTTTAACTGTGCTAAATAAAATGAGACTACATAAAACGAAAACAGTAGAGACCATTGCCGACCACATGACTTGCAAAATTGGGTTCGTCCATTCCTCGCCGGGATCAGCCGACGCCCTGCTGGGGTGTTACAGTGTCCCGTAATGACGCTTGGAGCTTGTCCAGTGGCATGTTCGAGGGTAGCGTTAAGTCCGTGTGGCGTGGCTGGAGGAGACTCGGAGGGTGCCACCTGGGTCCCTTCGACAATGCCCGTTCCCGTCGTTGGGCTAGATGTGGAGTCTGGAGGGTCCCCTCAGTTTGCCAGGTTCGTGGGCTGGGTCGTTCAGGGCGTTTTTCCCGACGGTGCCCCATCTTTGGCAGGGTCTGTCGCTTGGGTGTGCGGGCCCGCCGGGAGCCCAGTCTGGTCAGGCGCCATTTTCTGGCTCTCTTTGTAGGAGGACATTTACTTCTGCATGGTAAAATTGATGGCGGTACCTTCAGAAGGCTTTTAGTCTGCCTGTGTGCCTCCGCGTGTCGTGCCTTGGTTGCCATTTTCTGCCAGAACTTTGCCAGTATGGACTCTAGCTTGTCCATGAGGTCAGGTATTTCCACGGCCTGAGCGCACGTGGCGGCGGCCATATTGCCGGACCGCGCCTCGTCTCGCTGCTCGCATGCCTTTCTCGTCAGGATCTCTGCCCGTGTGTGTCTTCTCGGGGTTGGACCGGGATAACCCCCACCGGTCCACGGCTCCGGTCTGTGGACTGGGAGAGCAGACGTCTCTCCCCGTCTCCTTCGACTGCAGGCCACGGCTAGCCATCGTGGGCTCCCGATCACCAGAGCGCTTGGGTAAAGTGTCAGGCTTATCACCAGGTCCTCCTGTATTCAGGTAGCGGATCCCGGTTCAGTGTATCTCTCGATTTTGGCGAGTATTCATAGATAATCGGTTAGTAAAGCAGGAGCTCAGCTTTCATGCGTCTGCTCCGCTTGCTGGCTTGGCCCCGCCCCCCGTGAATTTACATTTTTAGGCACAAATAGCCAAAGTGAAAAACATAGCTCACAGGGAAACATTTTTACAATTTGACTATTTTGAGACAAATAGTTTAAAACCAGTTTGAATTCACTATGAATTACAGACAATTCACACGTTTTACACACGTTTAATTACAGACAATTCACACACAATAACCTTTAAATCTATTCTTTCTGCACTGTTTATTAACCACTGCCATACTAAGCCCCGATCAAAATGGAAGCTTAATGAAATTAATCAAATTATAATAATGATTACAACAAATTTATATTATTAGTATTCTAAAATAAATGTAAAACTAAATAATTTTGTCTCTCAATTGCTAATCTGGGATTAACATTTATATTTCCGAATTCACAAGAAAATCGCAGACCTTTGAAAAGCCTGACAATAACTGGCACAGTTGTACTAAATTAATTTAACTCAATTTATTTAATAGCATTTTATACGAGGACAAAATAAGAAACAACATCTCAAAGAGCATTTATAATAAGATTTTTAATATAGAGGATCAAATAAAGCTGTTAAGGAGGAAGACCTCCGCTCTTGTTTCATAACAGGGGGTGAGATACCAAAAACTTTAATTATCTCTATCTATATATGTTTTTTTTGTTCATCCTTTGCTAAATATTGAAAGTGGGAGGTATAAAGAATTCAATATCATTTTGTATCATTTTGTGTTGCGCCTTTCCTACATACACAGAAAATATAAAGTTTTTTTTGTAAATCTTTATTTTTGCAGTGCTTATAGTAGTTACATGCTTACATATGGTGCCCCAACGGCATTCCATACGTAGGTTTCAAAACGTTTGTTACATTGGGTAGTAGACAAAGCACTTTTTTTTTTTGAGTAGATATTACAGATGGATATCAATCGATTAAGAACAGTAGCTTAACATTTACATAGAGTGTCCTCGCTTTAAGGTGTAAACGTTGGTCTGGGTCTGCGTGACTATGTGGGAGTGATAGGTGTACATGCTTTACGGTGACTGCTGATCTAAGTAGTGATGTCACGCTATAGATAATACAGTAGGTGGTATATCAGGGCATATAAGAGTATGCAGTGTCGGCTACTAGTAAACATGAAATTCCATGCAAGTTTCCGGCTAAACTACGTGAATGTGCCATTATCAGGTAGCTAGATATGTCAGACGTTTGTGATTTATAATATGCAAGATGTATATTCGCAGTCAGCCTGGTCCAGCAGTCATACATACAAAGTGCGGTTAGCAGATAATATGCTCTCTGAACTGTCGCCAAGTCAGAGCTGTACATGCTTGGTAGTGGGAGACAGGGTTAAAGTACAACTATAGGTTACATTCGAATTAAAGACATGCTAATATGTAAGATCACGTTAGGCTAGCTAGCAACAGCAACTCTTCAACATAGACAACAGTATACCATGCATTAAGCAGGGAGACAGAAATGGTAGCAGGCTTCTTTATAGTAGCCCACTCATTACCAATGAGGGATGGCATATTCTGGTTAACCAGAGCGTGAGTTGGTGAGAGTCCTTGCAGTGAGACGTAAAGAGAAAAGGTACTATGAGTCCACAGAACAGTCCCTTTTGGCCCATGCCGGTTCCTGGCTTGCAGGTCTTCAGTATCAGCCCGCCGATGTGCGTGCGGTGTGTGTCCGTCGCTGGGCTTCAGTGGCTTGCCTCATAGCAGGCTATGGTGAAGGTATCTCTCTAGGCCTAGGCTGGTCTGGAGGCCTGTGTTGACTTGCCGTAGGCTCGGTCGCCACTGGGTTCTGGAGTTACTGCGCCCCGAGTCCACTGGCGGTCGCTGTGGGCGGGTGTTGCAACGCCACGTTCCCTGTGGTGGCTGCTCTGCGGTCGAGGGCCGCTGGTCTTCGGCCTGAGGCCTGTGTAGGTGCTCTTGCCTTTTGCCATTGGGCCCATCATCAGGTCCGTGGGCCCAGGGTTCCGCTGGGTCCCAAGCTTCTCCCTGGGTGTATGGCAGGCTGTGGGGGGGGGATCCCTCCCTGTGAGCGCCCAGCTCAGAAGAAGAGTGAGCGGGCCTCTTGACAGTGGCATCCACAGGTGTGGCAATTGGTGGGTGTCAGATGCCAGGGGTATCTCCGGGTGTGAGGGCCTCCGTGTGGCACTACCCCGTGTGCAGGGATAAATGAAGGCTGTTGGTAGGCCTGTGCTCGAGGTTGCCTGTTGTACTCACATGGTCTCCGCCATCTTGTGTGCGGGTCGCAGGCTAAACGACAGCGGTGTCTCCGAGAGTTGTGGAGTCTGGCTTGGTTTTGTTTGGACCGGGATCACCTCCCGGTCCAGTGGAGGGGGAAGCAGGACCGGGTCCGCCGGCTCTTCACGCGTGTCGGGCTCGTCGGGCGGGATAGCGCTTCACTCACCGCCAGCATAGGTCCCGCCTGGTGCAGCGGGCCCCATCCTCCGAGGGACTAAAACTGCAAGCCTCTCCTCGGCTCGGGCAGCCCGGGTACATCGAGGGTCGCAGGAAATTGCCGGGATTTCTCCCCAAAAGTGTGATTTGTTGGCTATTTGTGGGCTATTTGTGGCCCTGTTTGCAGGAGCTGAGCTGTCCTGCGACCGCTCAGCGGCCCGGCCCCGCCCCCCAAAAATATAAAGTTTAACTCAAATGGCAGTTTCATAAAATACCTTTTTAAATGATACAACAGCATAAATGAAAATTGTCAGATGGACACCTCGTGGGTATGCCTAAGGAATCTGCTAGTTTAGGAAACACAGATGACCAAAATACTACAGAATGTAAATGTTGGTTTAAAGTGGGAATGATGCCCCCATACAGTTATCACAGTTGCCTCACTAAAAACTTACATCTTTATATTAAAGGGCATTGATGGTTTATTGTGTACTTACATCTCTTGATATGCACCAGAAATCACATCTTCGCCCACAGCTGCTACTGTACACAGCATTGTACTTCAAGCCTTATAGACCCTGCACAGTATGGAAGAAGGGGCCCCCAAGCTCTGTATTATGAATGAAGGGATAACACGAAGACACCTGGGTCATTATTACTAAACCCACCCAATAGTACTTGCAACTCATGGTCTCTGCTCAGTTGATTTCAGGTCCCCTCTAAAACTCAGATCAGGTGAAAATATTGCAGGTTTTTGTGGACTTGACCAGTTCCTTGGAAGACTGTAGGACATGTTTGTTATATTCCCAAACCACACTTGCCCTCACTGAAGAGCTGGATGAGTTCAGAACCTTCTTCAGGTCCCTGGATTAAAGCTGCACTAAGGTCAGGTTAGATGATATAAAACAAGGAGGACAATTTGGACATTTTTCCTGGTAGGTGAGAGCTGTTTACATCATTATATTTTAAGTAGCTATCTGAAAACATGGCTTGTTGTTTGAGTAGGTTGTAGATTGTAGGAATGAGTAGGAATGTAGATTTCTGGAGGTTTCATACGTTCCTTTGAAGATTTGTCTTTGAACCAAGTTCACTATTTGTGCAAAAAAATTTTTTGTGAGGTTAACATCTTCACTTTTGTGTTGGGTAGAGTTTGTTAATCATTTCCTTTTATTTCCTTTAATCTGGCATAGCATGAAGCCCCATATACCTTGATATACTTACACAATGGCTGCTTAATGCTATCATTTTGGCTAGTTATAATGGAAATATTTTCCAATAATTCAATACTGCATTATCCTGTTGATTTTTCAGCATTGTGCGTGTGCATTGCTCTGTGATGAGGCAGATGCGTGACGCCAATGTGTGATGGACTCGCTCATGTGTATACATATTAATGCTGTGTTTAAGTGGTATATTACCTAATTACCTACTTAGATGGTAATTGGCATAATTTTATTAGTCGAATGACTAGAGTGATCTTTTCATCACAAATGCAATGTCACTTATTTATGTTCGATTTCTTAACCCCTTCAGGACCAGGCCTTGGAAAATTCTTTAACATTACAGAACTGGCATGTCATAAGACATGTCACTATCACCTTCATCTTATCTTTACATAATGTGGTATATTTAGAGACCTAAAAAAAAAATATATGCAGTAAATGCTCATTGATATTCTTATTGTCATAGGGACTGCCATGCATTTTCTGGTCATCACACAGATAGGTTACATGGCACCTGGGATGGAAATTTATTTTTATGCACCTTGTTGCCCTGCAAAAAACAGAAATTGGGTCTCCCTCTGCACTATGCCCAACCTACTTTTGTTAGTGAAATAACATGCACATTCTGACATTTTTATACACCTGCACATTTACATACAGTATATGCACATTTATATTCACATGTACTTACATTCATGTGTACACACATACACACACATACACAAATGTGTATATACACATACTTTCATATATACATACTGACGCATATGTAATACACATACATTCGTATACACAAACACATTCATGTATACACAGACTCTGTGTGTGTGTGTATATATAAAAGTTTCCAATTTATGTATATATTTATGTATATATTAGGGATCGACCGATATTTTTTTTAGAGCCGATACTGATAGTCTGTGAACGTGTAGACCGATAGCCGATAACTTACCGATATACATTTACCATTTCGAAAAAATCAACAATTTCTACAGCTTAGGACATGGGACATTTAGGGTTAATGTTAGGGTTCAAATTAGGGTTAGGATTAGGGGCTTGTTTAGATTTAGTGATATTTCACATTAGGGGAATATCACTAAATTGTGCTTTTTTAATCTTTATTTTAACCCTTACCCCAAGGGTTAAGGTAAGAATAGAGTGTGAGAGAGGTTAAAATAACTTACCTAACCCTAATTTGAACCCTCACTTAACCCTAAATGTGCCTAAGCTTAGTGAATGCACTAACTATAATGAAAGTGTAAAACTAGTTTTACTTACCTTCCAGGACCTGGCTGTGGAGGCGTAGCAGGAGTGCGAGCACGCATGTGCAGCACAGGATCCAGCTGATTCCCCTCCCCCGAAGTGACATGGGTATAGAAATCTGACAGGTATAGCAGAATGATAGAACACCGGACTTACAGGAAGTGCTCTCTCAGTGAAGCCAGCGCAATTTCTGAGAAACGACATTGTATACATTTTGCAATATAACCTACTAGTGGCCATCACACAGACACTAAAAAATCTGTATATTTTTAGATCTGTTTGGCGTCCACTGTCTGCATGCAATGTGTGCTAATGCCAGATACTTTGTGCATTCCTCTCTATGATAAGCATTGAATTCAATGCCTCTCTGTGAGAAGCACTGGACAGGCCGATGCCACGCATGCGCTGTGTGAACTCTTTGTGAGAAGCAACTGATTGGACAAAACTCACCAGGATCGATACTTCCACTGAAGGAAGACTGAGCCACAGTGAGGAGACTGTCTCAGCACTAGATTACATCGATTATTACAGCAAATTTTATTTATTAATTTTTTTTTAAATCAAAGGGAGCTTAGTGATCTAAAATACAACAGGAGATATCCAATTAAAAAAAAAAGGCTTAGTCTTCTATTTTTCTTGTTTATTCCCTCTGGTTGGACTTGAGGTTGAGGGTGTCCCTGAGGGAACACAATGCAAAAGAATAAGGGTTCCAAGACTGGTTTACTTCCCTTACTCGTTCACTACCCTGGATAAATTGCATCAGGTGTGCTTGAGACAACACGTGTTTTGCATATTTGTGCTGTTGTGAGGGATTCTATTCAGGGGGTTGAATAATTTTGAGACTGGAGAACTCATTAGAAGTTGCATTTTCAGTTGAATTTGGGGAAACCACTTGAAGCATTCGTTGTGTTGAGCTATTTCAATTGCTTTTGTTTGATCTGTTCATTGCAAACAGCTGAAAGTCTGTAAATATTGACAATAAACCCGATTTTCAATGGGGGTTGAATAATTTTGATTAAACCTGTTTGAAGTCATCCTTTTGATTTACAGTAAATCATGGCTTCATTTCATACTTTCTTTTGTTTGTTACTGCAAACTAATTAAATTGAGCTCACGTAATAAAATACATGTTTATTTGCAGCACCAATAATGATTCCAGTGTTAATAAAACAATTAAGAAGTCTTTTCTGGTGGAAAGAACTTGCTGACACAGCGTACGATGTTATGATTGCCTGTTGGAGAAGTACTTAGATAAAATTGTAATTTAAAAATACTCTCTTATTTGTGAGGCCACATATTTAAAGTCATCTTAATAGCATTACTTCTATTTGGATGAGTAAACATAGCAACTATACCCTAAAACAGGGTTCCCCAAATTCTGGCCCTTCAGATGCTCCTGAACTCAAACTCCCATTATTCTCTGGCTATCTAGTTCATCAAAAGCATCATGGGAGTTGTAGTTCTGCAGCATCTGGAGGGTCAGATCTCTGCTCTAAAACATACTTGAAAAAAGAGAGAAACCAATGCAGGATTATCATATCACGCAATTTCGTCGTGTGAAGCACGTTTTGTGAACAGTTGTTCGAACTGCTTGTCAGAGCAGCTCTGTCACCTGAGGTCTGCTGAAAGGAGGCAAACTGTGCATGCATCTCAACCCGTACTCATTTGCTACATTAGCACACAGTCAATGGGCGTCCCTGGGTGGCTGGTCCCACCTCATACATGCAAGTAAATTACCAATGATGCTAATTGTGTAATGTGCAGACCCTTTATCCCCTCTTGATCACAGACCTAATAATTAAATCGTCAATTTATTCTTCCTTGTGAAGCTGTTTGATTATTGTTTATTTTTGAAGACATATAAGAATACAACAAATACAGTTTTAATACAATTTTAATAATATATTTTAGCCTGCCTTCTGACATTTATCAAGAGTTAGTTTCTATTTTCACTAGTTACAAAGTTACAAAGATTTTGCAATTGATCAACCAATCGGCTCAGTGCATACTGATATGTTATTTTGTCAACACATGTCCTGGGCCGTATAAAGGGGAACTGACATTTCCCATACTTTATATTTTGATGTTTGCTTATCTCTATCTGTAACAAATATTTATTTGTGAGATGGAAAAATTCAATGTAAGAATTTAAATCATATGGTGAATTGTCAAATCTATTTTTCGAAATCCACTTATCTGGATATTAACTTACCAAGGCGGCACAATGATCAATCTGTCAGTTTCCCGTTCCAATAAAGCTATCTGGCCATTAAATGCCTGGGTACCTGGCTTACCAAGGACTTGACATGTCTCTATCATGCAAATTTTATTCACATGCTCAACACCACTGGCTGGGGCACATGGTGGTTACTAAAATGAATATATCGCAGCGAATCCTGTATCTTTTCCAACCCTCCCAATTAACATACCTTCAGCATTCTTTAACTCATTATGCACCCTATTAATTAATTTTATATGGAAGGGCACCAAACATAGACAAAGATTCTCGCAGCTGACACTGCCAACCGTCAGGGGAGGTTTGGCAATCCCTGACCTCAAGCTTAACTTCCACGCTAGTCAATTACTTCATGTAGTTGACTGGACTAAAGATGGAGTACAGAAACCTTGTAAATCCATCGAGCCACACCAAGTGTGTAGACCACTTTCTGTTTTGCTATGGTTGAGTACTCTCATCTGCAGACCAATGTTCTCCTCAGAGCCTTTCATTAAGGCCACAATGATGATATTGTACTCACAGGTCACCAAATTGGGACCATGCTCATTCTCCTTGCTACTCTTACCCCTCACTCACAATCCAGAATTTGCACTACGTGATGGGTTGAGGGGACTGACATGCATTTTACCACAGAGATTTCATCATAAAGTCACAGGTGAACATAGAACAAATGGAAAAAATTAGGTCTGCGCTTCCAGTTGTAGTGTGCAACAATGTACTGTTAAGAATTTATTTGAAGGACATTAAAGACAGGCAAACGTTTCGGGCACACGCCCTTTTTCAATGCAAATGTCCTTCACAAATGACAAGATTCTTCTTTTTGCCAAACTCCTTGACCAACCAACCTCTAACTTTATGGTCCAATTTTGATACGCGCAAATACGTGATTACATTGCCAAAATCACCCAAGAACTTAACTACACCTTTTTAGCTTCTATGTCTGGACCCTAGACACATACCCCTTTTCCCATGGCATCACATACCTATATACCAACCTTCAACAGCAACAGGGGCATCCTCATCCATCCTTTTTCTCGGAATAGGAAGTAGCCATTTGTAGAGATTGTTACTGTGGTCCAATGGCACAAGATTTGTAACCTAGTCCACCACTGTGCCGTAACCCATAGCCAGCAAGACCCAAGAATCATCTTATAAAGTCCTCTCTTGGTGGTACATGACACCAGAATGTCTCCAGGCTACACACCTTGAACTATATGGTCAGTGCTGGAGGTGTGGGAGATACTTGCATACTCTCCTTCACATATAGTTGGAATACCAGGACATAGTACCCTGCTGGAGAAGCATTGCACCATCAAGTTCTCTGATACCCCACCACGATTGCTTCCAGCCACTTACCTTTTCCATCAAACCTCCACCCCCTCATTCAGACACAAACATGACAGGGAAAATCTGGCTATTCACTAATTGAGCGCCTTCCAACCCTGTATTGCAACCCTTGCAGACCCACCTGTAACAACATGATTGCTTCACAACCAAATTAATAGTCTGCACCCTCCCTTCCCCCCTTTTTTCCTGCACTCCCTGCTCTTTTCCTTGCTAATGTTTTTGTTTGACGATTTTCACGATTTTTGTATTAGAATTACAAAACCAAAGATAGCATTAACTCGAAAAATACAGGGAGTGCAGAATTATTAGGCAAGTTGTATTTTTGAGGATTAATTTTATTATTGAACAACAACCATGTTCTCAATGAACCCAAAAAACTCATTAATATCAAAGCTGAATATTTTTGGAAGTAGTTTTTAGTTTGTTTTTAGTTATAGCTATTTTAGGGGGATATCTGTGTGTGCAGGTGACTATTACTGTGCATAATTATTAGGCAACTTAACAAAAAACAAATATATACCCATTTCAATTATTTATTTTTACCAGTGAAACCAATATAACATCTCAACATTCACAAATATACATTTCTGACATTCAAAAACATAACAAAAACAAATCAGTGACCAATATAGCCACCTTTCTTTGCAAGGACACTCAAAAGCCTGCCATCCATGGATTCTGTCAGTGTTTTGATCTGTTCACCATCAACATTGCGTGCAGCAGCAACCACAGCCTCCCAGACACTGTTCAGAGAGGTGTACTGTTTTCCCTCCTTGTAAATCTCACATTTGATGATGAACCACAGGTTCTCAATGGGATTCAGATCTGGTGAACAAGGAGGCCATGTCATTAGATTTTCTTCTTTTATACCCTTTCTTGCCAGCCACGCTGTGGAGTACTTGGACGCGTGTGATTGAGCATTGTCCTGCATGAAAATCATGTTTTTCTTGAAGGATGCAGACTTCTTCCTGTACCACTGCTTGAAGAAGGTGTCTTCCAGAAACTGGCAGTAGGACTGGGAGTTGAGCTTGACTCCATCCTCAACCCGAAAAGGCCCCACAAGCTCATCTTTAATTATACCAGCCCAAACCAGTACTCCACCTCCACCTTGCTGGCGTCTGAGTCGGACTGGAGCTCTCTGCCCTTTGCCAATCCATCCATCTGGCCCATCAAGACTCACTCTCATTTCATCAGTCCATAAAACCTTAGAAAAATCAGTCTTGAGATATTTCTTGGCCCAGTCTTGACGTTTCAGCTTGTGTGTCTTGTTCAGTGGTGGTCGTCTTTCAGCCTTTCTTACCTTGGCCATGTCTCTGAGTATTGCACACCTTGTGCTTTTGGGCACTCCAGTGATGTTGCAGCTCTGAAATATGGCCTTGACTATTTTGAATGAAACGCTTGCTTGTTCGATGATCACGCTTCAGAAGCTTTGCAATTTTAAGAGTGCTGCATCCCTCTGCAAGATATCTCACTATTTATGACTTTTCTGAGCCTGTCAAGTCCTTCTTTTGACCCATTTTGCCAAAGGAAAGGAAGTTGCCTAATAATTATGCACACCTGATATAGGGTGTTGATGTCATTAGACCACACCCATTCTCATTACAGAGATGCACATCACCTAATATGCTTAATTGGTAGTAGGCTTTCGAGCCTATACAGCTTGGAGTAAGACAACATGCATAAAGAGGATGATGTGGTCAAAATACTAATTTGCCTAATAATTCTGCACTCCCTGTATATTGTATGCTGTTGATGCAACTGTAAGCTTGTACCCTCTTTCTGTAGGCATATCGAAAACTTTTAATAAAATGAAATGTAAGAATCCAGACATTGATAAGATGGGCGTCTCCCTCTTAGCTCCTGGTCAGTCATTGACATTTAACAAAGTCAAAAAAAAGCAACAAACTATATCACTGAATCTGTGCTAAAATTACATTACTTAAGACTCTCTCTCTCACTGCTTTTCATTAATAAAATCTATTCTCTAATTCTGCAGCAGATGAAATAGAGCTAACAGGTGAAGAAGATCCATTATTGCTCCACTCAGTAGTTTCGTGTTGGCCAGCAACTAAAGCTTACAGAGAAGGTAAAATATTGATGATGAGATTGAAATTAAATGCATTATTTTTATACCTAAAAAGTCTCCTAGATCTATTTATTGGTATATTAAACTGGGTCTGCTTTTTACATGGCTCTGTGTCTAATTCAAGTTCTCTATTGTTATCCCATTTACACTGACCATCTAAATCTTTTACATGCTGATTGCTAATGTAGGATGACATTATTCAGAATCCAAATGCTTCCAGAAGGAAATGAGTTCATTGTTCTCAGACCAGAAAACGTAGAACCCTCTGGGAACCTTTATTGATTTATATGTCTAGTAATAATATCTAGAATATATAGCGGTTCAGTATAAAAAAAAAACAGATTCAAGATCCTTTCCAATATCTCATCAAATATTATGGCTGAATATCTGTTCACTCCTCAGAGAAGCTGACATACCCAATTGGGGGGTTTCAGACCGTATATCTGGATAGAATATAAATTTAATATATAATAATATATATGTGCAAATTTATTTTCACCATTTTTAAATGTGCAGAGGAGTACAATAGAGAGAAAATTATTACCAATCACGATGTCCACTGAGTACTTACTGTAATACAAAGAGAGGATATTTGGATATCATTTAACCCCTTAACCCCTTAAGGACACGTGACATGTCATGATTCCCTTTTATTCCAGAAGTTTGGTCCTTAAGGGGTTAAAGGGTTACTAAAGTGATTTGAAGTGGTCATGGTGCCTGGAGTCTGTATGTGCAGTCTTGTTTCCCATGAAACGCTGCACATACAGAGTTTTACCCCTCTGTTGCCGGAGGTGTAACCCCACCTCAGACAGCCACTAGAATTCCAGGCTGGTTAATATCAATTTTGGGCAAAGTTGACATCTGAAGCCAGCCCGTATGACATGTTGGTGCCAGACAGCCGATTGCAGTATGGCCCCTTTCTGCTCCCACCACTGTCATCCCATCAATTGGCCCTTGCTGACCTCCCTCCCCTATCCACTAATAAGAAGTGACGTCATAGGAGGAAGATCGGGCTGAGGAGAGTACTTGGCCTAGCACTGTAAAAAATGTATGTTTAAGCTCTTATTTATTTATTTTTGGGTGTGTAGGGGGGGACACAGTTTTTTGGTTGGAGTAACCCTTTAATATCTCAGTTTTTAAAAGATTACACAACTGACAAAGACAGGGCCGTCTTTACCGCGGGGCAAACGTGGCAGCTGCCCCGGGCCCAGTTGCTCCTGGGGGGCCCCAGAGCAGCTGCCCTGTGGGCCCCGCGATTTGCGCAGCCCCCATGTACCCGGCGGTGCGGCTGCACAGAGCCGCACTGGTCCGCCAACTAAGGAGGCCCCCCCGGGTGGCCCATGCACTAAGGGCCATCCGGTAAGCATGTGTAAGCAGTATGTCTGTGTGTATGTCAGTGTGTGTGTGTGTGTGTGTGTGTGTGTGTGTGTCAGCATGCCTGTCGGTGTGTATGTTAGTATGTCTGTGTGTGTCAGTATGTCTGTGTGTGTCAGAATGTCTGTGTGTGTGTCAATACATCTGTCAGTGTATGTGTCTGTGTGTGTTTCAGTATATCTGTCAGTGTATGTGTCTGTGTGTGTGTGTGTTTGTATGTATGTATGTGTGTGTGTCAGTATGTCTGAATGTATATAAGTATATATTTGTGTGTCAGTGTATGTGTGTCAGTATGTATCTGCGAATGTTTTATTATATCTGTCTGTGTGTGTATGTGTCAGAAAGTCTGTTAGTGTGATTGGGGGTTGGACGTAATTGGAGGGGGGAGGGGCAAGGCCTAAGGGGGGCCAAGAAAATGCTTTGCCCAGGGTCCTATTCATAATATAGACGGCCATGGACAAAGAGCAGGACTTGCAGTGCTGGAATTACCACCGTTACAGCTAGTGTGGCCGCACAGGGACTAGCAAGCGGGGATCGCCCACGTACTTAGCGCTGCCTGTTGAATATGTCTGATCAGGAAAAAAAAAATATACTGGCGCTTTTGACAGAACCTTGATATATCTAGTAGCCGCTGTATCACCAAATGTACCTTCCCATATACACAAATTACAAATACCAAAAAAAGAAAGGTGAAGCGCTACATACAATGCTCAAATATAGTCCACACTTTTAGGAGTATTCCCTTCCCAAAAGGTCGTGGGGTGGATGGAGTTTGGTACCCAAATGTTCTGAAAAACAAATTAAATCTTCATAGTGCAACTCTGTGTTTCCATGAATAGATTGTAAACTTATATATAGAACCACTCACATTTAGTTGAGCTTATAGCCAAGCTCAGGAGTACACGCTTTCAGGTCCGTAAAGGCGACCTTAACCCTTCTTCAGTACTTTTCTTCGGATGTGGCTAGAGCTCAAGCGAGAAAATATATAGTACAATATCGTCTATAACCAGTATTCAGTATAAAAAGAATATAGGGATTATACTCACAAGTCAAGAGCCAACTTATAGGCTCAATTGATGCACAATGTGTAGTTCAGGACTACACTCCTTTAAGAGCAGGAACCAGTAGCCCAGGTGATTTTTAACAAATATATTTATTTATTAAGCATTAAGATCTAAAAATGTAATGGCCAATTACAATATATAAGAACCAATATACTTAAACAGGTAAATAACATAAAATATCTATGTGTATAAATTCACTGGGCATAAAGGTGATACTAATTTGCAATTTCCCAGGACGCGTTTCGCCAACACAATGTCGGCTTCCTCAGCTAGGTGAAAAACTTTTGCACCTAGCTGAGGAAGCCGACATTGTGTTGGCGAAACGCGTCCTGGGAAATTGCAAATTAGTATCACCTTTATGCCCAGTGAATTTATATACATAGATATTTTATGTTATTTACCTGTTTAAGTATATTGGTTCTTATATATTGTAATTGGCCATTACATTTTTAGATCTTAATGCTTAATAAATAAATATATTTTTTAAAAATCACCTGGGCTACTAGTTCCTGCTCTTAAAGGAGTGTAGTCCTGAACTACACATTGTGCATCAATTGAGCCTATAAGTTGGCTCTTGACTTGTGAGTATAATCCCTATATTCTTTTTATACTGAATACTGGTTATAGACGATATTGTACTATATATTTTCTCGCTTGAGCTCTAGCCACATCCGAAGAAAAGTACTGAAGAAGGGTTAATGTCTGATCAGGAGCCTATTTGGGCACCGTGACCCTTTAACAGTGCCACCAGGCCCCTGTCAGACTATGGTGTTGAGAAGAAGTAAGTTCAGAGGAACATGCAGGCTAGCAGAAGTCAGAGAGGTGGGGAGAAGAAAGAAAAAAAGAGAGCGTGTGAACGTTATCTATTTGGTAATTCAGAGCCATTGCTCCATTAAACATACCTGGTTTCTTATAATTGCGTTTACATTAAAGGTAATTAAAGGGAGTGCAGAAAATATAATCAATATATTGACAGCAGGGTAAAGAGTGATCCTGTAAAAGTTTTAACGAACAGGAACACAAGTGCTTACATTTCTTTTAACCGATATAGCTTTCTGCTCTATTTCAATGTGTCCCCAGAGCCCCATCATCAGCGTTAAGCATTTCATGTAGTACTTTGCGAAAATTGTGTTACAGTATTTATGGCAACATCACTGGTCAAGGGATTCAGGAGGCAAGTGGTCACATATATAGTAAATTATCATCGGGCATTTTTATGTGGATCAATTCAGAGAATCCTGCAAGGAAAACAATTCCCTCACATGGTGCATTTAGATATTCAAAAAGGGTAATCTTTAGCTCTTTTAGCAATAGGATGAATAGAAGAGCTAGTCCCCAAATTCCCATCAGCCTCAGCCAGATCCCACTGGAACCCAGGAAAGCCACCCTCCTGCAGCCAAAATGCATGGGAAAAGGAGGGTAGCTAAAATATGGAAATTATGATGTGTGTGTTTGTATTTGTCAGTGAGTATACTTGTCAATGTATGTATATGTGTGTTTCATTGTTTATGTATATCTGTAGCAGTATGTGTGTGGCAGTGTATGTGTATATGTGCAAACATTCCAGCATTTAAACGCCAACACTACACACAAACACATGCCTGCAGTCAAATGTAAATACTACACATAAATACACCACTGGTTTCAATTGGCAATAGTACATACAAACAAACAACTGCATACATATGCCAAACACCTCTACTTGCACACACACATACTCCATACAAAAACATGGTTACATCCAAACACTCAAACACAGCTCTCAAATACAGCCCTGCAAGGATGGACAATTGGTAGATCCCCAACTGACAAAGTATCATAGAAGTTATAGAAAATATGGGGATGTAACTTTTAGACATCCTTGTGTTTTGCACCAGAGCCTTTTACCATTTTACACTGATTGTATCACCGATCTCTCCCCCCACTAGAGAAAGGTAAGTGACGATGGGGTGAAACACCACCATTATCTTCCTCTTGTCATGCCGTCTTTTTGTATAGGGATTTTTAAAATCTTTAAGGGACACTCCAGGCACCCTGACCACTTCTGCTCATTGGAGTGGTCTGGGTGCCAACTCCCACTACTCTTAACCCTGCAAGTGTAATTATTGCAGTTTTTTATAAACTGCAATAATTACATTGCAGGGTTAACTCCACCTCTAGTTGCTGTCTAGTAGACAGCCACTAAAGGGCACTTCCTTGTCCACAGCACAGAAAACCTTTGAGCGTTGCTGGACGTCCTCACATCAGCGTCGCTCATTTCCCCACCGGCCGACGTAATGGAGCGGCGGCGGAGGGAGAAGAAGCAACGTGGCACATCGTCACTGCCTCTTGTAAGTAACTGAAGGGGTTTTCACCCCTTCAGCAACCGGGGATTGAGGGTTGGGAGGCAGAGGGGACCTGCAGTGCCAGGAAAACAGATTGTTTTCCTGGCACTGGAGTTTACCTTTAATATCTATGGGAAAATAATAAATAGTCACATTTGAAAAATACATATAAAACACAATTTCTAATCACTGCATGAAATAGAAAGACAGTTTGTTACCTGACGAAGTTACCTGACAGTCAAGTTACAACTTCCTCACTGAAATATTAGTCTTATAGTGGTAAACTCTTCTCTGAGCATTGAATCACTTTCCACTATGATTAAGGGTTAACAAAAGCTTCTAGGGAGATGTACTTACCTCTTAGCTACACCTATAATTAAAACCCTGTCAGTTTAAGACATTAGCCATAATAGAGTTGATTAAAGGACCACTATAGTGCCAGGAAAACAAACTCGTTTTCCTGGCACTATAGTGCTCTGAGGGTGCCCCCACGCTCATGGCCCCCCTCCCACCGGGTTGAAGTTGGAGGAAGGGGTTAAACACTTACCTTTCTCCAGCGCCGGGTTCCCTCTGCGCTGGGGACTCTTCTCCTCCTTTGGACGTCATTGGCTGAATGCGCATGCACGGCAAGAGCCATGCACGCATTCAGTCAGTCCATAGGAAAGCATTTCTCAATGCTTTCCTATGGACGCTGGCATCTTCTCACTGTAAAAATCACAGTGAGAAGCGTGGAAGCGCCTCTAGCAGCTGTAAATGACAGCCACTAGAGGCTGGATTAACCCATATGTAAACATAGCAGTTTCTCTGAAACTTCTATGTTTACAGCAGTCAGGGTTAACCCTAGAGGGACCTGGCACCCAGACCACTTTATTGAGCTGAAGTGGTCTGGGTGCCTATAGTGGTCCTTTAACTAAACACTGATTTGTAATACATTGAAAACTCTTTTTAAATATTTCGGATACAATTACTATTGCCGGGTTGGTAAATTGTTAAACATCAGCTGTTGTTGGCTAAATTTTGCAATTCAGTTTTCCACTTACTGTCAGTCACTAGTTTATTGAATAAACTCGCTATATTTTGACAGGCATTTCTCTCTTGTACTTGATAATAATATGTCTATTGAGTTTTCCTTCTATCAACATTCCCCACAATTACTGAGGTTACCGTATAAGTTAATTGATGCCGGTATCTCAATATTTGTCTTCCCTTGTGCATATATTTACTTTATATATTTTACATGTATTTATTTAAACTCTAGTTCATAATTATTCATTAGTATAAACTGCTGTTTGTTTTGAAGATTTTCATCTGACTCAAATAGTTTACTAATCTTTTGAATACCATTATTTACAAGTGAAGTCGTCTATACAGCAAGTACTGCACAAAAATATCAGGACAATTCAGGGTATTAGTTAGCTTGATTGGCCAAAAGATGTCACTCTTGCCTAGTTTATGTTTAAATATACGGTTTGAATTGGTGTGGGCTTGCTTCAACAACTTTAGATTGATGCTAGTGTCATTTAAACCCAATGCTGGCTATTTATCAGTGACCCTGATTGGTAATGTTGTAGGTACATTAGTGATGGAATTGGCAATTTTCTTCTGATGTGTCTTGGAAAGGCAGCTAAATTTTCTGTATGGATTTTAAGATATATATTTCAACTTTATCAAGGCCATCATAACCTATTTAAATTGTGTGTGGGAGATTCTCTTTAATAGATTTTTCTGGCTGTAAACTGGGCTACATTGGGTACTGTTTTAAGTGTTATCTATCGTTAAGATTAAGCTGAAAAAGCAATTAGCAATATGTTATCGCATGCCCATTCCACATTTTGTACAGATATTGAGATATTGAGAACATAATACATTACATCTTCTAATTTTGATACAGTTCTGAAATTCAGGAAGAAGTCTCGTTTCTTGGAGTTTTTTGTACAGCTTTTGCAGCGAGAAGTATATGAAGAAAAGTTTGCTCGAGTGGTGGAATGGAGTGGTCCTGTGCTGGATTTTCTGAAAAGGTATCGTCTGGTGGTTGTAAACATGAAAACGTGTTTCATAAATTATGATGTTCTACCTAATCTGGTCACAGTCCATGACAATTGGTAGCATCATGGAATTACGCAGACAAATTAAACTGACCATATAAAAAATTCTTACTCTTCAATCCTTTATATCGCTAAAGAACATCAAAGACGGAACGCATGAATTATGGTTCAAACAGGTAGCAAACCATTCTTACAACATACAGGGTAATCACCTCAATGTGTTAATACTGATTATACTTCCTAACGTGGACACAATCCAGGAAGCAGCAATTTATAGAATGATGTTTGTGGTAACGGAGAGGACAATTAATTTATCAGCTTGTTTTTGTGGGATAAACAAGGTACTTGTGTTTGCTACCTTCTGTAGTAGCACGTTAAAGGACCACTATAAAGCCAGGAAAACATACTCGTTTTCCTGGCACTATAGTGCCCTGAGGGTGCCCCCGCCAGGCTGGATGGAGAGGAAGGGGTTAAACACTTACCTTTCTCCAGCGCCGGGCTCCCTCGGTGCTGGAGAATTTCCTCCCTCTTCTTCCGTCATCGGCTGAATGCGCATGCGCGGCAAGAGCCACGTGCACATTCAGCCAGTCTCATAGGAAAGCATTTTGAATGCTTTCTTTTGGACGCTGGCGTCTTCTCACTGTGAATATCACAGGCGGAAGCGCCTCTAGCGGCTGTCAATGAGACAGCCATTAGAGGCTGGATTAACCCATAGGTAAACATAGCAGTTTCTCTGAAACTGCTATGTGTGGCGGAACCAGCCTCGCCACTGGGCATTGGAGAAGACTGATTGCCAGCCTCCTGCCCTGTGACTATGGCCCCGTGTTGAAATGCTTGATTTTCCCCTGCAAAGACCCGAAAGCCGGGTCATTCTGTACTTTCCCTATGTGAGCAGTGTTACCCCAGATAGCTATGCCATGGAGCCCATTCGTATAATGAAAGACTATGTGAAAGACCACTTCATTGAGCTGAAGTGGTCTGGGTGCCTATAGTGGTCCTTTAACTAAACACTGATTTGTAATACATTGAAAACTCTTTTTAAATATTTCGGATATAATTACTATTGCCGGGTTGGTAAATTGTTCAACATCAGCTGTTGTTGCCTGAAGTGGTCTGGGTGCCTATAGTGGTCCTTTAATTCCGATTCCTCTTTGCCAGCAATTATAATATTCTTTTATTCCTACTGTACATATCCATATGTAACCCAACATGCCAGTCCTTATGAACATATATCGAAAATCCTTTGCTCTGCAAGTTATAGTAATAAAAATCTATATGACCAACGTTTAAAATGATGGGAAAGTCTCCTGTCTAGGATTTGTAGTGTAAAAGTCATAAGGGATTGTATACACCATAAACCAAGTACAATGAGATTTGGTTTAGTTTTCAGAATTTGTGGAGAGCTGCCTTGGATGACAAAAGAACACTTCCTATTGATCCCAAGGTGACTGTAGTTCAGTTTCTATTGAGAGTTCTAGGGCTTCCAGGAACTATTTCTTTTATAATGTTCACACTTTTATAAAGTCAATATCCCTGTCTTCAGAACGCTGTGTTTATGTATTCTCTTAAAAAAGCATTTCCACATCTCTCTGCTATTCTTGCAGCTTCCTCATTTCAAGCAATTTGCTACTAAAACAGTTAAACGACAATACATTGCAATGAAAATATGTAGCTTTACCAGGGGTTGATTGTACTGGAGAGTTCCTAATTTAAGAAGTCTTCCATTATGAACATTAAATACATGGCAAATCCACAGAAACATGCTTATAAAATTAAGTTCTTTAATGGTTTTGTCTTAAATGAACACTATTGTGTCAGGAATACAGACATGTACTCCTGACCCTATAGGTTTAAATAGCCGCTTAGCACCCGGCACCCCTTCACCTCCGGTTAAAAAGGCGATTTAACTTATCTTTTTCCAGCACCGCTTGGGTCCGGTAGCAGCTGGCTTTGTCCACACTCTGCCCCCTTGGCTGAGATCATCAAACTGGAAGTTTTTCACTGATATGGATCCCTTGGGGTTTGCTGACCCATGCTCAGTAGCACCCTGTGTTGAAAATTTGTGACTGAGTGCAACCCTTCCTTTTTTTCTAATATCCAAACCAGTGGCATTTTACTACAATCACTGGGATGTTGATCTTGCAGCTGCTATCGTGATGCTATTGTGCATTCGTTTTCTCCTTCTTAGGACACTCAGTATTTTCCACAATTTTTAATTGTCCATAAATGCTGCGGATGCAGACTGCTCATCTAACACTTCTTTTGCCCGTTCACCAACTTTCTCAAATTAAAGTCAAATACCAATCCAGGGTTAGTAGCCAGTCAATAACATTTTCTGACTTAAGATAGTATCGATCAACAGTTATCAAAGTGATAACAATCCATATCACAAACCATTTTACTGCAGGTCGTAAAAGTCATAAAAAGTCTAATATCCGGACCTAACTTTTGATTTAGCTTTTAGTCTTGCGATGTAAAGCTTGGTAGAGTGATATCGCAAGGTTAGCAACCAAGATCTGCTGACTTTTCTACTACACAACAGGTTAAAGGCTACAGAGAGCCAAGTGCATTAATGGTGCTAATAGGTAACAGGTGTGCCATTGACCTGCTAAGTTCCACACGGACATGGACATTTCAGATATTGTGTACTTGTTATGTTTTTGATTTTGCTGTGTTATATTGTAGTTACATTGCTTATTTATTCGTTAATTAGTATAACTGATTAACAAGGTGTTACTAATTAACATTGCTTGTACACTTCATCATGTCAATGGATGAAATCTCCCACAGCTACTCTGTAGGGTCGGACAGATCGGAATGATCAGACTTGGTTACCTTGGACTGAGTTTCTTTTCCGCTCTTCTTCTACATATGGTTTACACGTTTTAATCGTTTTCTGACCACTGTAGATGGCCTTACATGGTCTACTGTCTCCTGTCTTTCTTCGTTCCCTCACCCCCTCCCCATTCCCACCTTTTTAAGATAATTTTTCTTTCCAAACAATGCTCCTATGTTTTAGGTTTATTGTTTACGTGATAATTTTAACTTTTTATTTATTAAAGTGTTCTTGATGATGATTGCTAATAAACTTCAATAACAGGTATTTTCTTATAAAACTGATCAAGATCATGTCTTTATTTGCTCTATTTTTCTTTCATGTATTTACACAATTTGAAAATAGAGATAGTCAAAACTAATTAATTCATTAATGCATTCTAGTGGGTGTAAAACAGAAAAAAAAATCAGTTTCTCCTTCTCCAATGCAATGTGTGCCTTGGCTGTGCCAGGACTGAACTGGGTAGCGAGGTCTATTGCTAAATATACATTTGGAAGAAAATCGAGCTTCGTATGAAAATAGGTTCACACGAATTGTAGATGAACTCCCATGTGTCATTCAATATTGACAAAGATGGTCCTCTGTAAGTCATTTCTTCAGTAGGCTGTTCTACTAGAAGATAGACATGTGAAAATAATGAGACAGTTAATACAAATGTAACATTGCAATGCTTACAGATGTCAGTGGGCACACATCAGAGATTTGTCCTATTTACTAAAATTCCTCAGAATACTCTCTGTAAGATATATGAATATTGAGGATTGGGTTAATGACTGAGGTTCCAGAAATCTTTGGATTCTCAGGTCAGTTAGAGGATACTTGGTTATTAGCACTGACAAAGGTTCTGTGCATCCTTTGGTTTCATTTAAAGAAAACTCAGTTTGTATTCTCTCCATTGGCACTTAAATGTGTTTGTAGGATTGAGGGTGTATGAGTTGTCATTCATATTTTTATCTTTGGACAAGGTGTTAGGTCCAGTTACACTTCGACAAACGTGGAATGAGTGTTCTAGCAGGTCAGGTATACACAGTTCAGTAAACCTGTCATATCATTTTATTTCATTACTTAAAGGGACATTATAGACATCAAAACAACTTTAGCTTAATGGGACACTATAGTCACCAGAGGCAATGCTGGATTTACATGTCAGGTGCCCGTAGTCACAAAATTCTAAAGCGCCCCCTGCCCCTCTCCCAATAAGGCAGATAAAGTATAATGAATTTATTAACTGGACATTGCAGGGGTAAAAACATCTAATTAACAAAACATATTTATATTTTTGACAACTGCATGTGTCTACATGTCTGTATATGCATTTTTCTGCTCTGCTTGTAATGTATTGCGTTAAAACCTGTGAGTATAGTGAGTGTATGCGGCTGTGTAAATGTTAGAAGTGGTTATGGTAAAGGGGTGGGTTTCAGGTTACAGCGAGATTAATGTCAGAGTTAGAATACATAGAGTTTAATGAAGATTAACAGCTTGCGATGAGTTCAAGTTGTAGTATAAAGGCTGTTTAGGATTGTTGGGTTACATTTAGTATTGTTGTACATGAAGTGTATAGTTTTTAAGAGGCGTTAAACATAGGGTTAATAATTAAAGAATGACGTGTTCCTCTTTCCCTTATTTGTTTCCCTCCTCTCTCCTCCCTTCAATTAAATGGTCTGCTCTACTGTCCCCATCCTTCACACATTTGTTCTCCGAATTTTCCACTACTTATCCCCCTTTGCTCACTTGTTCTCCTGGAACAGCAGGTAGTTGGAGGTACAGGAGGTCACACAGGCTTGAGACGCTGACATCATCTCCATGCGCTCTCCTGTAATTTGTCCAACTGCCTGCCAGGAATAGAAGATCTGTCACCGCGAGTGGCGAGTGAGAAGGGGAAAGGGCAATTCTCCTTCTCTCCCGAGCACTCCTACTGTTCCACCAGTGATTCAGGATTCCAGCAGTGGCGGCCCGGCCTTATGGAAAATCTGGCTCTGCACGGGAGTCAAGAGAGTTTGTAGTTAAATGGGCAAGAGGAGGTAAGAAGAGGTATTGTTAGGGTCACAGCCTATTAAACTAAAGTCAGTCGAGTGTTTGATTATAAAAGGGAGCATTGTCTGAGGCTGGAGTCTGGTATACAGAAGGCCAGGGAACATCAGTTAATTCAGAAACAAGGATACAAAACTAGAATGCTCAACTCCAGAAGTTAAGAACCTTTAACTAATAGAAAAAATACAAACAGCTGTCCACCCAGTACAACTCTCATGTCAAGTGCCAAGATTTACTTGTGCCTTCAGATTACGCCACTAAATGAGACATAACATTCATTCAACTGGCGATCTCCATAACTTTTTCTAATATAATCTTTTTTTTTTTTTTAAGTCTAACATATACGCTCTATATAAAAATTTTTAATGATCTTATAGCATTTCTTTCCTCATCTTCTTTACTGAAACTGTGCGATAAAAATAATTGTTGGCTGCTAGGCAGACTGTCCAATTTAACAAGATGTTTGTGGGGCTAGTTTACACACTAATTAACTAATGCATGTTTTTATAGCTTGTTCAATTATTTTATTCTTTATGCTTTGATGTATATAACAGGCAGTACTAAAGATCTGGATAATGAATACTACTTGATTAGCAAAGCTGTCCTATATTAAAATAGAGCAAGCATATTCAACAGTGATTGCCTTCTCTCAAGCAATACGATTGGTTGTCAAATACAAGCAACAAGTGTCTGTTCTTTCCCAGCATGCAATGTCAAGCACATTTGCTGAAGTAGAGACAACACTTATAACTCATTATAAACCGCTAGATAAACATCTTGTAAACTTTAAGAATTGTGATATGCTGTGCTTACTTACATTATTACATACCTCCCAAGTGTCCCTATTTAGGAGGGATAGTCCCTATTTTGGGTCCAAATCTGTCACTCTTTTCTATTCTAATATCATACTTTTCTAGGAGCTCCATATGGTTGATGTGTCTGAACGTAGAATAGAGTTCCACAGCAATAACATACATATGTGACTTTAACTACAATACACCTGTAGAAAGTTACACAATAGATAATAGTTAGAGGTCTATTGTTGGTACCAATTAAAACAGTTGCTATTATCACCCTTTGTTAGGTCACTCCTCACAACACAAATAAAGTGAAAATAGAACATAATATACTAATGGGTGAGAGCACACAAATAATACGTTTACTGCACTAGGGTCTGCCTCTTAATTTACTTTTCAGGCTAAACGTCTATGCCAGTTCGTGGTAACATTACATTTATTTATCTGTGTGCTCGCACCCATTGTTTTTTTTTTTATAATTTCTAGAAAGTAGTCTGTGTAGATAAGATACATTGTGTGTTCACTAAACTGCAATTGAATTGCAGAAATTAATATTAGCAGGTCACTTACAAATTCTGTTGAGACGTATGGAATACATTCCAATTACAATTCTACACATGCCTTTTGGATACCAAATTAGCCAAATTGGAAATATACTACAGTTTGAGAGTATTCTTATCTATAGTTTTAAATATGATATTTAGCACATTTTTGTTTTTGTTTGTTTCCAGCCAAGGCTGGAGAATGGTTACATTGGATGATAGTCAATCTCAAGAAGATTATTGACTGATCCTTTCTAAGGGGTTTGCTTGTGGATAATTTGTCACCAATTGCAATTGATAATTGAATTATTATATAACTATAGATTTTGTATTTGACCAAAGTTAGCTAAACTGTTAGAGAATACATAGATGCATAGAAACATAGCATGTGACGGCAGATAAGAACCATTCGGCCCATCTAGTCTGCCCAATTTTTTAAATACTTTCATTAGTCCCTAGCCTTATCTTATAGCTAGGAAAGCCTTATGCCTATCACACGCATGCTTAAACTCCTTTACTGTGTTAACCTCTACCACTTCAGCTGGAATGCTATTCCATGCATCCACTACCCTCTCCGTAAAGTAATACTTCCTGATATTATTTTTAAACATTTGCCCCTTTAATTTAAGACTATGTCCTCTTGTTGTGGTAGTTTTTCTTCTTTTAAATATCGTCTCCTCCTTTACTGTGTTTCCCTTTATGTATTTAAATGTTTCTATCATATCCCCCCTGTCTCGTCTTTACTCCAAGCTATACATGTTAAGATCCTTTAACCTTTCCTGGTAAGTTTTATCCTGCAATCCATGAACCAGTTTAGTAGCCCTTGTCTAAACTCTCTCTAAAGTATCAATATCCTTCCGGAGAAATACTACTTTTTGATATGTAATTTCTTATAAAGATTTTCAACTTCTAGGATTTTGTAAGAATAAAAGTTAAGTTTTAGATAACACCACATTATCTTGACTTTTAATTCAACAATTGATCTAAAAATATTAAATCAAGGTCCATGGTTGGTTTTGTTTCTGTGTTTTCCTTTTGATTATCAAACAATAAAGGACTGTATAAAAATAGAGCTTAAATTACAATATTCTCCTTTTTTAATTAGATTAAACAAATTGTGATAATTTGTAATTCCAGAGAGATACCACCCAGTGTCCTCGGTTAATTTTAGCTTTGTATCCTATTACCGAATGACACGTCTAGCTATTTTACAAAGAAAGAACACATTTCTCTACTGTGCAGGAAAGTTTAGAGGACGCTTAGTGTATGTTTATCAAAAAGCTGTAACAAGCTCCATCTGTGTCGAAATTCACAGAAGGGATATTAACAAACGAATGAAACAAAGTGAGAACGCTACTGTATCCCATTACAGGGCAGTGAGATGATTAAGTAATAGGTTCAAAAGTGATATTCAAATAATTGACCACTTACTGTGTTTAGATTAGGACATATTTCACTGCTTTGTAAAATTATTTTATAATAGGATTATTAGATAATGACTGAATACATGTCAGTCTGTGAATTTATGTAGCTCACAAACAGACAAAACATTTCTTGTCTGCACTCAAAGTATGGAAGGGAATTATGCATAAAGGCAAATAGTTGGAGGAAAAATATAATAAAGAGAAATGGGTTAAATGTACACTATAGTTACCAAAACAACTTCAGCTTAATGAAGCCGTTTTTGTGTATAGATCATGCCTCTTAAGTTTCACTACTCAATTCTCTGCCATTTAGAAGTTAAATCACTTTGTTTCTGTTTATGCAGCCCTAGCCACACCTCCCCTGGCTGACACTGACACAGCCTGCATAAAAACAAAATGGTTTCATTTTCAATCAGATGTAACTTACCTTGACAGTTTGTATCTCCAGCTCTGTAACTTGAACTTTAATTGCATAAAGGAAGCTCCTGCAGGGTCTATCAAGCTATTAACAGAGCAGGATAGAAGGAATCGAAATTAAACAGAATTTGCAATAAAGGAAGTGTAAACATTAGATGACTCTTTACAGGTAGTGTTAAGGAAGGCTATGTAAGTCACGTACAGGAAGGTGTGACTAAGGCTGCATAAACAAAGTGATTAAACCCCTAAATGGCATCGGATTGAGCAGTGAGACTGCAGGGACATGATCTATACACATAAACTGCTTCATTAAGCTACACTTGTTTTGGTGACTATAGTGTCCCTTTAGTACTTTGGCCAGAGTCCCTTCTTGAATATTTTCCAGAGTGATGGAAAGTCCTTAGTTGCTGTGATCCCCAATGGGGATTGACATGCATTAGTTGTCTTCTTGAATAGCTTTACTCCTATCAAAGCTGTTTTTAATGTTAATGTGACCCAGGGCGAGACTCTGCCCTGTGCCTTTGTAGCTTACATCTTCCCCTTGTCTCATTTAACACTTCTCCTTCCTAAACCTTCATCTTAGAACCCATTTTAGACACATATACAGAGACATGCAATTCTAGATAGAATGAAACAAATGGCTACATAGACAGAGAGAGAGAGAGAAGTAGAAGTATATAAGATAACAAATCAATAAATATATGGGGCTGTCCAGGTGAAAAATGGACAGCCATGCAGATAAATATACAATAAACAGACAGAACAACAGGCAGGCAGTGGTTATATAGACATACATATATTGTCATAGAGATAAACAGACAGACAAGATGAGTATATAGATAGCCAGCCAGGAAGGTAATTAGATACATAAACCTATAAGGCACAAGTAGATTGACATAATACGGAGTGGAAATAAACAGAAGGCTCACTAGTTAACTGATATGTACCAAACAGGTTAGCCTATTGCTTCCTTTTTCTGCTACATTTGCTATGACAAAGTGTTGCTTGCTCTGACCTGTGACACATGTATCAGTGAATTATGAAAGCCCTTCATGGGTTTAAAGGGTTACTCTAAGTACCATGACCACTTCAGTGATTTGAAGTAGTCATTGTGCCTGGAGTCTGTATGGGCGGCATTTTGCATAGAAACACTGCACATACAGAGTATACCTGGAGGTATTACTCTACCTCTGTGAGCGTCATTGGGGTGTCATCAGCCAATGCCAGGCTGCCTAATGTCTATACTGTGCAACTTTTGTTGCATAGAATATCAGTTATTAAATGAGAGCAGTGAGCTGATGCTCTCAGTCGGTGAATTGCGCCGGCTGCAACTTCGAGCGTCTGCAGCTCTGCAAGAGCCAGAAGCGCATCGCCAGGGCACCAAAACCACTCAAATAAGCTGAAGTTGTTTTGGTGCCTATCGCACCCCTTTAAATGTTTAGTTTACTACAATCAATTGTTTAGTTAACAAACCTGTGTGTGTACCTGAGAGGTACCTTATATTGTAATTCATATATTTAAGTGTTGAACACAAGTTGGTTAAAAGTTGAGATTTCCCATCTTCCATTTTAGCGTTCTTCTAAAAAGTTCTAACCTCGATTTCATATTTTCAGATAAGCTGTCCAAATTATTTATTAGTTTTGGATAAACTATTAGAATGATTTGACATAATATTTTTTTGATACATATTTTTTATTTATGATATATTTTTTGATATTTTAATTATTTGAATGTGGATTTTTTTTTTTAAAGTTTATCCAAAATATTAATTCATTTCAAAAGCATATCTAAAAATATTAAATCAAAGCCTTAATAGTTAATTTCTCTATCACATCGCTTGTTAGGTACCAAGTCTCAGGAGCTAGCTCTACTGTTTGCATAGTGTCTGCGTTCGTATTGTTTAGTTGCTGTATTCTACATGCTATTGTCATATCCTGCTGTACCATTTGCATATATTAAGTTGACATATACAATTTCCTGGAAAAATTACTTTAAATTGACTTGTGCGATTTCCATTTATTTACTTATGTGCATGGATAACTCGCATGTCTATAGTTTAATATAAATGTCCATGTTTAATTTTCTGTGTTCATTTTCCATTTATCTACATTTTCCCCAATTAAATTGCTTGCTTGTAGCACTGGTTCTATTTCTGCACAGCCTATAATAAAATTCTGCTTAAAAGTTTAAATTGTACATACATAGACAGGGCTGAAGAGACTTGATAAGTGCTATATAAAATATTAATGAGTTGATCACAGCAGACTTTTTTTTGAAGAACATTTTGTTTTTACTATATTATTTTATTTCCATTTATTACTAGATGGTGTCTTTAATAATACATGCATATATTATATTGAAAGAAATATGAAAACACAACCATGTTCAAATAAGGAATCCCATTGCTATATTGTTCAAAATTAATTAGAAGGTAGCCTTAATATATTTCTTAATATATTTTGTATAACCACATGGGTTTTCGGTTTCCTACATAAAGTAATCACGTAAAAAATAATAATCAAGTACCTATGTAATCCATACATTATCCATACATTATCCATACATTTGTGCACATTCTAGGATTGAAGGATGGTTTGCAAAGTTTAACTGGGGATGGTGCGGCGGCCAGTGTATTCAGAAGCCAGATGTGCCACATCAACTATTCATTTGCTCACTAAGTGGCCAATAAACTGCTATCACGAAAAAAAATATATCATGTTTCTGCGACTGAACCCCATTCAGATTGTCATGTAGATAAACCAAGAAATAAGAATGTAAATAGCAGAAAGTAAAGATGGATTGGTCCTACCATCCAACGAAGATCTGATTTTTTTTTTTTAAATTTTACTTGTGTGCGCCAAATAATGTTCGTGTTTTATTCAGTGTAGGTGTATATATAATAAAGAAGAAGGTAAAAGTGTATTTTTTTTTTTCCCGCTTTCAGAAGGAATGATCAGGTTTTCTGTAAAAAGAAAAATGAGGATCCTATTGACGTGATGGCATCAACGGATTCTCCCAAGAGATACACCGCTGCCGTAGTTGAGTATCACAAGGTATGTAGATCATAAGCCACTATCACCTTGTGTTAAAAAATTATTTTAAAAGCATAAAAGGACATGCTTCTCAGTAAAGTAAAACAAATATCTAATTCTAAAACCAACACATTTGTATATAAGAACTGATAAATTGAGATAACTGTACTTGTCTAGTAATTATTTAAAAGGCTCTGATTGCTTTTGGTGTATTTAGAACACATTTAAATAAATTGCTCTTCTTTATGCTGTTGTTATTTAAGGATAAAGAAGCTACAACATTGAATCAGTCAAGAAAACTGGATGTAACTAAAGAACATAAGAAAAGCATCAACACAAAGCAGAGGAAGCAAAGGGGACAGAGCCAACAAAGGTTTACTGACAGTACATTACTTCATTTATATGTATTATTCGGACATAGTAGAAAGGAACTGTCAAGGCAAAGAAATGTTTGTAATGGAAAATGTACTTTGCAGTTTGCTCATTAATGTGCACTTACATTAATGTGCTAATTGTTACCATGTAAATCTAGCCAACAAGTAAGGAGAGGCACACATCTTCAAATGTTACATAGTTACATAGCTGAAAAGATACTTGTGTCCATCACGTTCAGCCTTCCTCACATTTGTTTTTACTGTTGATTAAAAGAAAGGGAAAAAAATCCAGTCTGCAGCGCTTCCAATTTTGCAACAAACTATGGAAAAATTCCTTCTTGACCCCAAAATGGCAGTTAGATGTCTCCTTGGATCAAGCAGCTATTACCCCACTAATTAGAAATGATATCCCTGTTTGTTATGTTTTTGCAAGTATTTATCCAATTGCTGTTTAAACATTCGTATGGACTCTGATAAAACCACCTCTTCAGGAAGAGAATTCCATATCCTTATAGTTCGTACTGAAAAAAATACTTTTCTGTGCCTTAGACTAAATCTCTTTTCTTCCAGCCTTCATGCGTGACCTCGTGTCCTATGTATAGCCCTGTTTATTAATAGATTTCCAGATAATGGTTTGTACTGGCCCCGAATATATTTGTATAATGTTATCACATCCCCTCCAAGGCGCAGTTTTTCCAAACTAAAGAGATTTACATTTTTTTAACCTTTCTTCGTAACTAAAATGCTCCATTCCTTTGATCAATTTTGTAGCTCGTCTCTGCACTTTTTCTAGTGCCATGATATCCTTCTTTAGAACAGGTGCCCAAAATTGCACAGCATATTCAAGGTGTGGTCTTACCAGGAGTTTACTAGGTGGCAAAATTATAAAGAGGAAAAAAATTTGGTTTGTAATCCACTGCTCTTTCATTATGTAGAATGTTTTATTCTAACTCTAGTTCTCTAGCCCTCTATAAGTCTCTGGCTCTCTTTTCGAATCTCATCTTTAGTAGAGCCAGTTTTCCATATTGTACAGATTTGGGGACATCAAGGAACTGTCCATGGGTAGCACAGCGCAAGCTTGTGTTGTCCTATGCGCACTACATCCATGCAGAGAGGGCTTCAACTGCCTCTATGCATAGTCCTGTAAATTGGGGTCGGCCTGGAGATGGTCTGTCAGCCGGGTTTAGTTTATGGCAGGCTGAAATGCTCCTTCAGTGTGCGGGAGAACATCCTCTTTTCCAGGCTTCCCAAGCACTGATAGTAACTTGCTACATCATAAGTTTCTCTGCAGGTTGGTCAGAGCACAGTGAATTAATCAGAGCTAGAAAATTAATGAAATCATAAGATTTCAGTGCAAAGCCAGCCTTCAGCACACTATGTACAGCAGGTTAAAGCAGCAGCATACTGAAAGGCTTCTCCTTATTACCTTTGCAGCTAACAATATGATCACTCTACGGCAGCGTTTCCCAATTGGTGTTCCACGGAACCCTGGGGTTCCGCGAGAACACAAATGGGTCCCTGTGATTTCCCAAAACAAAATGGCCACCACAATTTTATCGCAAATCAGGGGCCCGATAGGGTGCCGCGGCCCTTTAAGAGCACGACAGGGCCCTTGTAGTATCGGCTGCCTTGGAGGAAGTGATAGCACTTCCTCCCAGCTTCACAGAGTTGATGCCGCACTGCCGCGTGGTAGGGAAGGAGGAGGGAGGAGGCAGGAGACGGCCGCCCAGAGAGTGAGCAGCATGGAAGGCAGAGGAGAGGCTGAAGTGAGCGTGCAGCAGCTCACTCCCATCAGCCTCAGCCAACATCACCAGGTCCACAAGCAAGCCACCCTTCTGGGCACACAAGGTAAGTTAACAGGAGGGTGGCTCTGATGTATGCCATATTGTGTGTGTGTGTGTCTGTGCCAGTGTGTGTATGTGTCACTGTGTGTGCCAGGCACATACACACACAGATACACACACCTTAACACACACTGGCACATACAAATACAGATACACACACCTTGACACACAGACACAGACACACACACACACACACACAGATACACACTGTGTGTCAAGGTGCGTGTATCTGTGAGTCATTGTGTGTATCTGTGTGCCACTATGTGCCAGTGTGTGTGTATCTGGATGTCAGATACATACACATACACACACACACACACACACAGATACATACTGACACACAGATACACACACTGGAACATACAAACACAGATATACACACCTTGACACACAGATACACACACACAGATACACACTGTAGGTCAAGGTCTGTGTATCTGTGTGCCACTGTGCCAGTGTGTGTATCTGTGTGTCAGATTCATACACACTGACACACAGATACACACACTGGCACATACAAACACAGATACACACACCTTGACACACACACACACACACACACACACACACACACACAGATACACAATGTGTGTCAAGGTGTGTGTATCTATGTGTCAATGTGTGTATCTGTGTGCCACTATGTGCCAGTGTGTGTGTGTATCTGTATGTAGCCAAAAAGTAGCTGACCTGGTTAATAAAAAGCAACAATCACTGTATCTGTGAAAAACAGCTCAGTTTTTAGAGTCACAGCCCAATCCTACAGGGTGGAGTTTCACAATTTATCAACAAGCCATAGCATGAGTGACTCAGGTGTCATCTACAGAGTCATTGACCTCTTTAAAAATGGTGTGCACGGAGCAGCTGAGCCTACACTGTGCATTGTGCAGTAGGTATTATTGAAACTATTAATGATATGGCTACTGGTAAGGAAAAATGTATTATTAAGCACTTACATTGAGCAAAGTCCTGGAGAAGTTGCTGCTGTGCTCTCTCTGTGCTACTTCCAAGATGACTGCTTAATTCTCTGTCCTGTTGGCACTATAACACCATGCCCTGGTGCTATGAGCCACTGATGGCCCCTGAATAGAGAAGCCAATAGCAGGCACCCACTCGTGGACAGCAGGCTCTGCTCCACAAATGGCAACTCAATTAAATTCCTTCTTCAAGGAGACTGGACATGTGCAAACTCTGCTGAAATGGTACAGATTTAAAATCTGTCCCTTTTCTAACATGCCTATTTTCTCTTTCTAACATGCCTCACTAGGCAGCCACCATTAAGGGGGAGGGGCCCCGCAGAACTGCAAACAATTGCAGATTTAAGGAGACACCTTTAACACACACACACGCATTTGCAATGGCTATGTTAATGTAATTTTTCCCATATTCGTTTGCTTACGCCACTCTCTCAAGAATCCAATATTTTTTTAAAAATTGGTCTTATGTGAAATAAATGTAATAATTGTTTTCACTGCCCTTGTTGAGGATCCGTCACTGCAGTCGTATACCTTCTTGTTAATATACCATTCACATGTGTAAAGCCTTTGAAAGTTTAAAGTCTGTGCAATGAACTGTTCTGCTATGTGTCACTCATGCCATCTGGTATTCAAAGGGTGAACAATGCATGTCTTTTGGATGATACAACTCAAACTCTCCTTTAACTACTAGAGAAAGAATACATTTCTAGCATGTATTAAAGCTAATGAACCTGATTTCACGATAGCTTTAAAGCACACTTATGTTTTCTAATTTGTTCTGAGTGATTATGGAAATGGGCACTCCGTTGAAACATTGCCAGGTCCAATTTTGACAGTGGAGTAAAGAAGTCACTTTGAAATATACATTCAATTGTTGCAGAACCATTTAATTTATTTTAAGGATGGGGCTATGGTAATCCAACCCGTGGCCTGCTACAGAGCTTTTCCAGTGCACAGTGAACATTTTAACACTCAGTAGGGATTTATGATTGGGTGTTGCAGGTTATTTTTTTTTTTTTTGTTATATACTGTTGTTCAGTGCTGTCCACATGGTTGATCCCTAGATGTTTTAGAAGTACGACTGCCATGATGTTTTTCCATTCTAAAGGGTAGCATCGCATCATGGGGGTTCTAGGTCTACAACTTATGAAAATCCACCTTGTGGACCTCTCTACTATAGTACTGTTGTGCAGACGTGAAACGAATGCTGCCGTGTACATATTTTGGATCCCTATCAAAAAACATTTAGATAATGACTAACACATAGTTACAAAAAGTGTTACTTTATTTTCTGCTAAGTGAATACTCTGTTTTATGTATCGAGGATCCTTGTTTATTGACTAATTGAATTTTTTCCAAATTCAGAAATGTAGAAGAAGATAAGAAGAAAAGGGCCTTTGTGACTTTAGTTAAGCTGTTGACACCAGTTGTTGCTCGATACATGCAACTCAAGAGACTTATTAACACCTGCAGAGAAGAAATGCCTTGGAGATCCCAGATGAACCTTCTTCTGGCATTAACTCACTTCAGTATATTTAGAAAAAAGCTTGATCAACACTACAATGATGAGCTGACATGTTCCAAAAACAGGTATGGCGCACCTGATTCTGTCTCTGCAAATTATGAGTTAATTTGGGAGTATTTTGCTTTATGTAACAAGGAGACAATTACTGCTGGTTTCTTTACTAATGAAGAAGCATGTGTCAAAGCATAGGCCGAGGTTTACAAATGTATATATTGTATTGCCTCGTTAGTTCCTTTAATGCTACAGGGACAAATTTGAGGTGCATGACCTTCCTATTTCTGTCCACTGGTGTGAGATAATGCACAGAATTTAGAACCGCTCTCTAATTTTTGGAAACTGAAATGCTTGAACAAAAAGTACAGCTTGCTTTCCGCTAAGTTCAAAGGCTACTTAATGGCCTTACAAATATCCATGTTACATTCTGCTGTTTTTGACCTTGTTGTTTTGCTAGCAGTATCAAGAAATAAATAACTTTCCATTCTCCCATTGCTAAGTCAGCCAGCACACAATGTTATTTACTACACTCTGGTTAATTGGGCTACTTCTAAAATGCCATATAAAGTTTCAAACAGATGTAGGTAGGTGTGACTTATCTGTGCATTCAGTTCCACCACAGGTATACAGGGCACTCAGGTAGGAGAAACTTTACCATATATTGAATGCAGAGTAGGAAACTCTTTGGGATTATTTTTACAGGCTAGTTTCTCAATCCATGGTATGTGTAGCTCAAGGGGTACACGCACAAAGGCATGCCAAGCATTTCCACGATGGCGGTGACCAGCAATCTCTGCCTTTGCTCTTTTGCCCATCCTGATGAGGACCTGGAACTGTATTGACCCTCGGAATCCTGAGAGTCAGCACAGTGAAGCGATGATGTTATGCTCATGGTTGGCATTCAGTAACAAAGCTGTCAAAGAACATAGGGCTTGACTAAAGGCCCAACTAATAAAAGGTCCACAAGATTTTTTTGTTGTTTTAATGCATTTTCCATGTGAGTATGTACATATTGCGCAATTTCTGTTTATTGTTTGTGGATAGTAAAAAAATATAAAAACAAAAAAACATTTTCTGAATAATGGAGTTAAACATTAGTTTGCAAGAAGCAACACCTCAACTACGAAGGCATTAGGTTATATTCAAGGCCATCTATAAAAGCAAGTTGTAAACCCTGTCAGCACCCATAACCTGTAAACATAATTGTTGGAGATATGAATCTATGACCAAACAGTGGGGGTACCATTGGTGGAACGCATCGGGCAAATATCCCTACCATCCATATATATCAATGATAATAAAATAAACTCGCTGAAGAAAAACAACTCAGTAAACAATATACTGTACTTGAATGGCAGAAGCCTTTTGTGCTTGGGGACAGGAGCTTATGTTTTCCATTATGTATGGCTAGAGGGAAACTGACACTAGATGGGATTCTGACCCAATGACACACACAAAGACAAACGCAAATGTAAATACATCCCTGGGGTGTTGGAAAATGCTACAAAATCAGTTAAATATTAACTTGCATAGACAGACAGGTTCCAGTACCGTATTGTAATATTTTTACATTATTTTAGTTCATTTCTGAAAAATGATTTATTTATCCTATTAAAATGCACTGACCTTATTCTTGACCCTTCGCAGCGCATTCTAATCTAAGTTTTAAAATTAATTTATTTTAGCCAAATATCCCTTAACTTCCATTTTATAATTATTTTCTGCTTAGAATAACATGTTTGCCATTATTCAGATGGACTTTTTAAAGGAATGATTACATAAAAAAAAATGAATGACACAAAGGTCACATAAGCTGGTTACGTCTTTTAACCTTTGACGTGCTGTCTTGGGATGCATCATAACTCCACAGTGAGGCAGAAGAGCCTGTTTCCCCCCTAGCATGTAGAGTCATGTGCAAATCAGTTTTCTAACAACTATCAGAACAGTTATTGGAAAATTGTGTGCTCCTTGTTTTATAATCTCTCCCGGGACCTCTATATGAATCTTCACAAGTCTCTTTTAAACCAATTACTTTGGTGGGATTGAAATTTTCAGCACACTTTTTCTGCTTGCTATTACATTTGATACGAGACTGGGAGTTACGAGCTCACATTATTGATCCTTTTTTTTATGAGAAATCAAGAAGAGACAGCCAAGTTTTACCTGTCAAAAAAACTTTCTCCCTAAGGCATTGGGAATTAAAAATGTAAGTTACAAAGCAATAAATGGGAACTGGGGGAGGGTGGTTTAATAAAAAAAAAAACACTTTTAAAACTAGTTTCTTTGTTTGTTTGTAGTGGTTGTACATATTTTACAAATGTTCAGCATTTTAATAAATATTAATTAATAAGGAAGATGTTGATCTGTGCACTGGGTTGGTTGAATTGCTAGCAGAGAATAGTTTTTGTATTTTAAGACACTGATTGTACTTCATTTCGTAGTACAGGAAAGTGAAATAATGTTATGCTTTTTGAAATGTGAATTCATCCTTGTCAAAGATTCCTAATTGCAGGGCCATTTTAAAATCTCGATTATCTGGGAGTCACAGATAATCGAGATGTCCTATATAGGGTTATTTGCTAAAATGAGAATTGTTTAAGGCTTCATGGTGAATTTAAAGTGTATTTAAATTACGTAGCCAAATTGGAAAAATTATCAAAATCAGCTCTGCTTCCTGCTTGGCTATTTTGGTCTAAAATTGAAGTACACTTTGAATTCATGACAATTCTCACTTCTGATTTTGAAGAATTCTCACCTCATGGAATGGAATAATCCCATGAAAGCAATCATTAGGTTTGGACTTGGCAAAATTAGGGTAGTCTGAAAGTAGTGGCAATGTATAGTATTTTGTACTTAATTCCCCATTATTGTACCTAAGATTGGACATTTGCACCAGTGAAATTTTAATTCGTTAGTCAATCCGGAGTTTCATTCGTAAACCATTAGTTTTCGAACAAAAATAAATAAATAACACTGCGCATGTGGAAAAAAAAAGGAAGGAGGGAGCCGGCAGCGCTACCATCTCCATACTTGTAAGAAACCATTCCTACCACCCCTACCCCCCGTCCCCCCCCCACCCCCCGCATTAAAGCCTACGGGGGTCCCATATTAATAAAAGGGAGGTTAAACCCTCCCGCATGCCCCTACTCGCGGCATGTCACGAGTAGGGGCCTGTTGCCTAAACTAATTTAAAACTACTAGTGACTGGGCAGCTATTGTGGCTGCTTGCTGTCATTATTGCTGCCCAGTCAGTAGTGCAATAAGGGGGGACCCGGCACAGATCCCCCAGTTCCCCTTGTTCCACCATGGTGGGGAGCCCAAATAACTAAAGTGGGGGGGGACAGGTGTGCAATACCCGTCGCAACTGTCTTTTTCATTTCGTTTATATTTCGTATGTACGGCTTTCGTTACGTTTTAGTAAACGAATATGAAAAATCCAGAATTTTCTAACGAAATGGTATTCGTATGAAAACAAATCCACGTGTCTACCTAAGATAGCATATTTTCCAAACTTTATAAACAATAAAGTTACGGTAATTTAGAATTCAGTGCACTCTTTTTTTTTTATATTATAGTAGTTGGTCCCTGCAGCACCCTTGTGATGTATGCATGTTCTTTGGTGGGCCTCCAAACCATGAAACGTTAAGTGGTTTATGAATATCTCGAGATCCCACATATGGAGTTATCCCTGTTGGGAATGTAATATACACTAATTATGACAGGTCAAGAGATGTATGCCCTGGTATATGACCAGGGGCTTCTGCACTTCATATCTCTCTGGATCCTTTCAGTTGTACTGGCCGTACCCTGATAGTGCCACAATGGAGTCTAGGCTCCAAACAATGTGTTGAGAAACCTATCTGCTATTTTAAGGAAAAAATAGGTGATTCAGAAAAAAACATTCTCCCATTCAGCAGAGATGACTGTTTTGTTCCATCTCAAAGATTTTGGGTTGAACATGGCAAGTTGGCTCTTAACTCACTACAACTCAGAAAATAAAACTCAGTATATTTATCATCTCTTGTAATGTAAAGCTAGCATTCTCATTTTATTTATCGAATATGGTCCTCTGTTGTACATGATATGCAAATTAGACGCCATACATCTTTTTATAAAATATCAGGTGCTCCATTAAATATGGTCTTCTTATCAAAGGCCATCTTTGTTTCTGTTTAGAGACTATTAGTGCCAAACTTTTAATTTTTTCTATCCTCACTGACACAAACTGAGCCAAATTTAAAGGCCATGTCTATGAATTCCAGGTCCCTGTGATGCTATCGTCAGGATAAATTACTAGGCCTTTTTAAAGGTTTTGAAATGTGTTATTCCTTGGTTAGGAAAGGTTACACAGATGGTGTTTGCAAATTGCTTGTACTGCAGCACAAACTCACTGATTTATAGCCGAGCCAAGACAGAGTTAATGTTTTGGAACAAAAAAACAGTGTTAGTTGTAAGTAGGACCAGATACGATGTTGTGTGACAGATTCCGTTACTGAACTAAAACCCATTCCCTGTTGCACGCCTGATATGTATATAATTTACATATATTGGGCACATTTACTAAAAGCCAAAAAGCCCACCAACATCTGCCTATAACTTTTCTCACGTGATTTGGTTTCATCGCCCATTTCTCATTTCATGAGAAGGTGAACTTGCTGTTATCAGTATTCTAAATCCACTTTGATGGATTGTGAAAGATCATTACATACAACATATCTGTTGGGCTTAGCAGACTTCCTTCCACATGGTTAAAGTGACACAATCACTACATTTTGGTAAGTCCCAGAACTTTTTATTTTCTTCGACCAATATATCGAATAGAGGTCCCCTTTCACTGAAAAGGTACGTATGGACAGTTACCTTGCTAAGAGGTGGTATAGATTTAGAGTTCAATACCTGCCATGTTTCTATGACAGTAATTGGCAGTAGGTATTTGATTTTTGTGTATTGTGCTCATAATTAGGTAATTTGTTTAGTTTTGGCGATTGACAAGTTAGGTTAAAAAAAACAACAACATTATTTAACGAAGAGTGGTGACAAGGCAAGACATTAGAAGTCATGTTTATCAAGGAACACACAAAACAGCTGCTATTCTGGGATTAGTTCTAAATAAGTAGCAATCGCTATGGAAACTGTAGAATGTTAGGAAGCTTTTAGAACTTTGCCCATGCTACTGTTTTTATTTTTTAATTTTATTTTTATTCTTTTTCTTTACCCTTATCTAAATGATTTAAATGGGTTAGAGAGCAAGCAAATTTAACAATTAAAATAGAACAATAGAATCACGATTTCTCAGAATAGATGCCGGTTAATATGGTAAAGGTGAATACTTCAGTCTCAGTAAATTGATGACTGTTATTGTAATAAATGGAGCATATTATTTTCTCTATAACATGTTGTTGAGCTAATAGACACTGCAAATGTAGCTCTTAAGGTGGTGGGCCTGTTATGAATAATTATATCATTATTATAATAATTATAATGAATAATTATAATAATAATAACTTACCTTAAATTATTGCTCCTATACACATTGAATACACAGTATATCACACAGTATGTTGTGTATTCAGTGTGAAATATAAAGATTTATTCACCTTTTATCTGTTCCCACGCTGCCATCTTCATGCTTCATGGGTGTTACTCTTTGTGTAACACTTCCGGACATACCTCTGCTCCACCTCTGTTCTTCTTTGCTTTACTCTGCAAGGGACACATTCCCAAGAAGGGCAAAACTCATCAGTGACCTCGGCACTCCGATCCTGTACTCCTTAGACAGGGCTAGAAGTGTCTTCTAATGAGTTTCCATAGCAACCACAGCATGCAACATCTTTTTTGCTCTCCCTTGTCAGTTAATGCGTCGGCGTGCCCAGGTATTGACTGACAGCTGGGAGAAAAAAAGCTATTTTTAAATAGTTTTTTTTTTTTTTTCTAATCTAAACATTTGCTAACAAATCTGCTAGCCCAATGTATAGATACAATCTTATACTCAGTCTAATGAGCTAAAGTAGTTTTAGGCTTGACAGGTCCTCGTTAATGGTGGATGCTAAGGTCTCTTACACATGATGTGGCCCTCTGCTGTGAATAGATTACTTAATGGTGGATAGTAGGACTTCTGACACATGATGTAGCTTTCAGCTGTGAATACAGTACTTAATGGTGGATGCTAAGGCCTCTGACTCATGATGTGAGTCCTGCTGTGGCTATGGCAGTTAATGGGAAATCTTAAGACCTCTGACACTGTTGGAAATATGTCCGTTAATGGTGGATACATACTCCTCTGCCATGTAATGATTATTGATTTGAACCTGTGATTATAAAAATGGATGGTACATATTGCTTCATCATCATTATAATGGTTTGTCATCTGTATCTGCAAATATCGCACTTAAAAGGAAACTGTCCCTTACCAGATTTTTTAATGTTATGTCTGCTTAGAACTATATTAACAAATATATATATTTGAGGTTTGAAAAATAACATTTATTACTGTTACTGTTATAAGCTCTGTCATTTAAATTTGTCAGCCAGAATAAAGAATGCATATAGAGAAGAGGAGATATAAAACAATGCTTCTATTTTTCTTGCCCATTGGCAAATTTTGTCCTAGTTTTGCCTTGTCTAAATTGGATTATAATGTAATTTGTAAAAATGTTTAAAGGGTCGCTCCGTGCACCATGACCACGTCAGTGATTTGGTATGCAAATAAAATGTATTATGCTGCCAGAGGTGTAACCTCGGGCAGTATCATTAGCAGTCCACAACCAAAGTTACGAGCTGGCTATTGTGAATTCTGTGTATAGAGTTCAGCACAAATAGCATGCTGTCAATGGCCGTTTAATGGCAGCGTGTCCATGCCCCCCTAAGTCTGGCCGTTTAATGGCAGCGTGTCCATGCCCCCCTAAGTCTTCCATCATGGACATTCCGCCACATGCAGTGAGGTGGGGTGATGTAAAGGAAAGAGGATGGGGCTCCAGAGAGAACATGTCCACAGGACACTCATTTTTATTTAAAAAAAAAAAAAAAGTGGGGTACTGTGATAACATGGTTACTCCAACTAAAACGAAACAGTCTTATATTAATACACTGTTTCTGGTTGGAGTTATTCTTTAATATACATTTAAAAGAATACAGAATAGAATCACATTAACAAAAGATTAACACAAGTTCTAGGGGATTTTCAACGTTTTATTATATGGTGTAAATTCTAGAGAAATGACAGTTCCCCTTTAATTTTTACTATTACTGCCTGTCACATGGTGGTTAGTGACCTGATGCTGTGAATTTGGCAGTAAATGCTGGATGTTTCTACCTCTGCTATGTGATTGTGTTTTATGTACTCTTAAAGGGACACTCTGCTGCCCCCCAAAAAAATAAAAACAACTAAAAAAACAAACTGTTTGTGTAGCTCTACCCCATTGAAAACATGCATGCATTACTTTATGCATTTGTTTTCATTGGGGTATATCTAATAACAGTGTGAAATAGCTGCAGATCTCTTGTCTGTAGTCTTTGCAACCCTACTACCTCCACCCATCCTTTTATGATTGTAAAATGAAAATCTTTTTAATTAATGTATTTGCCAGATTCCAAGGTTTGGGGTGTAATATTTTCCAATAGCTTATGATAGCATGATATATGAACAGTATACTCATTGATATTTGTATTAATTACTAACTTTATAACAAATGTTAATTTAGTAATGTTTAGTAACTTGGAGCTGTAAAATTTGGCTCGTAATGCAGATTCCTGCTGTCTCTCACATGATCTCCTGCCATAAATAAAGCTGGTTAAATATGATGCTGCAGCCTGTTACATGTGGCATAATTACTCATCTACTCCTGTGAATATGGTATTTAAGAGACATTACATTTATTTGAATTCCCTATAGTGCCAGGAAAAAAAGGTAAAAAAACACCTTCTGTCACTTACCTGATTTCAGTACACCACCTCCGCTCCTCCTCTGCAAAGTCAGCCTGAGGGGGATGGGGATAATGCGCATGTGTAGTGCTTGCCATGCTCGCATTAGGACTTCCCCCATAGGAAAGCATTATACAATGTTTTCCTTTGGGGTAACAGATGACGCTGGTTGTCCTCATGCTGTGCAGAGTCCTAATCCTCAGCGTCAGTAAACAATTGTATGCGTCGTTCGCGAAACTGCGGATTGCGAAGGATCCGGCAATTCATTTGAGACCGTTTATGTGTAAGGTTCGCTCTGAGGGTGCCCAAAGCCCTCCAGAAAAGCCACCAATCCAGCTCCAATCGGACATCGTCTGTTAGCGAGATCAGTTGATAGTATGAAGCGGATCTGCGCAGGTAGAAGGCCTTAAGACATTACATTGCATTGCTCTGTAGTGCAGTGGGCCCGGAAATATGGCCTGAAAGGAGGCTGACAGAAGACCAATGACCCTTGCTAGATTGCGTAGGTAGATGCGAGGGTAGCCAATCAGTCTGCAAATATTCTTCTTTATAGTCTTTATTTTGGAGGATGGAAGTTGTAGGATAGCTTGAACGGAGTCTATCTGAAAGCCCAGAAACTGTACCGTTTGTGAAGAAAGTAAGGCTGATTTTTTGAAATTTATCACAAACCCGAGATTTTGAAGGAGAGAGGTTGTCATCTCCATGTGGAGTTGAAGAGTAAGAGGGTCTTGAGCCATAATCAGGATGTTGTTGAGGTAAACGATGGATCTGATGCCTTGAGAGCGGAGAAGGGCCATAACTGGTTTCATCAGCTTTGTGAAGCACCACCGGGCAGATGAGAGGCCGAATGGGAGGCAGATGAACTGCCATAGGTCGTTGTGCCATAGAAATAGCACTAATGGGACAGTGCTATTGGGACCGTTAGGTAATCGTCCTTGAAGTCGAAGCGTGAGAACCAGTCTCCCTCGCAGGGAAGGTCCCGTAACAGGTGTATCCCTTCCATCTTGAAGTGGCGATAAGCGACTGAAAGGTTTAGTTCTCTTAACCCCTTAATGACACAACTTCTGGAATAAAAGGGAATCATGACGGAATATATCCGTCGTCTGTCCTTAAGGGGTTAAATTGATAACTGGATGGAACTCTCTGGATTTTTTCTTGACTTAGAAAATATTGCTGATGAATGTTGGGTGTCTGGTTGAAGGTTGTATCGCACCTTTGTCTCTGAGTTTGCAGAGTTCTGTTTGTAAGGCCGCATTCTTGGCCTGAGACATCCTGAGGGGTATAGGAGGCCTTTCTTGAGAAGGGCTGGCCACAAAGTCTGTGAGGAGGCCTGAAACAGTCTGGAGGATCCAAGCATCCTGAGTTAGCTGAGACCACTGAGGCAAAAAATGGGTTAGACGGCCTGCGATGGGAACATGTAAATAAGTAAGGTTGATTACCTGAAGCAATACGTGCACAAAGGGAAACAGACCCACATACTCTGATGGGACCTCTGCCAGGGAAAAGTTGTCTGTAATAAGGCCTTTGGTATTGCCCGGAGTTACAAGGCTCTGTGGGGCGAGACCTGTAGCCAGTGAAGGCTTGTCTGCCGGTGGCTCGGCCTCGATGGCGAGCGGCTCTCCCATATAAACGATGGGAACGGAACACTCTGCGGAGTGATGATTGGGCCTTAGTGAAAATGGAAACATGTTTGTTAAGATCTTTGATAAATTTGTCACCGAATAGGAGGCCGTTAGCCTCGGGGCCCAGCTCTCTAGAGCCTAATTCGGCTAGCTTGGCATCTATTTTATATAGAACGGCTTTATGCCGTTCTGTGGATATGGCCACATTCTCATTAGCTAATAGGCAAAGGGCCCTCTGCGCCCATTCACACACAAGGCGTGGATCAATTCAATTGTCTGCTAGAGCATCTTTAGCTAGTATGAAAATCTGAATGAGTGGCCCGGCAATATCGAGCAATTTATCTTGTACGGCCTTGCTCAATGCCCTTCGAGGGTCTTTACCCAATCTAGTAAGAGAAGTGACCAGAATAGGGTCAAACCCGGATGTGAGAGCTACTTTGTCCGGGATATTTCGGCTCTTAGCTTGTTTCTGACCTCTTTATCAAGAGGTTTACGTAACCATAGTCTGTAAAACTGAGCAATATACTCAGGTGGAGCCCATTCAGCTGAGCGAGGGTGTTTAATCAATTTAGGGTAAAAAAAGGGTTGACCCTGGGAGTCCAGGAGGGTCTCATGAGACTGTTTCTGCTGTGAGTTGGCAGCTAAGTTTTGTGACTGATCAATAATGGTCTCAATGATGCATTGGGAGGGAGCGTTAGCTCTGTCATCGAAGGGCAGGTCATCATCAGAGTAGCCCACTGTAACGGATCGACGGGCACCCGACTGGGTACCTCCGTTTGAAGGATGCTTCTAGCGCTTCCTGAGGACTCCAAGCACTGCAGCAGACACCACAACCACCGAACCGGAGCAGCATACAAATGCTGTAAACAGCTGAACAGGAAAAGCATACAATCAGCTTACACTCCTGGCAATCAGCATACAATCCAATTCCCCCAATAACGAGACGACACTTCGTTTTGAGGTCAAGTAGAACTGACTGTACTGGCACATACAGCCTCTTTTTTTTTGTCAATCTTTATTTTATTGAGGCATGTGATTATAGTGGTACAGAATAAAGAGAGGGAGACATGCAGGGGTCATACAGGTTGTACATATCATGGTAAATTGCAATATCTCCGCAGATTAACGGCCTCATTTTATATTTTATAAACAAGCTTAACTGAGAGAGTGCATAGTAAAGTAAAAAGGTCAAGATGATGGACATTCAGTGTGTTAAACACGGCTTAATAACATGTTTTTTAAGCAGTAACAGGCGAGTGATTGTCATATTATAGCATAGATTTTTAAACAATAGCGTATTGAGAGTTACCTGCACATTTTTGTCATTTAAGGAAAACACGTTTAAACATTTCGAGAAGAATCTAAGTAGTATATGTTTCCAGCTTAGTTCAGTAGATTTTCTGCGCTTATCCCTAAACTATAATAATGTCAAAATGATTATCTATGTTTGTAGATTGTTATACACATTATTTTAGTCTGGCACATTTTTGTTATTTATCAAAGTTTAACAGTGTAGTGTACATTGATGAAGAGGTAATAAACATTTTTATAAGTATAATAACATAGGCTATGGTTATTCATGCTTGACCTGTGGCTAGACGTCGAGTACGTCAGTAAGCTGGCAACATGAAATCTAGATAACTGGCGCATAGCTGGCCTTAAAGGTAAGTAATGTAGGCCACAGTAAATATTTACATGCATAGATTATGGGCTAGGCTGATTAGCGTTTGACTCTTGGTTAAATGTGGATTAAGACAGTAGGCTGGCTGCATAAAACATAATTACCCGGCATTCAAACTGGCACAGAGGGTAAGAGTTAGGAACCACATTAAAAAAGACATAGCTAGCAAAATCATTTAAGCATCAACTGATGGCAAAGAGAACTGGGTTAGTTAGTCCTACAGCGCTGGTATTGTAAAAGTGGTCTGCCCTGGCAGTAAGCCTGGCATGTCAGTACAGTCAAGCAGTCATTCAGCCAATTCCCTGGCTGGGCTGTAAGCTTCCATGTGAAGACATTTCGAGGGCCTCGGCCTTGCGTGTCAGGTAGGCTAGAGGGATTCCACCGCTGCTACCCTGACTTGTGTGGGTATCGTGGGTGGCGGTGATGCCTCCCTGGTGATGTGGCGGCCTCTCCGCTCCCCGTGTTGTTTTCCGTGCTGGCGCTGAGGTGACCCTGCCCTTTCGGTGCCCACTCCCCGGGTGTCTGTAGGTGGATTTCGTCGCTGGTGGCGTCGCTGTCGGTCCCTGATATGCTGCTGAGGTCTCGGGACTGTCCTGCATTTTCCCGTTAAGGGGATGGTATGGGTTCCTGGTTCCCGGATCAGGTGAGTGACTAGTGTGGGGGCCGTATTTGGCGTGGCTTCTCTCGTGTATATGTGGGTCCGTGCGTTTGCCCAGACAGCCAGACGTCTGTTCAGGTCTGTGGGGTCGCTTGTCACTGCGGATCGTGGCGGCCTTTCTGGGTGCCTGCGGAGGGTACCTGTAGTGGAGGCGTCGGGTTTTCGGACGGAGCCATGTGGCCACCAGCTTGGCAGCCAATCTGTGAGCCAATCCGCGATCGTGCAGCATTGCCCGGAGGCTCGCGCAGAGCCGATCGAGTGCCAGTAAAGGGTCCGTTGCTTGTCGGGCACGTGTGCTCCGCCTCGTGGGCCTACGATGGACGGCCATCTTGGCTTCGTCCCCGTCTAGAGCCTCCTGCAAGTGGGTTTCCAGGTCGCCAGTTTTCTGTGTGGGTCCATAGATTGCGGGTGTTTGGACCGGGTTAACCCCCACCGGTCCTGGGGGGGGAGGAGAGGCCCGATACTTCAGGTGCCGCACGCTTTGATGAGTAGGGAGAGCGGCCGCCTCTCCCCTGCACCTCGTCGTGTAGGCCCCAAGCCTCCGATCTACCGATCCAGCGTTCTTTCCGGGTGTGTGGGGTATCATTCTGCTCCCCGTCTTTGGCGTCGTCGAGTAAGGTAAGTTGGGGTTCAGGGTCCGAGATTTTCCCCCCGTTTTCCGCTGTAAATCAGGACCGGGCTCGGGAGCTCATAGATTTTGCGTCTAGTCGGCTCCCCGGTCAGGCTCCGCCCCCATACAGCCTCTTTTATTCCCAATCCACAAACATAGTACTGTCCACAGGGTTTTACAACAACCAATCAATACGTACAATACACACAGACACTCCCACACAAAATCCTCCCCTCTGCCTATGAAATGATTATTGAACACAATGGGAAATATAATTATCACAGATAGAGAAATACAGTTTTTTATAAAACACATCACAGGGACCCCAAAACATGCAATAACCCCGTATATCCTTAGAACCGGGGGATCTGGGTGAACCACATATCCAAAATTCACCCAGATCCGTTCAGTAGTTTGGAAGATACAGTTTAATGCAGATTCCGCAGAACATATACAGATTATATAAAAAATAATCACTGTATAATGTGTCCCCTGTTGTATAGTTTAAAACTACTGCACAATGTCTTTGTGCACCAAATACCGGCGAGATGGCACCGTGTAGAAAAGTCACAACAGTGTCTGTGAGTTAAAATGGCCGCCATGCATTGTTCTCACCATGTGCTTCATACATTGTTCTCACCATGTGCCTCTGATACATGAAATGGTGGCCACCCAGTAACTCCACAGTATGTCCCCAGATGGTTCTTAAAGGGCCAGTTGCAGCATAATACAATACAACAAACCCTGTATTTAAAGGGTCAAATCTCCCAGGGGCCATAGTCAGCAGGCAGGAGGCAGGCAAACAGGCTTCTCCAATGCCCAGTGGCGAGGTTGGTTCCGCCACACCCACATTATACTCGTCCGCGATCTTTAGGCTGTGTGAATTCCTGAAGTTGTGGTAGGGACTTGTGAGCCAACCTAGGGGTTTTGACCGGTGCCTTGCCTTTGCCGGCTGAGGTTCTGTCGCCCTTCCAAGGGCGTTTGTGGGGAGCCCCTTCATGATCAGATGGATCAAGAGACTCTTCAGATTCAGGGAGGCGCTGTAAAGTTGCCTTGGGAACAGGATTGGGCTGTTCCTAAAGGGCAGCTAAGGCCTTAGGGATCGACTCTGCAATAGCAGAGAAAAGCCAAACTTTAAGTTCAGCCGATATAGTGGCGTCTGGTAGGTCAAACATGTTGATGAAATAATCGAAAAAAAATAATAATAATATAGAAAAGATAATTAAGTAGGTGAAGTTCAGTTCACCAGTTGGGTCAGCCAATATCAGGGGTGAGCTATAAAGTAATCGGGTTTCGCCCGTAGTCAGTTGGGGGTCACCCTAACTGATGGTACATGGGAGATTTCCTAGAGGTATAATAAATATAAAGTGGGTGTTAGCCACTGTAAGTAAATATACCGTAAGTGGGTATTAGCCACTTAACAATTGAAAGTGGGGTTAGGCACAAATATCCACAGAAGTGGGGATCACCCACAAAATTAGCAAATAAAGTAGACAAAATATAATCCAATTAAGGTAAAAGGCAAAAGAATATGGTGGGGGTCACCCACAGCAGAAGTAATAAAATCACAGTGAGGGTCACGCACAATAGATTCAAGCGAGAGATAATTTGGTAGGCCAAGTTTTAATATATGTGTGATATATAAGGGGATGGTGACAGGGGTATTTAATACAATAGTCAGGGAGAGCCTCTTTATCAATCTGTAATAGAAGGATAAGAGGGGATAATCAGCACAAAATCCTCTAAACATAGAAATAAAAAAACTGCAAAGTTTTGGGCTAAATGTAGAAAAAACTAACCCTGAGAAGGATGAAGCAGGAAGGGTCCCTGCGTCTGTTCGCTGGTCTGCCGAACCGCCGAGCCGACAAGATGAGGTGATAAGGGAGAGCGAAAAAATGGCAGGCAAAAAACTTTGAAAAAATATGTCCACCATGTGTGAAGGAGGGGGCGGAGCTGAGTGTCAGTGATAGAGGCGAGCACAGAGAGCAAGCCAGCCATGGAATTTTATCAGGCGGCGCAGCCCGCTGAAACAAAGTGCCCTGAACAGTTTATACCATTGCTAAGTTGGATCAGTTGGAGGGGGAAACAGAGTAGGAGCCCCCCATGCATGAAAGGCACTGGTAGTACTCACGGCCGACAAGAGAAGTCGGCCTGAGAGGAAAGAAACAATAGGGAAAGATTATAATAGAAAGGATAGTGAGAAATAGTGAAATTAAAATAGGGAAAGCAATCCCAGCACAAAATAGATAAAGTATTAGAATGAATGAAGATGAAGATATAAGCACAATGTGTAATATAAATTACAGGATACATACACAATTTTTATAGCAATATAACTGGAGAAGACTCGCCTGGGAGTCAAGCAGCAAAGAAAGAGGAAGTGGGAGGAGCTTCATTACCCTTTGTTACAGACACCTTTACTGTGATTGGTTGAATTTTTACTTTACACTGTTAATCATTTCTTTGCTGCTGGGAGGTTTGAGTAAAGAAAGTAAACAAATATGAAGCCTCCTGTCTTGCCATAAAATTGTACTTCCTGTATTAAAAATTAACAGGTAGCAAGATGAAATTTGACTGACGTGCAGCCATAATGGATTTAATTACTTAAGATCCGTATCATGTTTTGTTAGCATACACATTGTCTTTACTTTTATTTTCTTGTTTTATATAGCTACAGAATTTTGGATCCAGAAATACTCTCTTTACATAATGCCGGCACTGTTGTCATAGCAACAGATGATACTGTGGATGAACAAATATCTAATCCAGGTCACCTTCATCCTTTACTTAAACTTGATCTTTCATCAGGAGTCAAACTAACAGGTAGACAATTTATAAACTATAGCAGTAATGTTAAATTATTTGATGTTTTTTTTCTTTTTAATTGCTGTTGTAATTGCAGTCACAAATTCTTTCTGTTTCATTGCTAAATGTTTGTAATCACTTCAATACTAAGGAACACAGAAACACTCTTCTTTCAAGGCACATCTTACAACATGTGATGGTGCTGACCTAAATTCTTCATTGATGTATAATACTACAGTCTAAAAATGATTTAGTCCTGCTCTGCGCTGCCTACTCATCTTTATTTTTAAAATCTATTGATGTCATCAAGAAAACATAATTTCCTTGAAAGACAAAGTGACAAGATGATACATATAAACAATGTTTCTTGATTTTGTTTGATTTTTATATTAATGATTGCCATTATCTGTAATGCCTTGCATTTGGATATTGATGAACAGATAGATACATGAATATGAAGATTGGTAAATTTGTAGGTAGGTAAATCGGTAGGTACAGAATTGAGTGTAAAACAGATGTATGTGTCAAGGGCTAAATCTTCTTACATTTAATTCAAATTGTATTAATATGATACTGTTTACATTTTGTAATTTAAAATTCATTAACTTCTAAAGGTTGCAGTATTGGTTAGGCCATTCTATATTGTTTAGTTTTGGAACACCATTCCTCCTATACATACAAATTAGTGTTTTTTGCTTTTTTTTCTTGTTATGAAAACATCTTGTATGTTGCAATAATTTTATGTGATTAACCCCTTAACACCGCAGCCAAATGTACAAGTTGTGAACGAAACAAAACGTAAACAAAACCTGGCATTTGCGCTATATGTCTGTCCAACCGTAATTCACCTCTTTCATATTAAATGCACCCCCCCTTATTATATATCATTTTATTCAGGGGAAACAGGGCTTTCATTTAATATCAAATATTTAGCTATGAAACATAATTTAATATGAAAAAAATGGGAGAAAATAAGATTTTTTTTGATTTTTTTCGTTCTACATGACATTTTAACTGTTAATGTCATAATACTGTTTGCTTTTACTGCAATAAAATACACATATTTGTATTCAGCAAAGTCTCACGTGTAAAACAGTACCCCCTATGTACAGGTTTTATGGTGTTTTGGGAAGTTACAGGGTCAAATATAGCGTGTTACATTTGAATTTGAAATTCGCCAGATTGGTTACGTTGCCTTTGAGACTGTATAGTAGCCCAGGAAATAAATTTACACCCATAATGGCATACCATTTGCAATAGTAGACGACCCAAGGTATTGCAAATAAGCGATGTCCAGTCTTTTTTAGTAGCCATTTGGTCACAAACACTGGCCAAAGTTAGCGTTCGTATTTGTTTGTGTGTGAAAAATGCAAAAAACGCCAATTTTGGCCAGTGTTTGTGACTAAGTGGCTACTAAAAAAGACTGGACATACCCCATTTGCAATACCTTTGGTTGTCTACTATTGCAAATGGTATGCCATCATAGGGGTAATTTTCATTCTTGGGCTACCATAGGGTCATAAAGGCAACGTAAGCAATCTGGCGAATTTTAATGTGAAAAAAATTAAACACAAGCATTATATTTGACGCTGTAATTTTTGAAAACACCATAAAACCTGTACATGAGGGGTACTGTTGTACTCAGGAGACTTCGCTGAACACAAATATTTGTGTTTCAAAACAGTAAAAAGTATTGCAGCAATAATATCGTCCCTGTAAGTGCTGTTTGTGCGTGAAAAATGCAAAAAACGTCACTTTTACTGGCGATATCATGGTTGTAATACATTTTACTGTTTTGAAACACTAATATTTGTGTTCAGCGAAGTCTCCCGAGTAAAACAGTACCCCCCATGTACAGGTTTTATGGTGTCTTGGAAAGTTATAGGGTTAAATATAGTGCTAGCAAATTAAATTCCCTATACTTTCGGCATGGGTGGTCAGGCAGGTCCCGCTAATTGTAATTAATTAGGATACCTAATTATGTAAAATTATTACATAAATATATGTGTAGAATTAATATATGTATATATATACATATGTGTATATATACGTATATATATATATTTTTTTTTTTTAATATTTTTATTTATATATAGGTATATATATAGTGATATATACGTATATATTTATGTATATAGATATATATATTATTTCGTTCTACGTGTATTTTGATATAAATATATATATATTAATATCACAATACAGTTAGAACGAAATAAAACACATCTATATATTTTTTAATATTTTATTTTTAATTATTTATTTTATTTTATTTTATTACGTATTTACATATTTATTTTTTTTATATTATTTATAAATATATATATAACAATAATTATATATATATTTAATCAGTATCAGTCTACGTGTAATTTGATATTAATATATATATATATATATATATATATATTAATATTTAAATACACGTCGTGTATGTGTAAATGTGTGTGTATGTGTATATATATATATATATATATATACTTAGATCATATATATATATATAATATATATGATCTAAGTATATTTTATTTGTAACTGTCATTTTTTTTATTTCTTTTTTTAACTAATATTTTATTTTTTTTACAGGACAGGGGGCAGAGACAGTGTCAGCCAGTGATGTCACATCACTGGCTGACACACAGGATCAGTGATCACAGTGACTGTCTGTCACTGTGATCACCTCCTGCAGATTGGGTAATTGACCACAGGGGGGAGTGCCTGGGTGGTACAAGCACTCCCCCCTTCCAATCTGCAGGGGGATCACTGTGCCAGTTACATGTGTCAGCCAATAGGCTGACACATGTAACACTGATCGCAGTGACAGGCTGTCACTGCGATCAGAGCGCTCTGAGATCGCAGTGACAGCCTGTCACTGCGATCTCAGACCTAGCAGATCGCGGTCACTGACCCCAGGGGGACTGCCTGGGGGGCCAGGTAAGTCCCCCGACCGCGATCTGCAGAAGGGGAAAGCCGCCGGCCGCATGTGTCAGCCGATTTGAAATCGGCTGACACATGCTTAATACTGGTCGCAGTGACAGCCTGTCACTGCGATCAGAGACTGCAGATCGCGGTCACCGGCCACAGGGGGGGTTGCCTGGGGGGCCAGGCATCCCCCCCGACCGCGATCTGCAGCGGGCGATTAGCGCCGGCCACGTGGGCGGCCATTATGGCGAGGACGTACTATTACGCCCGCCGGCGTTTAGAGCCGGTTCCTGCAGGGCGTAATAGTACGTCCTCCGGATTTAAGGGGTTAAGTGACTTAATTGGTTATTAATATACATGCGTTATTGTCTTTTTTTTAACAACAAATAAAACTTAAAAAGGTTGAAAAAAAAAACTTCTAAAGGTTGGTCGATTACAACAATAACTGCTTGATTTATGAATAATGATATGGAATGGTGTCTACACATATCTATTTTATTTTGAGTACTGTCCAATTTATTTTTTCAAGCCTCACTTAGGATATCTTAAGTTCATCTTTTTCTGTGTTGTTGTTATTATACTTACTCAGATCTATATATTTTTTTTTCTAGATTTAAATTATTTTTCTCAGCCGAGTACAAACAGAAGTGGAGAGGATACCCCTCGAACCCAGTTGACAAATGAAACCGATACACCGCGAACCTTGAAAGAGGAAGAGAAGCGAGACCAGTCTGTACTCATCCTCCGGGACCACCTAGGGAAGACATTTATTCATATGAAAAGAGCAGTTGTAAGATATATTTTCAATTATACTTTGATACAGTTATGTAGATTTTTGATAGCATGTTCAACATATACGCTTTCTTGTTGGTTTCTAACTCGAGATTCTAAATCGGACAGTTGCTTTTCAATTCTGAGATAAAAAGATCAGGATTTCATGAATTCAAGGACATTCCATAGAAGGTATCAGCAGAGATTTTAGTAGGCTTTCTGGTAACTAAACAACAGTCTCTCGTCTCATCAATGGGAGCATTGGCAATTAGTTACCAAATACATCTTATCTCTTGTAATAGAATCTTGCTCTACATTTGTCTACAAGTCTTTCCTTGGGGCAGAAACATGGCAGCATGCATGGGAGGTGTCATAGTATCCAGATCTCCAATCCAAGTTGAGCTTGAATTAAAGTTCCCTGTATGGCTTATACTTTGATGCAAGTATCTGATGGATTTTGTGTTTGCCAAACCATGCTGCATGTGACTTTAAAGTTCACTTTAACAGCTGAAAGTTATGGACATACAAATGAAGTTGTTTTTTTGTGGTGACAGTACATCCTGTGGTGTTCATCACTATTAATAGATGCTTAGGGCTAAAGGGACACTTCAGAGAAAAAGCAGTGTTTACATTCGTGCCTATGGACACCTCCAGTGGCAGTCACTGTGATGGCCACTAGAGGTCATCTGAGGATCCAGGGTCATTGCTGCACCACTGGCAGTACTGACGTTCAGCGTCTCCACACTTTGCATGGAGATGCGGAACTTTCCCCATAGAGATGCATTGATTCAATGCATCTCTATGTGGAGATGCTGATTGGCCAGCGGGTCTTTGGCTCCACCCCCACCCACCTCCTTCTGCCTCTTTTCCTATGCGAAAGCATTGGATTGGCTGAGATTGTCAATTCTGATGATCTCAACCAAGGAGGCGGATCGGGGACAGAGCCAGCGCCAAAATAAAGGTACATTTGCATTATTTAAGTGGGGCAAGAGGATCAGTGACCTAAATAGTGCTTTTGAAACTATAGGGTTAGGAATACACATTTGTATTTCTGACCATATAGTGTTCCTTTAATGCAAAGTGATTGCAATATCTAACCAATAATACTAGTTTCTAAAAACTATATCAAAACTGTATTTTAATGTTTGCATTGACAATGACTTTACAAATAATAGATAAAAATCATGACAGGATTCTATTGCTGTGAGCAAATTTAACTCTGTTAACACAGTAAAAGTATTTTACTTGACATCTAAGTTAAAGTTGTTATATATAGTATAGATATAAATGAATGATCCAGAGTGATAACCATTGGTGGATCAGTACACCTTGCAGTCAACAAAATTTAGCTATGTCTGGATCCCTTCTCTACACAATTTCTGTCTGGCGTAAAGGTATATGATAGAAGCAAACATTTGCTACTTTTACTTAAAACCCAATAATTGATTGCTTTCTGTATCATGTTATATATTAGTCTGACTTATTGGGTAAATATTTAAACTATGCGTTCATTTGGACTGTCCTGGTATTACGTGCAAGACCAGCTGTTTTCTTGTTTGTTTTTGTAAGTAAATCTCTTTAATATGCCTAGGTACTTGCTCATCGAGGTGGTCACTGGACATTACTACAGAATGCCTGCCGCTGTCTTTGGAATCTCACCCTTGAATTACAGTTGGCTATGAAGAAAATGAATGTCCCAAAGGTAGCATTTCCTATAAATCAAGAACTCCTCAATGAAGAAACATGGAGGCCATTCTACTCTGCCTCCGATATGCTACTGAACATGCTAGTAATCCTACAAAATACAGGCGCAATTAAGGTATTTATTTATGTCCCTTGAATTTAAGTGAAGATTAAAGAAACACATTTGCATAAAATTATCACATACATGATATTTTATTACATGATGATGAGCAGAAAGGGACCACGGACTCATTCACTGCTGATGGCCTGGGGAAGCAGTGATACTGTTAACGAGTGTGCATCTGCAAATCTGCATGGTGCCTTTACTCTGATTTAGTTACATCTGCATTTTTCACTTTTTCTTCTATCCAAGCGATAAGGCAGACATAAAAAAATAACGTTAATATGACTTTAGCAAGCATTGAACAAATAATATTCTTAACAAATAATACATTATTATATGTGCTATAGGAATCTGTTGTGCAATATGCATTGCTCATTGCTCCGCACAGCATATACCTACATTTTATTTAAAATTCTCATTTAAAAATCAGGCACAAAATGCAAACATGGTTATTCACTGAAGTGACAATTTAAGGTGAATTTAAAGTGAATTTAAAATTTAAGGTCAAAATAGCCATACTAGAAAAATATTCCTAGTCAGCAATGCTTTCAGTTCGTCTACTCTGTCCTTAAATTTGAAATTCACTTTGAATTCTCACTATAGTAAATAACCTTCATAGTCATTTTTCTTTTTATTTAAAAAAAAAAAATGTTGAGACCTAACTCTGGCTAATACAAAAGTGCCTACAGATATTAAAAAGGTCCCATGTCCTAAGTCCCATATTCCCATGAGTGAAATCCCAGTGTAGCTGTTAAAGCTTTATTGGAAACCAACAGCAATTACAATAGACATTGAGAGAGGACACGGAGGTCCCAGAAAGTAAATACATTTCCATTTTGTAAAGCCACGCAGGGCCGTTTAGAAATGTTATAAATTAAGCTCAGACGCGCAGGTCCAACAAAAAAAAAGTACAAAAACAATATAAACAAGACATAAAAAAAAGAAAGAAATATAGCCTCATAACATTACCATTAAACCGTGTATTAGAGTACATTTTGCAGAAGTCCCCAAAAAGGTCCATTTTATGTACATGCTCCAATATTTGATGCATAAAGTCTCCTTGATGATATGGGGGAGAACAATAATCAAATTAAAACAGTGGAGCCGTGGATCCTAAATGTTGGTAAATATACCTGACCTGAGACCCGAGACACCCCTCTAAGTCTGCCTCGTGAGATTTAGTATTTTAAATCTGTCTTTTTGATTGAAAATATGATTGTTGGAGGTCAAATTATATTTCCTTCTGTCTGTAAATCCACCAATGTCTTATTTTCTTGATTTGTAACGTTATCCAGATAAGAGCACTATAAAGGTACTGTACAACAAATAAACTAAATAATCAATCCTGCCCATAGAAAAGCATTCATTAGAGACCATACTGTGGTCATAACATACAGTAATACATAAACAGAATAGCTGGAATGTATTTGTAAAATGTCAGAGTAAAAGTCGAATGTTCTAAGTTACTGGTGGAAATGTTTCATTTAGTAAATTGTACTTCTTTGCGCTATTGTGAGCATAACAAAGTGAATGTAGCACTGGCTGGTTAGTTTTTGTTGTTGTTTCATGCTACAGAGGAGTCATTTATAGCTTGAACAAGTTCAAGAGTAACAATACATTTTCACACTTCCAGCTATATTTACGGTTTCTCTTTGATATTCTTTTGGCTTTTATAACTGATCAAGGCTTGTGTTATTTGGTCTTTGGACTACTTCCACTTACCAGACCTGCTTATTTTGTAGAATATATATATATATATATTTACAGTTCTTTTGAACTTGAATAGGGGAAACTTGAATTAACATTTTGTATACCAAAAGGCATAAAATGATGTATATTAAAGGGGAAGTGTCTGTTCCTAGGATTTTAATATAAAGTTTACTTATCCCTACTGAAAAAAAGAGTGCCAAGTCTCAGAATATCCTGAGGGAAAAGCAGGATGTACGATAATCTGTATATATATAAAATATAACAGGAAAAGGGCTGCGCTAGGTAAATAAACCGTAAAAATAACAGTAATAATAATAATACAGTACTAAGTATCTGAGATCTCACTGAAACAGTGGGGTTGGGGTTCTGATAGAATCACATATAAGAAAAAACCTAAATGTTCAAGTTTCACTTGAAAATAAATGTCTATTAAAGGGCTTGTTTTGGGTGTAGTATCCTCAAGTCTTCAGTGGTCCAACCGTTCAGCTTGTATGAAAAACCAAGGGTACAGTAAGTCCATGTTCATATGAATAAGATAAACAAATATGTGCAGTCAACTCACATTTAAAAGAGCTATAGCCAGCTCTGGTGTGAAGAGTGCACAGCGGTATAATCTCCGCTTTAAAGTATATGTGGTCGGAGTTCTCCAGAGGGATGGTGTCCAACACTCAGGAGAAGGATATATAAAAACAACTAATATTGATCTCAGTAAGTTAAGATATGCAGACATACCATTTGACAAAGTCTGATAAGATGAAACGCGTTATGGTTATTTTAATTGTGTATTTTATTTAATAAATATTTTTTTGTTTACAACTCTGTGCCAATTATTTAACTAGCGAAGCCCTTTTCCTGTTATCTTTTGTATCACAGGTTCTTTTCTCAGAAGGTTTAAGGGTTACCTTCTGTTGGGTCACTGCTTACTATACTTCTATTTTTTATTAGCGCTGACCCTTTTCCATTTTTTTCCATCCAGCATATATATAAAATGCAAAATTAAGGCTGGGGGAGATGAGGCTATTATCTTAAAGGGACACTATAGTCACCAGAACAATTACAGCTTATTGAATTTGTTCTAGTGAGTAGAATCATCACCTTCAGGCTTTTTGCTATAAACACTGTCTTTTCAGAGTAAATACAGAGTTTACATTACAGCCTAGTGATAACTTCACTGACCACTCCTCAGATGACTGTTAGAGATCCTTCCTGGGTCATGGCTGCCTAAAATGCATCCAAACATTCAGCATCTCCTCCCTCTGCATGCAGATACTGAACTTTCCTCATAGAGATTCATTGATTCAATGCATCTCTATGAGGATATGCTGATTGGCCATGGCTGTGTTTGAATCATGCTGGCTCTGCCCCTGATCTGCCTCTTTGTCAGTCTCAGCCAATCCTATGGGTAAGCATTGTGATTGGATCAGGCTACCACTTCTGATGATGTTAGCAGACTGCTTGTTTTTTTCAGAGTAACAGCATGCAGAGCTACAGCTTCAGGCTTGAATAGATTTTTTACTATATTTATGGAGGCATGAGGGGCCCAGGGGGGCTAGATGGTGGTTTTAACACTATAGGGTCAGGAATACATGAGGTGTCGCAATATAGCGAAGCAGCCCACGACAGAGTGTATTAAAAACTGCCATCTAGCTGGAATACATAAAAGTGCAGATGAAGAAAAATATGTCATTTGAACAAAACCTATACATCTCATTACTTATAGCTATTATGGGACATGTAGTAGTAGTGAGGTAGATCAAATCAAGCGTTTGATTATTTGTCTATCTACTCCTTTCTAAATTGATTGTGCGCATGTCTTCTGGAAGTAAATCACACCGGACACATTGCAGGTTTATGAAGAACTCCAGAGTGGCCTTTATTGCAGGGGGTGCAATTCCCTTTTAAAGCAGAAATACGTCATGTACAGAGTCACAGTTAACATACAGTATACATTCATCAATTGGTTAACAGTCTAAGGGGTCTTGTCTAAACCCACCCTACTGGGCGTGACCCCAGCATCATCACATGACATTTATTTGTATCCCAGCCCCATTCCAGCTCCATTTTACTACACGTGGCATGTTTCTATAGAGCTTTTAGTTGCACAAAGGAAGTGGGGGAGGAGTTAGTAAAGGAAGCTGTTCCTTTAACACAGGAATTTGTTACACGAGGCTTGCTCGAGGGGAAGTGGGGAGGGTAGCAGGATGGGAGGAATTTGCAGAGGAAATAGTTACTGAGCTCACATGTGTAAGAAATTATGACCCTCTTACAAGGATATTCTTTTTCTAACACCTAGCATCCCTGTGTAAAGCTTCCTCCTACACTGAGTTTTGTGTTTCAGCCGTGCCCGTGCTATTGATCGCACACGTAGTCATAACAACGAGTGTAAACACGCCTCTAAGCGTCTCGGGTGGTTGCCACGGCAACCTCCAACACGCAGAGGTTCACAGCAGCAACAGCTGCTGAATACAATATGTAGAATCTGTTTATTGCCCGCGTTTTTTCGGCGGGCTGGGCACTAATACACACACAAACTCAGGTAAGACTCAGCTGTATCAAATGTACCTTGTATAATTATGTGTGTTATATATATTGTCACATTTTGAATGCACTGTTATCCTGATGAAAGTCCTGCTGTAGGACTGAAACGTCGATCACCGTTGGTTGTTGCAGAATAAAGCTAAGTTTATTTTTTCACCTTATATGAAGTCCTTGGAGTGCTTTTCAAACTACCATGTATATATATATATATATATATATATATATTTACAGAGAACCAAAAGACAAAACAAAACAATATATATACACAATGCCACAAAATATATACAATAAATCAGAATAAGCACAAATCGTGCAGGCAACATATACTGGAACAGTCCTTTGGTACAAGGGCAGGATTGTGCAGTTACCACGGGTAGCAGGTAGGGCACAGATCCAGAATCACACGATTAATATACTGACACCAAGAAGCAAAATCAGAAGTAGAATAAATGAACAAGGCTGCAGGGTCAGGATCACTGGTAATAGTTCAGAGATCACGAAACCAGAACACAGGATCAGAGGGCGCAGTAACGAAGGACCAGGAGGACACAGTAATGCAGGATCAGGAGGACACAGTAATGCAGGATCAGGAGGACACAGGGCGAAGACCAGGAGAACACAGGAACAAAGACCAGGAGGCGCAGGACACAGGACCAAGGAACAGTATGCAGGATCAACGAGCCATGAGCCAGGAGCCAGAATCACAGGAAACCAGGAACCAGGAAAACAGGAGACAAGAGACAATGCTCTCGCAAGGAAAGAGGGGAGAAACCAAACTATATAGGTGCTAAACAAGGGCCAGGTGAAGTGCTTAACGAAAAGAAATGAGAAACAGTGCCAAACAGAAACAGTGGTGAGTGTGAGTACTGCACGAGGGCATATTAACTAAGGAGTGTCGTGACAGTAGCATGACATGCATTCACGCCTGGCTGACCTTCTAATTCCTAAGGCAGATTTTTGGGGGGCATGTTTGTCCCTTTTTGTGATTCTGGTTACATGATTCGTGTCAGTGGCCCACCATTTTACCCTGCCCACCGAAATCCTGCTTCAACGGACACTGATGTTAGGGGGTATGGATTTACTTGAAAGATGCAAGCGAGAGATTAGCACAGGGTATGTGTTTTCTGACAGCTATTAGCTATATCCTGTGAGTTTCTCTCCAGCACCACCTCCACCAGATACATGACGCTTGGAAAGTATGGCTGTTTCAGTGTTTTCGGTCGATACAATTCTATAATTAGGCCCATCATAACTGTCAGCACCAGGCACAGTGGGCTCTTAATCTGGCCTTAATGATGGCCGCTGGTGGAATCTATACAAGTGTTTGTGTGAACTGTCTTCAATAAAAGTTTTTGTATTCAGCTTATTGTCTTCAATGTACATTTCCAAGTCTAATAAGTGGACCCTGGTTTTGCTGAAATCTGAGCATAACTTGATTCCTTTGTTATTGTTGTTTAAAAAGGATAAACATTTGTTAAGATCACTGTCTGAACCTTTCCAAGTAAAAATAGGTTGTCTATATATCTTCAGTAAAAAAATTGATTTCCTTTCTATTTAGGATTGCACCAAATAAAATACTCTTCCCAGCATACCATTAAAATGGCAGATGTAGCATTTTTTTTTTTTAAAGTGAATTTTATACACCCTCTCCCTTCTTACCTTTCGCCACAGAGGGGGGATATTACAAGCACTGCTGGTCCAGGGTGTGCAAACGTTTGCAAGATTCGGCACTGTGCTATGTCGGAGCATAGCCATTGTGACCTCTACAACGCTGCAAACTCGTGAGAGGAACATTCAGCACTCGGCATAGATGCTGGCTAGAGACCCGGGTGTTCCGTCCCTCTCCTATTTGCATTTAAGTGCCTTTGGGCTGGTGAGGGAGATCTTTGATCTCCCCACAGACATGTGATGGCTCACAGTACGGCTGGTGCTTGGATTGTGCTGGCCCTGCCTGTCGGCCTCTGTCCATGGCGGCACACCAGGCATTTGCCCGGTTGTCCAATGGCAAGTCTGGGTCTGCACTTGCCTTTCTTTCAGGATTATCCACAATCAGTTGCTTGGATGCCTTCAGGACCAGCACTAGATCAGTCTGTCCCAATCTTTCCCTTCATACATCATGATATCATATCCTGGCGGCAAACAAAATGGATGAAGAGAAAGCTCTGTGTATTGAACATAGTAGACTAGCCTGCTGCCAATTCTTGCATCTCCCTATTGCTGACCACACTTAGCAGAAACTGACCAGCCCCAAATTACATTGGCCCACTGAATAATTTCCAAGTGACCCGGTTCGGCCCTGCCTCTAGAGTTCAAGTTTCTCATGTGCTCTGGTCTTTTCCAGAGGCTTTCTCACCCAGGCCAGCCCCAATAGGAAACCAATTATTCATGCTCTCGCATGCTTCCTTGTTTCCTGACAGGAGGCTTTTTCAGTTGGCCCATATTTGTGAAACTGTTTAAAGGTAAAATCTCTTTTAATGCATTAAAAATTAAGCATAAGAGTTACACATTCATTTTTTAAATCTAAAATAGTGCTGAAGAAAGTCTTCTATAATCCTGTCTCATGCAGTGTACGCTATGCCTCACCAACAGAACAATGTTATACCAGCAGTCTCCAGTTCAGTAATACAACTCATGTAAGCCTTCTCAAAAGATAGTTTAAACTCCTTTCACATCATGTCCAGTCGTGAGTCTTCTCAGCATTATGTATATGAAATGCATCTAAAATAGAGGCTTCTAAAAAAAGTTTAATTTTAACATCTTAGTCATCAATACAAATTAAAGGGACTTGATAGTCACCCAGACCACTTCAGCTACTTGAAGTCGTCCAAATGCAGTTTCCCTGTTCCACTTAGTACTTTTAGAGAAACTGCAATAATTACCTTGTAGGACTAAGGTTTCCTGGATGTTAATGGACTCTAGGTTGGCTAAACAACGTTGGACGTCCTCATGCTCTGCATCAGCGTCAGTGAAATCACCATAGAAAAGCAACCATATAGATGTCGGGGAGAAGGGAGGTGCCTACCAGTCTAGAATCACTTTAACAGTCAAAATGGTTGGGTCAGTGGTCATGACACCAAAAATCAGCATTACATTACGCTGATTTACCTTGCCTGCAGCTCCTCCCGTTCCCCAGTGTAAATCTCGCTGCCCTTAGTGCCGCGTGGAGCATTGCCATGGTAACCCAATCTCGCGAGATTTAGACATGGAGCTGCAGGAGCTGCTGGCAAGGTAAATCAGCGCTTGCTGCCGGCCCTCCCAGGACCACTGGGCTTGTAATGAGCCTGACGGTCCTAGGAGGTATTATCAGCAATATCGGTATCTATATTGGCCAATACCGATATATTGGCCAATACCGATATTGCAGTAAATATCGAATATCGGACGATAATATCGGTAAAACCGATAATCGGTCGATCCCTAATTCAAGTGTAAGAAAAGTATAATCTAATACTTCACAAGCACAGGAATGTTAGCCTCACATAACTATAAACTTGCTTCCATAACTCCTGTTTTTTGTTTTTTTTAAGACATATTTATACCAGTTAATTGTGACTGTTAGTGGTGATGTCTGGATTTTGACTCCATTTTTTAATATTAATCTAATAAATTGAAGTTTAATGTTGTTGTTCTTGTGTCTATAGTCAGTCCCTGCAGGCATTTTGCTGTAAACACTGCCATTTCAGAGAAAAGGTAGTGTTAACATGGATGCCTAGGGACACCTCCAGTGGCAGTCACTCAGACGGCAACTAGAGGTGCTTCCTGGGTCTATGCTCTGCATAGAGGGGCAGAACTTCCCCCATAAACTTGCTTTGATTCAGTACATTTCTCTTAGTAGATGCTGATTGGCTAGGATGTCCTTTATTCCAGTGCTGCTCAGATCCATTGGCCCTGCCCCCACTCGGCTTCCTTGGCTGAGATAATCAGAATTTCCTATAGGATAGTTTTGGATTTGCTGAGATCATCAATTCTGATTATGCCAAAGAGACGGGTCGGCGCAGGGCCAATGTACCTGCTTGGCACTGGAATAAAGGTCATGTAAAGATGCCGATTGCCTCAGTCCCCTTTCTCCCTGGCTCCTGTGGGAAAGCATTCGATTGGCTAAGATCATCAATTCAGATAATGTCAGCCAAAGAAGCCGATCGGAAGCAGGGCCAGCACTGGCAGACCAGTGCGACACTGGAATAATAGTGAGATTTACTTTATTTAATGGGGGCGAGGGCTAAAATGAGTTTTTAACACTATATGGTCAGCTATACACGTTTGTGATTCTGACCCTATAGTGTTTCTTTAACAAAGCAGATTTAGTGTATAGATCATTCCTTTAAAATCATTTAGTATTTAAATCACGTTTGTTTCTGTTCATGCAGTACTAGCCACACCTTCCCTGGCTGTAACATACACAGCCTGTATATGATTTCATTTTTATTTAGATGTTAACTCGTTTTAAACGGTTTTATCTCCTGCTCTTTATGTTGAATTTTAATCACACAAAGAAGGCTCCTGGCAGGGTCTAGAAGGCTATTAACAGATCAGGAGATAAAAATGTCTAAATTAAACAGAATTTGCAATAAATAAAGTATAAACATTGGATCTCACTTTACAGTGTTTAGGCAGACTGTGTAAATTGTGCAGGGAGATATGACTAAGTCACATTTAACAAGGTAATATAACTCCTAAATGGTAGAGAACTGAACAGTGAGACTGCAGGGACATGATCTATACATCAAAACTGCCTTATTAAGCTAAAGTTGTTTTGTTGCCTATAGTGTCCATTTAAACCTCTCAGATGGGAATTTCTGTTGACTATGGAGGATTCAGTTTGTGTTAGATATAAATCCAATATGAGACAACCGTTGCTTTTAAGCAGAACATGAAACAAAGAAAGAAATAATGAAAAGCAATGAATTGTAAATGTTTACCCAGACTCTGCCTATATGCTGCAGTACAGACACACATGGAACCAATATACACAGTTAGTGTTTCCCTGCTGATCCCTTACTGGTATGGAACCCCCTGCTGTCCACTTCCTGCTCTCCTCTCTGACTCTGAATCCTTTGATGCTTAGAGGCTTCTCAGAGAGAGAGAGAGAGAGAGAAGCTGCAGCATGGCTTCCTACTCTGGGAGGGAAGGGCTGAGCCAGGGACACCTACCTTCCCCTGCCCTATGCTAAAAAGACACTCCATTACAGATAACAGGGCTTGGGAGGGGATGATATGCCTGTGTTTACATGTGTTTGCTGTTCTCTGTGTTAGAGGTGTACCTAGCATAGTTAGCACTGTGGATGAATTTGACTGTTGCCACCCCACTCAAACATTTAAAAAAAAAAAAAAAATGTAAAGGTGACTCACCATGCACCTTAGCTACTAAGGCCTATTGTATTGGTTAGTGGCAGGGGGACTATGGGTTCACTAAATGTATTGTTGGTAAAACAGAAATAAAAAAAACTTCCACTAGTTTCCACTGTCCCCTAAGCCTACTCCAACTGCTTTGAATAACATTTCACATTTTACAATATCCTAACACAGAATATTGTATGATAAGGCAGTGCAGTATTGATGCAGCCCATCAGACACCGCTAAAATGCTGGTAACCCCGTTCTATGCTCCCTGATTTAAGTGGTGCATCTGTGTGAATGTTTTGGAGTATTGCAAGTGTCTGTGATTCTGAATGCATTTCTGACCTTCCTGATCTTCACATCATCCCACACTACAGTATAGCTTTAACATCCCCCCATCTTGTATATTCCCGCCCCCCTTTTCTCTGTCCTCAATTTATGTCTCACTTCTGTCTCTCGTCTAGCATGATCTATGTCTCTCTTTTTCATCCTATATCCAAGTTGTGTCAACCTGACGTGTCTCCCCCACACTTGTATTCCCCCTACTCCCCATTTATGTCTTACTACCAGGTATGATTCTGCCTCATGCTCCAAAATATTTGTCCTTCTTTCCCTAAGAGCCTCTGTCTATCATGTGTGTGTCCAACCCTCCTCTCTTCCTATGTCCCTCATGTCACTCCAATCCTTTCCACAGTTATTCACCCCCCGTTCTTTTCCACTTCTGTGTGTCTACTTGAAAATCTGTATTGGACTATAATTATTTTGTTTTGTGACTTGGTTTGTTCTTAGCATACTTCCCTTATCACAATGTATTGAAATACTACAAACTCTTAAATGTACTGAATTTACCAACCTGTTACCATTGATTGTGTTGTACATTGCTTTGGGTGTCTAACAGTAGCCCTTTTCTCGGGATCTTGCAGCTTTGGTAAGAATGACTGTTCTGGCATTACTGGTGGCTTCTGTATGATTGGCGGTTTCTGCATGACTGATGGTTTCTGCACAACTGATGGTATCTGAATTAGCAACTGCTCCTGCCCAATTGACTGTTTCTCCATGGCTGATGGTTTATATTTTACTGATGACTTCTGCGTAGTTGACATTTTTTGATTTTCTGGTGTTTTCATGATGACTAGTGGTGTGGCTGGTATTCTTTTTATGGCTGACAATTTCTGAATAACTAATTGTTTCTGAACAGCTGGGGACTTTTGCTCTTCTAACTGGTTCTGCATGGCTGGGGTCTTCCGCATGACTGTCATCTTTGGTATAAATGAGTCCTCCTGCATGAATGACACCTTCTGTTTGACATGTGCCTTCTGCATGTCTGGAGTCTTTGACATGACTGGGCCTTTCGACATGACTGCTGTCGTCTGTATATTTGTTTTCTCCATGACTCGTGACTTTGGCATACTAGTAATTTCTCTGGCATGTCTGTTTCTTTCTTCATGACTGATGTCTTTTGCATGACCGGTATCTTTGAGGTGACTTGTACCTTTTTCATGGTTTGTGTGTTTAACATAACTGGCACCTTTTTCAAGACTGGTATCTTTGTGTTGACTGGAGCCTTTGGCATGACTGGTGATTTGTCCATGATTGATCCTTCAGTCATGGCAGGCTCCTTTTGAATGACAGAAGCCTTCTGTATGATCACCGCATTCTGCATTTTTGATGTCTTTGGCAAGATAGACACATTTAGCTTTTTCATGACTGGTATCTTTGAGATCCCTGACCCTTTCCGTATGACTGGCACCTTCCACGTGACTTGTGGTTTCGGCATGGCTGATGCCTTCTCCATAACTCGCACATTTTGAACAACTGGAGCCTTTGGTATGACTGGTGATATCTCCATGACGTATCGTTTCTGCATGACTGTTGCATTCTGCGAGATCGATGCCTTTGACACAATTAACTCTTTCTGCATGACTGGCACCATTTGCATAGCTAGCTCCTTTGGCATGGCTGACCTTTTGTGTATGACTGACACCTTCTGCACAACTGGAGCCTTCAGCATGGTTGGTGAGTTCTGCATGATTGTTCCATAATGTATGGCTGACATCTTTGGCATAACTGGCACCTTCTGCTTAACTGGCACCTTCAGCATGGCTGGTGACAGTGGCACTGTTGGTTCCTGTGCCTGACTACATTTGCTCAAGGTCTGCTTCTACCTAACTAAATATTCTAAACAACTGACTGCTTCTACCTAACTAAATATCATTAACAACTGGCTGCTTCTACCTAACTAAATATCACTAACAACTGACTACTTGAACTACACTGACTGCTTCTACCTAACTAAATATTCTAAACAACTGACTACTTGGACTACACTAACTGCTACTGCTCCACTGACTGCTTGTTCAGCACTAACTATTTGTACAGCACTCACTACTTATACGCTCAGTGAACAATCAGTATTATGTCATAGCCCATAAGTGGGTAATATCCCATTTCAAAGCATCCTCCTGATTGGTAGTTGCACAGGGCAGATCAACCAATGAGAGATCAGTGTGGGCTCAGCTGCTAATTAGACTCTACCCACACCCAATCACCACCATTTGCAGCTATATTCAGTTTTGTTAGAGGAAAATAATCTGTGTCCAATTTATTTTAAACTGATTTATTTAAAGACTTATGTCACTTCCTTAGCCAACTAAACATTGTGATAAAATTTATATTTTCTTTTTTTCCCCATACTCTAAACACAGTACAGAGTGCTCACAGAGGGTTAAGGTCAGGGTAGGTGTATGGTTAGAGTTAGTTTAGCCATAGGGTTAATATTAAGTTGTTGTAGGTGTTAGGGTTGTATAGGGGTAGTGTAAACTACGGAAAATTAGTTTAAATTGTAGACATGAGGCATTTATCAATCAGGACTGATACATGAATCTATTTTGAGTTCTCTTTCTTTACTTGCAAAACTGTGAACTTATATTTTTCATTTTGTTCCTCCATTTTATTCATACTTAATGTTGTGTTAAGTGTACGAATAGGATATTAAAAGAAAGAAATAATATTTAATATTTCTGGTGTAGCAAACACAGAGCACACATTTTCAGAGGCATTTATCTTGATTTAATTTTAGATTTTAGTTTGGTTTAGAAGTTGGACAATTGCCTCCGTCTTTAAGTGTTTAACTGTGTGTAGTTCCAATGTGGTATTAAACAAGAAGCAGGTGGCCCTGTATTATGGTTTTCCCAAAACTAGCTAGTACCGTATTTTTCGCTCCATAAGACGCACTTTTTTTCCCCTCAAAAGTGAGGGGAAATGTCTGTGCGTCTTATGGAGCGAATATGAAGCTTCACTTACCTGTCTTGCAGCGTTGGCCGGCAGCACAGGGCGCACCGCGGTAGTGGAACTTGAATTTCATGTTCCGGTTTCCGGCGGGACTGAAAGGAAGTGCGCACAAGCTGAGTGCGCACTTCCTTTCAGTCCCGCCGGAAACCGGAACATGAAATTCAAGTTCCACTACCGCGGTGCGCCCTGTGCTGCCGGCCAACGCTACAAGACAGGTAAGTAATAATGGGACAAGGGGAGGGGGGCAGTATGGGAGAGACGAATATGGGGAGGGGGATGAAGTCTATGGGGAGGGGGGGGGGGATGAAGTCTATGGGGAGGGGGGGGGGGATGAAGTCTATGGGGAGGGGGGGGGGGGGATGAAGTCTATGGGGAGGGGGGGGGATGAAGTCGAAGTCTATGGGGAGGGGGGGGGATGAAGTCTATGGGGAGGGGGGGGGGATGAAGTCTATGGGGAGGGGGGGGGGATGAAGTCTATGGGGAGGGGGGGGGATGAAGTCTATGGGGAGGGGGGGGGGATGAAGTCTATGGGGAGGGGGGGGATGAAGTCTATGGGGAGGGGGGGGGGATGAAGTCTATGGGGAGGGGGGGGGGATGAAGTCTATGGGGAGGGGGGGGGGATGAAGTCTATGGGGAGGGGGGGGGATGAAGTCTATGGGGAGGGGGGGGGATGAAGTCTATGGGGAGGGGGGGGATGAAGTCTATGGGGAGGGGGGGGGGTGAAGTCTATGGGGAGGGGGGGGATGAAGTCTATGGGGAGGGGGGGGGATGAAGTCTATGGGGAGGGGGGGGGATGAAGTCTATGGGGAGGGGGGGGGATGAAGTCTATGGGGAGGGGGGGGGATGAAGTCTATGGGGAGGGGGGGGATGAAGTCTATGGGGAGGGGGGGGATGAAGTCTATGGGGAGGGGGGGGGATGAAGTCTATGGGGAGGGGGGGACACTATGGGACAGGGGAGAAAAAAATATTCTGTACAAACTGTCCCATAGTAAGAAACACTATGGGACAGTTTGTTCAGAATATTTTTTTTCTGGGTTTCTTCCTCTAAAAACTAGGTGCGTCTTATGGTGAGGTGCGTCTTATGGAGCGAAAAATACGGTAGTTAGTCCTCCCAAAACTACTCTAGCACTTACTAATTGGAGTGTATCTTATTTTATCTCTATATGTTCTTAGTTGGTTATTAAAACCTCTGAAAAATCCAAAATGAAACAAAATATGTAGAATTAAACATTATGACTGTGATATAGATTCTTTTAAGCAAACAAATAAGTTTGAATGACTATCTGTTCCTGTCCAAATTAGAGATGATTAAATTGTGTATACGCAGAAGTAAATTCACACTGACACACGGAGTTCAGGTTAAAAGAACTTCGAGAAAATTTAATGGCATCTGAATAAAAAGCGGGCTCGCAGACCCTTATAAAAGCAATATTACATCATCATAGAATATCAAGATAACAACAAATAAGCATTATTAATTGGATTAGGTGTTAAGTGGTTAAGTCAATACCCTCCCATCAATATTATTAATTGGTCTAGGTGTTAAGTGGCTAGTTGGGCATCCTCCCATCATGGGATGTCGTCATCTTTGACACGGGAGTGGACATAAGATACAAGCGCCATTGTTGTTTAGCACGAGGCTCGCTCGATGGGAGGGGGGATCTGGCAGCCAGCCATTTTGAGTACTTGGCACCATTTAGCTTCAAGGTTAGTTTCTCAAGCTTTAGTGAATAGACATTTTATTAGTACAGTTCTCATGATCTAACTATGGCATACAATGTTTCATACTACAGGAACTTGACTGTTCCGGTGCTGCTCATAACCTTCTAGAAAAGCATTTCCTTCTAATATTCTAAATACTGTTAGGAAAAAGAATAATAGTCAATCAATAATAGGTAATTTAATAATTCTACAACAACTGCATTTTTCATACTCCCCCCCCCATTGTATTAATTTTTAGTTTTCAGACGTACACATTTAAAAGCAGACATGTATCACATTCATTTGTCACAGCTCATTAGTAGAGTTAGTAGATTTTCAACATTTCCATCACAAACCAGTTATTTGACAAAGCATGAAACAAGAGTTGGCATATAGCATGAAATGTAAAGTATTAAATAACATATAACAGATAACATATAAAGTGTAACAGGATCATATACAATAGCATAAAGGGGGTCAAAGGAATTCATTTGAAATCTGGAGACTACCTTTGGCAATTTTTGTTTACTACATTTCAATTGCGATTCTAAAAGACTATTCCTGCACCTGAGCTGGGACTAAGTATCTTGTATGAGTAAGCAAAGTCTTTTAATCCTGTTGCAATTGCAATTTTTGCAGATACCGTCAGCAGGGCCGCCATCAGAAATTGTGGGGCCCCTAACACAGCTCAAGGTCTGGGCCCCCGTGTGCCCGCCTCTAAGCCCCGCCTCCAAATCCCGCCCACAGGAATACACACACAGACACAAACGGACACAGACACACACACAGAAAGACACACATACTAACAGACACAAATGCTGAAACAGACATACACACATATAGACATACACAGATACAGATACACACACACACACACACACACTGACACTACAGACACACACACTGTTGTACATACATACATACTGACACACACATACATACAGACATACATACAAACTGACATACAGACATACATACACATAAATACATACTGACATACATACATAATGGCATACATACACATACATACTGATATACATACATACAGACATACACACACACACACACACAGATATATACATACACACACACACAGACATACTCACACACAGACATACATACTTATAGATATATACATACATACACACATACATACTGACATACACACACAGACAGACATACATACTGACATACACACACATATACATACAGATAGACACATACATGCATACTGACATACATACATACATACTTGCAGACACACACAGACATACATACTGAAAAACAGACATACATAATTACAAACAGACATACATACTGACATACACAGATACATACACACACACACACACACACACACACAGACATACACATACACAGACATACACACACTCACAGACATACATACTGACATACACACACAAAGACATACATACTGACATACACACACAGGCATACACACAGACATACATACTGACATACATACAGACATACTGACATACACACAGACATACATACTGACATACACACATACTTGCAGACACACACACACCTCATTTATCAGCCACCCTCCTCTTACCTTTAAGTTGCTGGGGATGATGGGAGTGGATGCCTCTGGTGTCCATGTCCTGTCCTCTCCTCCGCTCTCCCTCTCCCCCCGCGCAGAGTAAGCTGGGAGGAAGTGACCGGCCGTCACTTCCTCCCAGCAGCACTTGCGGTGTAGCCGCAATTTTTTTTTAAAGGGGCCCGGTCGCGCAATTACCCGGCCGCAGCGCTGACCGTGCCCCTGAAAATATAGGGCCCATCGGGTGGCTCTAAATGCTTGGGCCACCTGATGGGCCCCGGTGCAGATGCACCTGCGGCAGTTTGCCGCTCCACGTGGGGCATGGGCTGCCGGGCCCCCCAGGCCCGCCGGGCCCGTGACAACCATTATGGTTGGCACCCCCTGATGACTGGAAGATCTGCCAATCTTATCAAAATTATTTGTCAATGTAGATGTTTTCTTTTATTGATTCAATGAAATAGTTTAATGCAACAAATATTGTGACCATATATGCCAAACAACATCAAGAAACTTTAACGCAGTATTACATTCTTAGCACTGAGACTGTTAATATCCCCTGACTATCACCAATTATGCAGCTAGTCAGTTCTGTGCCATGGCGCACCACTTCATAAGTGGAAGGGTAAAACAGATCAAATCAAAATAAAAACAATCTAAATTAAATCAAATGCAAGAAGGATACCATAAATTAAGAATAAGAGTATCTTCTATACAATACAAGTGATATGTAGTGGTTATATCAACACACATATTAGAAAGATAAGAGTGTGAAATAGGGAGTAAGTATTTAACGGCCTTCCCCACTAGGGCATTTTGTTATAGTACATCACATATCCTTCATTAGGTGATATCGTTGCAATGGAATACACCAGCTGCTCCATATGATCACCTCAAACCCAGCTAGGTACGGGGAGGTCGACAGCATTAGTGGGTAAAGGCACAGGAAAGAGGCGCAGAAAATGAACAGAGAGGCAGAGGGTGTGAGGACAGAGCAGGATAGACAAGGGGGGAGGGGGAGAGGAGAGCAGGAAAGCAACATTTGTGGAGTGCAAAGAGATACAACGTGGGCAATATAGGTGACAAGAAAAGTACAGATCCTGAAGGTCCACAACGCCACTATCTACGTGACTGCCGCCGGCCCCAGCACACGCCATTAAGCAATCACTTCATATCTCCTCGAATTGACCAAGTTTATCTACCAGTCTAAAATACATCACCTCATATGTCCTAGTGACCAAGAGGGTTGCACTGCTTTCCAAGTCTGTGCTATTGACATAACAGCAGTTATGATTATGAGCATGGCTAGTGCCCTACCCGGGCCACATATCTGGGGTTCAAACATATTCAGCAGGGACGTTTCAGGAAGTAGTGAGAGGGCAAATCCAGTTTTTCTATGAATAAGGTCTTACAGAACTCTGTGGGGAGTAGGTAGTCCCAATATATATGGAACATAGATCCCGACTCCCCCCCCACCGCCCCCCCAATCCCTTCACACCACCAGCACCTCCACTCTGCATCTGGGTATATCAATGCCAGTCTCAGCGGAACAAGGTACCATCTTATGAGGACGAAAAAAGAAAACCAAAAAGGGTACTGAGTGGACTAAATAGATACAGGCTGCAAATAACCAAACACCAAATAGGTGAATAATAAAAATATTATACAACCTGAAAAAAACAATACAACGTATTCAGTAAAAAAAAAAAAAGTATATGGTGTAGTATGTAAGGGTTAGATATCAGGGTGAGGGTGGTAGAGAACTCACTAGATCGATGTATATTTAGGCATTTCTCCCATAAATAGGGTCAGGAAAATAGATGGATTATCTTCAAGCACGGTCTTCTTAATGGCTCAGAGTAACAGAGAGAAGAAAAAATATAGTGCAGATGGTATTAAAATGTAACACATTTATTGTTACCTATTTGGTGTTTGGTTATTTGCAGCCTGTACACCTATTTGGTGTTTGGTTATTTGCAGCCTGTATCTATTTAGTCCACTCAGTACCCTTTTTGGTTTTCTTTTTTTTTCATCTTTATTATTTCAAGTGTCTTGATAGGGAACACTTTTTCCTTAAGGGGGGAATTTGTATTTTGGGAGCATATAGTGAACCATTCTTGTACATCTTATGAGTACTTTGTCAGTTGTCTCCCAGTGTGCCAGACATCTTGAAACTCAACCCATGTCCCTAACCACCGAGAGCCATATTACAAGAAAAAAAGTATGCTGTAATAAGTCAAGCCAAGTTTGATGATCTCAGCCAAAATTAAGAACACACTGATAAGACTTAAAAATAAACAAGATTTGCTTTTGCAAGTAATATATAAGAAAGAACAAAAAAGTTAGCTAATTTGTACTAATACAAGGCTGTTGAAATGTTAATTAGAACTGTATCTTATTCCAATCCCTCTATTTTAATTTTTGTTAGGTTCTCGATACCGAAGAATCGTTTAGTGTTCCGAGCGCTATGGGTGGTATTGCAGATGAGGAAGGTGGATCAAACCTGACTTTTGAAAATCCCTTTGATGATGTCAGTGTGGTGGACTTGAGATGCATATGTCAAATAGTCCTCAAAGCTCTTGAAATTTTATATCACGTGCAAAAATGGGAAGCGCTGATTCATATCGCAATCCAGTTCAATCTACTGACTCAGTAAGAACTTTTATTTATTGCAGTTACAAAGTATAATTAAATTAGTGCTAACAGATGTATTCACCCTGGTCATTAATCTTAAAGTAATTCCATATATTGTTACATTAGGTTTTTTACAGGTAGGTACTTGTGCACAATAAGTTCTTAGCAGCTATGGGGGTGACAAATACTCGCCATGGATATGGGTCTTCTGATATTAATGGCAATTATCAGGAAATTGTTGATGAACTTTTAGTAGTGATACAAGGTTGGAAGAGCATTAGAAACTCCATTGTACAGAGTAGATGCACATCTCAATGTTTTCTTGTTTCAGTGAAAGATATACAGAGCAAGTAACTCCATTACTGGTTCATGCACAAAGGATGGTGGCTGCTAGGATACACAATTCACTTGGATCTGAAGCAACTGCACTTACTCTCAATACCTATGTACCTGAGCACAAAGGGAAGGTTAGTCTTCTTAATACATTACTAAACCTAATTAAGCTTTTTCAGTTGTGCCTAGATAATGACCTGCTTCTCTTTACAGTCATTATAACACAATCAACATGAAGCCCTGTAGAAGACTTGGATATATCTGTTATATTCCTGATTGCAATTTTGTTATACTAGCATATGTAGATGTCTATCAATGTGCGCTATAGTTAAATTCTAATCTTGGTTGAAAAAATTCTAAAGTTCATCAAGTACAACCTTGAAACACATCATTTCATGCTCTCAACTACACACATTTTAGTAGCCTGCTAGTAAGATTACATATGGAGGATCAGAGAACAGCATACTTAAAGTATTATAGTGTTAGGAATACAAATCTGTATTCCTAACACTATAGTGCCCTATGGTAACCCCCACCCCTCACGGCCCCGCTAGCATCCAGGAAGTGCCTGCAGAGTCCACTAGCATCCAGGAAGTGCCTGTAGTGGCTGTTTGATTGACAGCCAATAGAGGCAGTCTTAGTCCCGCAAGGTAATTATTGCAGTTTCTCAAAAACTGCAATGATTTACATTGCAGGACTAAGTGGGACATGGACACTGCACCTAGACCATTTCAATTAGATAAATTGGTTGGGGTGACTATAGTGTCTCTTTAAATAGTTACATAGAAGAAATATGGGAACTTATTTGGTAGATAAAATGTCTGAAAGTTTTGTTACAAGACCTGATCAAACATTGCATAAGCCTGTCACAGTGTCAATACACTCCATTTTGGCTGGTTGTAGTCTATTCTAACCTACTGAACATTCATCTTCTAAATTACTCTGCAGTTCACGGTTTTAATAAGACCTTGTGATAGGGCCTCTGTAATATTGTGTAATAATATATAGTACAGGCTGCACTCATCTGAACACGCATATATTATTATAGTGCTGATGGGACAAAGTGTACAGCTACAAAATACAGAGCACTCAATGCAGAAACTAAATTTAAAACCAACAAAGCTTTTGAAAACAATGACTTGGGTAAAGCACTTGAAAAGGACTGTTTATATTTGTTGTTATTTTGCCAAAACCACCATTTGGTACCCAGTCAGACTTCCCAAGGCCACTTCAGTGATATCTCTCTCGAAATGGGGCTCTCTACTTTGTCTCAACTTATAAAGCATGTGAAAATCAATATGGGCTGTATTGTGTATTACAGCATATTATCCACAACATGTTTTTGGCTCTGGAGCAGTATCATGTTACTATAGGCTATTTACAATAACTTTTTTCTTAACTTTTTGCTCTTCAGATATTAAATATTTTTTATTTTATCTACTATACACAGCACCTGTTTTAGACTGAGGTATGAGCAACATATACATACGCTGTTTATCCCACTGTGTCATGGCAGTCACAAGTGTAAGCTTTATTTGTGGACGAAGCACCATTATAGCATCACCAATGATAATAGTTTTGAGGTCATCATTATCAAAGTGAATCTTCTTGAGGTGACTGTTTACAGCTTGATCAGTTTTTTCGACAGTATTCTGTCACTCTGCTCACATTCTGTAACAATTGCTATTATATGCGTGTATGTATTTAGATACAACAGCTTTGATATCTAGATATAAGACAGTTACTCATCAATCAAAATTCTGTTTCCCCTCTCCAAGACGTTCGTAACAATAAGTAACTAAGAATTCCTTAGCTGTCTGTCTATTTACATTATTTGTCTTTAGATGAGATATAAAGTTTTTTTATTATTTGTAAACCACAGTTTTGTATGTCCTTTTTCCCCAAATAGTATATTTTATGTTACATGATAGAATATGGACCGAGCATTAAGACCATAAAGTCATTGTTAATTTGGTTTATAAAAAGGAATCACCTATTTAACAATTCAAGTGAATCACATGCTGAACATAATAATTGCATCTGATCAGCACATCACAGTGTGCTTTGTTCAATACAATGCGAATATCAGCCTCTCTCTCCTTGCAGCAGATATCTGTAGAGCTCTGTTATTATGTTGGCATTTCAGGCAGATAAGCAAAGAATAAGTTACTAAAAAGACTTTTTTATTTTTTATTTTTTTTAATAACACAAGAATGCTAATTTTCCATCTCCTCTTCTTTAGATCCATTGCAGGAATTACATTGGAAAACATCCTGATGTCGCTAACATTTCAAATAAAGACAGGACTCCAAGAGCAGATAAAGATGAAAAGCGACACATTGGTAATTCCGGTCAGATACCCTTTTTGATCTATTTACTTACAGTACATTTTTATTCAAGCAAATAAACTGCGCACTGATAGACGTGGTCTACCTCGTAGCCAAGTATTTGGAGAAACGAACACTTGCACCTTGACTAAAATTTTTACATCATTCATGTCTGTTTTGCATCAAATGTGACATGTGTTCGAGCTTATTAGGTATTTGGGAGAGAGAATAACTTCTGTTTAGGCAGGGCACATTAATCACGGGCAAATAAACATGATGTATTAATGCCAGCTTAAAAACAGACACCCTTTTTACCCCACACACTGCCTTTGTTTATTCTAATTAACCATATTACTCTGTGAATGCCAACTGTATTTGTAATTATGTCTGACATTCCTAATAAAAATGTATCTTCGTAAATAAATAAAAAGACACCTTTACTAGACTAGCATCTAACCCCTACACTGGCAACATCGTGTGGACACGGGTTTGGCCACAGTTGGTATTTCCACACTGTAAATGCTTTACTGGCGTGACATGTACATACTGCTTGTTGCAAATCCATATGGATCAGGAGTGTTTGGAATGCATTATAAACCATAAAAAAAAATAATCATATAGTTTTTTTTTAACCAAGCCTATACATTGCCTTGAAGGAAAAATGTTATAATTTATGTAGCGTATACTAAAATATGTGACTACGCAAGTGTTTTTTTATATTCTTTATTTATGAGAGCCAGACAGGAAGAGACAGTATGTACAAAAGACATGAGAGTGAAAACTTAATGATAAAGTTAGCTTGTCTTAGCTAGTGTAATTATCCTACACATCAATTTGAAAACTATATGCCACCTATCACAACCATTAAAAATGTAATATGACGTTCTTTAAGATTACTCATCCGTTACCTTTTGTGGATGTAAACCAATATGTAGGACAAGTGACACAAGCCGTATAGATACCATAATTCTGGGATTAATACTGATGTCAACCATAAGTCTCTTTTGTTATGATTTCAGATGATGGGCAGGTTAAAGAATTGGCGTCTGTACCTATTGACGTGATGGATACTTTCACTTGCTTCAGGGAGAGTCTTCAGAAATCAAAATACCCAGGCAGAGCACTCCGACACAGCAGGAAATTACTTAGTTTATTTATTGCACATGGTCAAGGTACAACGAACACCCTTTTTTGTTTTTGTTTTTTTTGCTGAAATTTAAAGTAACATTACAGGAAATGCAAGCAACAAGAAACATCCAGCAATTCGTCATCATTGGCAACAAACAAAGTTTTATTAATAGTGTGATATTTCCTAATTTTCACATTTCCTTCTACCTTTCTCCTTCCTGTGCATTTCCTCTGTCTGTATTCTTGGATCCCCACTAATAAAGTTGGACAAATGGATATCACATTGGTCTCCCAACCACTGCTCAAGTAAACTGTAACTTTTGTTTACACCCCTACCAAGCCAATATACTTGCCACATTAGGAAAACAACAGAGCATGCAGTACTTGAACCTCTAGTAGATATAACAGATATACAGGATAAGAGGCATTTTACTGGTCCTACAGTGGCCTGACTTAACTTAGTAACAGAGAATATAAGAGAATAGTCATGGTACAAGCTGTGTTTAAGGTCAGAAGAGGTATAGAACAATGACTAGAGAGAGCCAGAAACCAGAAAGCGGAAACGCAAGTCCAAATTCCAAAGGATCACTATGGAAACGCTATTGGGGACTCAAGAGACAGTAACAGGGCACTGGCGTCCTGTGTAAATGGGATTTAAATAGCTATCGTGAAATTTATGCAGTTTGCATCATTTCTGCACACACAGTATGTGTGTTAGTGTCAATAAATAAGGAATGGACTTGGAGCCAGTGTCATTAAAATGACGCAGTAAGGCAGCATTAAGCTTCAAAATGGTCGCCGGATTGATGCAGGAACATTAGAAAAACGTAGGAATGGGCAGATACCATGACATCACTAAATTTTCATTGCTGTCTCTAATAATAACTTTTTCTTACCACTATCTTTTTTTTTTTTTTTCATTATCCTTGACCACAGCATATAGGAATATATCAATGTGTGTTTTCAATAATTTGCCACTGACAAGTATTCTGGGGAGAAAACCCTTTGCAGAAAATGATCAATCTGCCTAATTCCACAGTTCATATTTGTAAACAATCCATTTCTAAATGCAAATTTTGCAAACGAGCCTTTAGTTCCCACTTTAACAGTGATAGTGAACATGAAGTTAATCACACAGTCATAAAAGGAAGTGTAGCGTTGTGCTAAGGGGGTAGAGGAATGCCATATTTTTGGAAGTGCTTTTTCTTTTACTATCTAGAATGTATCTCCCAAACCTAATATACTTTCATTCTGCACCTTCCATGGGGAAGCATTACATATTTATTTTGCTCCCACTGATGTGCTGTCATATAATTAGTCTAGATACTAATTGTCGTAACTATTGCCAGTTTTGAAAATCATAGTGTGTTTCATGTTATTTGCATATTCCATATTAATTTTTATTTGGGAGGTTTAGAAATGCCTAAATATTAATGGTCCTTATATAAAATAGCACTGAGGAAATTTACAATGTGCATATAATTATGGAGCCTTACTGATTTGCCTCTTACTGATGCAAGAAGCTCTGGATTTTAGAAAAGGCCAGGAATGTGGAATACACAGACAATGTAAGGAAAGCAAACTAGAATTTACAGTCATACAATAGTAGTGAATTGTAAACCAGAGTGAAAAATTTAGACTTAAATAGCAAAGATGGGATGATAGCTGAGTTTCTGCCTAAATCGTACAACTGTGTTTTCAATTCACCGCAAGTCTGTATTTAGTGAATTCAAATCATTATATTGTTACATAATGTGACTATATAGCAGCCCGGCTGGCTCTAATAGTAAGACGTCTTGGAGGAAAAAACTAGGAGCATTCCTAAATGTTAAAGGGACACTATAGTCACTAAAACAACTTTAGATTATTGAAGCAGTTTAGGTGTATAGATCATGCTCCTGCAGTCTCACTGCTCAATTCTCTGCCACTTAGGAGTTAAATTACTTTGTTTATGCAGCCCTAGTCACACCTCCCTGCATGTGACTTACACAGCCTTTCCAAACACTTCCTGTAAAGAGTCATCTCATTTTTATACTTCCTTTATTGCAAATTCTGTTTAATTTAGAATTTCTTATCTCCTGCTCTGTTAATAACTTGCTAGACCCTGCAAGAGCCTCCTGAATGCAATTAAAGTTCAATTGACAGAGCAGGAAAAAAACACTTTTAATGTAACATCTGATTTAGAAAAAAATAAACAAACATTTTTTTTTCATGCAGGCTGTGTCAGTCACAGCCAGGGGAGTTGTGGGTAGGGCTGCATAAACAGAAACAAAAGTTATTTTAACGCCTAATTGAGCAGTGAGACTTCTGATACATGATCTATACACAAAAACTGGTGACTATAGTGTTCCTTTAAATAAAACCTCTAAAAACCACATATGTAAATTGCAGCATTTTTACATACGTTTAATTTGTGTGTAACCCAGTATCCTCACGATTGACACATTCTGGAAAAATTACAAAAGGGTTTCAGGTGAATCAAGGCACCCAACAGGCAAGGCAGCAGCAGATTACAAAAACAAAGAATATAAGACAGCTTGGGCCAAAGGGTAGAACTCCAAGATGCTTTGCCAGTTAATCTACCATTTGCCCATCCTTGCAGAGCTGTATTTTTAAGCAGTGTTGGTGCTTTTAAATGTGAGCATGAAATGAGTATGTTTATTTGAATATAGGAGAATATTTGTATGTAGCATTGCCATTTGAATGCAGTGGCGTGTTGTATGTAATTGTTTCAAGATGGATCCCCTTATTTTTTGGTTTGCTGCCTTTTCCTTTTGTTTGATTAGTATGGGCTGATTCTTTAGTTGTTTTTCACTGTTGTGTCTATGGAATTCAAATAATAAATGTAGTGTTGTTTTAATGGAGGGGTGTGTTTGTGTATAATTTTGACACTTGAATGTAGTGTCTTAGTGTGTAGTTTTGGCACTTGACTGCAGGTGTGTTTTTTTTTGTATAATGTTGGTGGTTGAATGCTGGAATGTTTAGACATGTACTCATACATTACTGTTCAGACAGATACTAACACAGATACATAATCACTGATACACACATACACACACACACTGACACATATACAAATACACATTGACACACACAGAGATACACACAGTCTCATACATATTGACACACACATTCTGTCACAGATACACATATGCACTGACACACAGACAGATACACACACATACGCACTGATGAAAACACAAGCCACAATTTACTTATTATCGCCACCCATCTGCTTCTGAACCTTTTGGGTGCAGTAGGGTGACTTCTCTGGATTCATGTGATCTGGCTGCTGGAAGTCTGGTCCAGGTTCTCTGTCTCCTCCTTTTTTTCTTTCCCTTCCTCTCTCTGGGTCCTCCTCTGCCTCCCCACTTGGCTCTTTTGTTAGCAGTATGTGTGTGGCAGTCTATCTGTATTTTTCAGTGTGTGTGTATCTGTGGCAGTATATGTGTACATAAATTCTAGCATTCAATCGCCAACGCTATACACAAATACAACCCTGCATTCAGATGCCAACACCAGTGTTGGCTTTTTAATACACAAATATACGCCCGCATTACAACACCAACTTTATACACATACACCCCCACAGTCCAACATTAACACTATAAACTCATAGTGACATTCACATACACATACTTCATACAAAAAAAAAATACAACCCTGTAAGGATGGGCACATGGTAGATTACCACCTGGAAAAGCATTATTGGAGCTGCACAACAGTTGCCCACCCTTCACAAACTTTTTGCCCACCTTTGCACTAGAGGGTGCCACTGCTCACATCAATATATAAAGCTGAGCTTTTCTAAATCACATTAAGTCTAAACATTACTGTCGTTCTAAATCAATAATGTTATTTATGTGAATTGAGTTCTATGTTTAAATAAAAGACGTAACAGCTACAAAGATTTTGTTTTTATATATTGTCAAAGTTAAGTCTTACTGAATACCTGTTATACTTGGATATTTAATGCATCGTCCTGCTTCTCGTCAGGATTCGATGCACAAGAAGGACAGACCATTCCGCGTACATCCAACGGGAAAGTGGGTTTCTCTCAAGGAACAATGCAATCCCACCAGCCTTTCCCTCCGGACCTTTCAGAAGAAGAATTTAAATCACTTTACACAATTGAAACTAAGACGATTCCACCATCACACCTTTCAACTGTGATCTCTTCTTATGACAAAACTATTGGTAATGCCTTTAATTCATTCAGTCTATGAGCTGTGTTTGTAAATGCATTAACGGGACACTCTAAGCACCAAAATCACCTCATCCTAATGATTAACTACCTGATCTTAATTAAGTGATTTTTTTTTTTTATTCTTTATTTTTCTTGTGCATAAGAAAACAAAACATAACAGATGGGCCTGTAGCGCCACGACAACTAGTACAGGCATTTCAATAGCAAACATTGTCATAGCAGAGTAATACAGCACATTTTTTATATTTATGAGAGTAAACAGGCTAGGAATACTTGAGTAGGACTATAATAGTGTAATTAGTCTACGTATGCATGCTTGTATATTAGTAATGGGATTAGTGAGTGTACAGGCTTTTGTAGATGCGTAGACACCCCTATCTACTAAATACGATTACCATTTTATGATGTTATAGAAACAAGATGGCCTCAAGCTATACAGTCATGTCTAACTACGAGAGTAATGCAAGGAGGGCCTAGTACAGTATATCATACTTGTTAAGCACGTTAATTGTTGGGAGCCAAGACTTCTAGCTAGACATGTTAATAAATACAAGTATAACTGTAAGTAAACATGTGTCACGTTCACAGTAAATGATGTGGAACACAACTGCAGATTTCTTAGGACTTTGATCTTTTATTAAGACACTTAGATGGAACTGAGACTTCAGTTCCAGAATTACAGTTACTGTTTCTTTAAATAATAAACGGTTTGTTTCATTTAGCATTGACAAGGTTCAGAATTCATTAGAGTCCGTTATTCTTGTTAACAGTTCAAATTATAAGAGATTATATACATTGGAATTATCAGTAGCAAGACTGGTGCAGCAAAACTTAAATAGTACTTGTTTTGAGGGATGCTGTAGCAGGCTTGCTGGACAACTTGATAGCAGACTTTAGTATGAAGAAATAAGACTATCTGTAGCAAGACAGGTACAGCTGAACTTGAATAATACTTGATTTGAGGAAAGCTGTAGCAGGCTTGCTGGACAACTTGATAGCAGACTTTAGTATGAAGAAATAAGATTATCTGTAGCAAGACAGGTACAGCTGAACTTGAATAATACTTGATTTGAGGAAAGCTGTATCAGGCTTGCTGGACAACTTGATAGCAGACTTTAGTATGAAGAAATAAGATTATCTGTAGCAAGACAGGTACAGCTGAACTTGAATAATACTTGATTTGAGGAAAGCTGTATCAGGCTTGCTGGACAACTTGATAGCAGACTTTAGTATGAAGAAATAAGATTATCTGTAGCAAGACAGGTACAGCTGAACTTGAATAATACTTGATTTGAGGAAAGCTGTAGCAGGCTTGCTGGACGACTTGATAGCAGACTTTAGTATGAAGAAAATAAGACTATCTGTAGCAAGACAGGTACAGCTGAACTTGAATAATACTTGATTTGAGGAAAGCTGTAACAGGCTTGCTGGAGAACTTGATAGCAGACTTTAGTAAGTTGAAATAAAGCTTTAGCATTGTTAGCTCTTAACTCAGAGACTGTAAGTTACTTAACTTCTAGAAGTAGAGGGATTGTGTCCCCAGCTCTCCTCCGAGGCGGTTGCTTCAGTGAATGGTTGCCGAGAGTGCTGGTACCTGTCTGTGATGAGGAGAGATGTTGGGGACTTGAATATTCCTCCAGTCCGGTCCAGTAGCGAGTGGTCGTCTCAGCGAGGTATGTGAGCCGGTGAGTTTGGCGCGGTACGCGTTTCAATAATCCAGCATCTATCAGCTGGTGCGGTCGCATTAAATAGCAGACCGCGGCAATGGGGGTGTGGCTAAGCTCCGTCAAACCCGGAAGCATGAGGAGACATCGGGAGGCTTAAGGCCTGACAACATGCTATTAAGTTAGTGCACCCCTGGGTGCATTATTAGTAGTACGCCGCACTGCAGTGTCATTAGACAGCGTGAGGAGAGATAGCAGAAATAATAAGCAAATTATAAAAAGAACATAATACTCAATATTTTGTGCATGGCATTTAAAGATAAAAATAGCGTCTCAGGTCGTTAAGGAGAGTCCAGCCCGGTGTCAGTCTCATAAGCTAGCTTAGCCGATTCCATCAGGTAGTAGGGTAGCTGGATCACTGGAGTTGGAAGCCGCCTTAGTCGTCTGTTTGTGGATAAGTACAGTCCCTTGGGTATGCTTGCTCAGGGGTGCTGTGGACGTGTAGTAGGGTTCCGCCTTGAGTCTCCGTGGTTTCTTAAATTGGCTTTCCCCGTGGTGAGTGCTGGCCCTCCGGAGGGCAATGGAGCTGCATAGGCGTAGTCCCTGCTGGGGAGTAGGGCAACTCGCCGCTTGTCTGGGTCTTCGGTTTGGAGGGTTGTATCGGGTCGTCCGCCTCCTCCTTCCCGCCCACTTAGCTTTGCCGGTGCTCCGTTTGGGAGCTGTGGGCCTTGGCACAGCTTCTCCTTGGGTTATTGCTGGTGGGGTTTCCTCTCCGGTGCCCCCATGGGGATAAATTTTGGCCCAAAAGGCGGCAAATAAGCGATCCAGCCTTTCTTCAAGAGAGGGCAGCGGGGCGCCGTTCAGGGGATTACTTGTGGTGTCTTCCATTATGTCCAATGCTATGTCGTCAAATAGGGACCGGGATAACCCCCCATGGTCCAAAGGGGGGGGAGATTGCATGATTTTGTTGCTTAGAAGCCAGCTGGGGTGCAAGGAGAGCGGCCGCCTCTCCCTAGCTCCCTCGTGTGTAGGCCTCAAGGCCTCGATTTGGGCAGTCAGTTGCGGGGACACTCGAGTGAGGTGTCTCCTGAATCACCAAAGCCTCCTCTGCAATATTAACGCTAGGCTGTGCTTATAGGGTCGTTAGGGTCGGGGATATACCCGGATTCACGGTAGCATGTGCAGGAGCTCTTGTGACACACGTCTGCTCCGTTCGGCAGTCAGGCTCCTTCCCCTTAATTAAGTGATTTTGAGACATAGATGTTGCCCATGCAGCGCTGCAAATGAAAACAGTGCTATTTTTGATGAAATTATACTGTTTACCTGTTGCAATCTCCACGCCACTAAAAGCTTTCCGACAGCCACTAGTCGCTTTGGACGCTAACAGATTCAGTAAATGAAAGTATGCTGATGCTAGAAGCTGGGAGTGCGTCCAGTGCTTCTGTATGAGAAGAGGAGGCTCAGTAAGTGAAACTCATGAAAACACACATTTAATTATTATCCTTTTTTTTTATTAGTGTATTTCTTTATTTGTTTATGGCACCTGTAACATTGCAGTGGACGCTGGGGAAATTTGGATTTTTTCAAGTTAAAGGAAAATGTATGCATCCATCCATTCCCTTAATCATGAGCAGCACAAAACAAATCAAAATTACTCTTTGGACTGCTTTAGACCTTCAAATTATGTATGGTTTTTTTCTGACCAAACAGGATTAAAGATGGCTGCCCCCATGTAGCAAGTGTAGATCAGGAGATGCACTAAAAAGATTGATTAACTTAGGTATATTTTTACATGCCACTTTTATTCTCAACAATAATATAAAATACAATTTTCCTTACTCAATTACTTATGGTCATTATACATCATTATGTATTTAGTGTAAGTGTCACTAAATCTATAATCCAGCATATAATATAACATTCTATAATAGAATGTGAACCTTATATACTGATGGAAGTATTTCGATTTACAATATCTTATAATAGTGAACCTCCTATTTATTTGTAAATTTATTGAAACCAACAAGAAGCCAGTTTGGCTGCTTTTTCCTTAAAGTTGAAATTGATTTGGTGATCTCAACAGTTCTCACTTTGGTTAATAACCTTGTTTGTGTTTCGGAGTAGCTGAGTTTAAGAATTGTTCTCTTCTGAAATGTAGTGGTTTGACAGCCTAGAAAGATTAATGACTTGAAAACGGAACACTATAGTTACCCAGATCACTTCAACACAATGAAGTTGTCTGGTGCAGTGGTCCCGTCACTCACCCCTCTAATGTAAAACATTGCAGTTTTATAGAAACTGCAATGTTTACATTGCAGGGTTAAATCCACCACTAATGGTTGTTTTCATGGCATCCACTAGAGGTGCTTTCTCCTTTAGACCGAGAAAACTGGGAATCAAATTCTGCTGATAGCTGCATTTTATTGGAGGAGTCCAGTGTTTGTCTGCACATGCCCATCTACATGAGAAGAGAAGCAATATACTGGAGGATATTGCAGATGATGCCAGCTTGGATGTTGACATCACAGGAAGTGGCTCTGGAGGCTGCGGAAGAGGAGACCGGGCGCTGGAAAGTAGGAGAGTAACCTCTCTTTTACGTTTAGCTGCAATGGGTGGTGGCAGAAGGGAACCTATAGTTCCGAAATAACAATTATTATTTTTGGAACTGTAGGTTTCCTTTAAGAGATGTGTGTCAAGTATCTCAATTTACTATATTCAATTTATAGGTAAAGGGATTATTTGGCTAAAGGTTTTGTTGCCGAATGAATTACAAACAGTTATTGAATTGAAAGGTTCCTCTATTTCTTCAAACACTAAATAATGAATCCTAATGTTCAAAAACATAAATGAAAAAGTAGGGATTGTGTGTGTTTCTTTTATCAGATCCACTTTATCTCTTATTAGCTGAAGATCAGGTCACATGCAGGATAAGATGAAAAGCCCACCAGCATTCTTACACCAATTTACCTTTCCTGTTAGTTCTTTGTGTTGCAGTTTAGTAATTATGGTTTTCAATCTCTGTAAGTTCCCCTTGTGAAACTGAATCCTGACAATTAATTAAAAAGGAGAAGAAAATAATACAACCTTTTCAATGTGTCTACGATAACTGATTTGTACTCGGTTTTGTGTGTTTACAAAGGCAGCTGATAACTCTGTAACAAATACGGTATGTATAGCTTTCCTGTAAATACATATTATTATACAAACTGAATGAAATAAAAGTCTCATTACAGGTTTCTTTATTAGAAATTTCCGATATTTCTAATCAAGTTATTTTTTTTCTTTTAAAAATATTTTTATTTCTCCCCAAAACCAGAAATTCTTCACTTGGACAACCAGCAAGGTCTGAAAGCTCAAGCTCTGCATGAACTAGGCAGTCTGCATTTATATGCAGGAAATAAAAGGTAAAATAAACCAGATAAGCACGTGCTATTTATTAGCTGTTTTGAATTCTTTGTATTTAATCGACATTTGATGTGACATGCATTGTAAAGCAGCTCACTTTAGCTTAATGAAGCAGTTTTGGTATATCATGTATGTGCAGTTTCACTGCTCAATTCTCTGCCATTTAGGAGTTTAAATAATGTGTTTCTGTATATGTATACCTAGCCACACCTCCCATGAATGTGACTCATACAGCCCCCATGAATACAATGATGTAATTTCCAATTAGGCATGACAGCACAGTATGTTTACTTTCGCAGATTTCATCTCCTACTCTGTTGATTGAACTTTAATCGCACACAGGAGGCTTCTATAGGCTCTAGCAGGCTATTAACAGAGCAAGAGAACACATTTGGAATTAAAAACAATGTGTAATAAAGGCGTTTAAACATTAGATCTCTCTTTACAGGATATGTGTAAGGAGACTGTATAGGTCACATGCAGGGGAGGCGGGACTATGGCTGCATAAACAAACTTATTTAACTACTAAATGGCAGACAATTGAGCAGTTAGACTGCAGGGCATGATCTATACACTAAATCCAACTAAATGCCATATGCTCAAATGTCTGGATTAAGGCTGTGTTCCCTCTGAGCTACATTATCACGTGGAACACCTCCAAATCTGTCTACTTGTCATATGCTCCTTAGCAAAATATCATTATTGGCTGAAGAAATAGCTTTGCCATGTGACAATGTATTATATGGGGTCTAGAGCAAATTGTAACAAGATAAATTCAGGTTAACAATATAAATTCAAGAGACTTTTACAATTTACTCTTATATATAATTGTTTCAAAATACCTCTTCCTTTAAATGCTCTGTGCCTATAATATATATTTACATTATCATACATTAATGTACCATAACATGCATCCATAACCAGGACATACTTGAAAACCTAGAACATACTTGAAAATGTGAGAAATCTCAATGTATCCATCCTGGTAAAATATTTTATAAATAAATTAATTAATTAAAAGGGCATGTTATGACATACCATTTGAGCATAATAGTAAAGAGATATATCTCCTGCAATAACGTATTGTTCAAATAACTAAAGACAGAAAAGGGAATATCCGTTTAGCTTTAACTGTTGCAGTTCTCTAGTTTTTTAACTTCTGAAATCCACAATATGAGAATGATATTGTTTTACATATTTTATATTTACTATAGCAATTTAGTCATCAGTTTGATAAAAATGTGGTGTAATCTATTAAAATCCTACTCTGCAAAGTAAATGAGTATAACCTCACACATTAAGTGTATATAGAATTATATATAGTGTTTGTGTATATTGCGGAAAGCTGCAACAGTAAGTTGAGGATGTGAGAAAAAACAATTCACAAGTGCATATTAAAATCCAAACTTGCTCATCTGGGCTGTTTAGGTTCCAACGGGGCTGTTACTTCAATGCTTTTACAAACATGAATTAATTTTTCTCCAACTCACAAAAAAAAAAGCAAAATCACCTGTTCATCCTGAGAGGTAACAAACCCACTGCCACATATGCACAGCCACTATATTGCATTCACTGTACAAACAAAATATAGCAGCAAATGGGGTCTCTCTATATTTTGGCAGAGAAAAAGTGCAAAATATTTTTCAGATAAAATAGTAAGTTTCTAACACTTTCAAAATCAGACATTTGAAGCCCGAAAGTGATTTTTACGAAATTCAATAACATTTGTCACTGTCCACGAAACAACAGTCTTTTGTCATCATTTTATTCTATAATGACATATCATTTCTTTTTAAAATATAACAAAATTGAAGCAGTAGCAAAATGTGTAAATAAGTCTTAAATAGCCAAGGGAATTTGGGGCACACCCAGAACATGCATTTTGCACACCAAGAATATGCATTTTGCAGGAATGGTGCTGCCATAGTGATCAAAATGTATACACACTACAGATTAAAAAACAGCGCACACATAAAAATAAATTACTTTAGAAGGCTACTTAAACTCACCAATCTCGGTAAACAAATATGGGGATTCAGTTCCAACATATGGCCATATTGTGTCAAGTCCACCACTACGTCACAGTACCCCAATATCGGTGGGTCCTACATTAATTCCAACATGGGAGACAAATTAAATAGTACTAGTGCTAAAACAACTGAATATTTTAATAATCTGTTGTAAGAGCATTGTGAATATATATAATACTAAATTATTAAACGCAATTAAAAAAAAATGCAGTCTCAAAACTAAACAATTAACGTGATAGTGCTTTGATGCATATGCTCACAATGCATTTTATATATCTGCTCTGTGAAAACTAAAATTAAAGTGACTCTACTATCCAAAACCACTTCATATGTATAACCTGCTACCTTTATGTGTGCATTGTTCCTTAATCTGTATTATGTATACATTTTGGAGACCACAGGAAGGTATACATTTGAGGTGGTTTGGTTAGTAATGCAGCTGATATAGAGGTTTTGCTTTTTTTCAGATTAGCTGGTTAAACATACATTTTGCAAAGTGAAAATTCACAGTGAATTCAAAATGAATTTAATAATTAACCCCTTAAGGACACATGACGTGTGTGACACGTCATGATTCCCTTTTATTCCAGAAGTTTGGTCCTTAAGGGGTTAAGGCTAGAGTAGCGGAACTAATAACATGGCTGACTTTTTCAGGTTTGGCTATTTTGACCTTAAATTTGAAATTCAGTTTGGATTCACTTTCAATTCTCACTTTACTGAATAACCCTGTAAGAGTAACTTGCTCAGACAGTCACAGCTAAAGTACCCATGTGGTGAACCTTTAATAGTGTCCCGGTGGAGTTGAAATGGCAACGTGTGCATCAAAGGCGCAAACCAGTAAAGGCTAACTAGCACACCAGAATCCTTGCAAGCAAACGGTTACGTGCAAGGATGGACCATGTAAACATGTCGTTAAAATAGGGTCATGCCAAATGCTAACTTTTCTTTCTATCTCTTGGACCATATCTTCGTCTTACTATTTTATCATCATGAGATATCTTACTTTCTTGCAAAACATTTAATGAAAAAATGAATCTTTACAATGTCAGTATGTGCCACTTCTATGCCTAAGATTAATAAAAAAAAAGATAGTTTTGTGTCTGACAGTTTTTTTGCCGGTTAACGTCTCTATTAATGACATGCCAGCCCTTGGGCTCATAGCGTTGCATGGGTCGATTATTAAGGAAATAGTTGGTATATCTGTAGCTTTTACTGAATTTGAGGTTGATGTGTAGGAATTGAAAGTGGCGTACAGTATGTGCTTGTAAAGAGTATAACTGTAAGGTAGGAAATAATAGTTTTAGATGAGTTATGAGTTAGCATACCAGCTACAATTCTAAGAGAGATACAGGGCTCTGGAAACACTTAGAGATAAAGACAAAGATGTATGGGCGATCAGTGTATTAAACAGTTTTAGTGGCAGGTTTTCGCTTGGTTCCAGTGGGATATGGGGATAAAAAGCATGGATTTTTGCAGATAAGGATCACCGAGTAAGCTAAGTGAATTTGGCTGCAGAGAGGTTTGATGGATTGGAGTGAGGATAAGTGAGCTAAGGGAATGCCAATCACAAGATATTCATTAGCAAAGGCAGGAGTTGACCAGTCGGCTAATTAGACTTTTGATGAGAAATTGACTTACAATATACATGAAATATATTGTAGGCAAGGGAAATGCAATTTTTAAACTTTCAGAGAAAAAAAAAAGTATGTGTATATATATATATATATATATATATATATGTATCATTAAATTATTTTTTTGCTATATAAGTGTAAATTAAGTTTTTTTGATAGGTGCAAGCATTTAAACAGCAGTTTTATCACTTTAGAAATGATCTGTATTTCCTTTAAAACTATTTGCACAAAAAACTATACTGTGCCCATATATTTTATAATAACAACTTACATTTTTGTCTCTGCAAAAAAATAGCTGTACTTGACATGGCAATTCATTTTTCCTTCTATTAGCACATAATCTGGTTTGCATCTAATATTCATCAGCAAAGATGTTCTCCATTGTGACTGTCAAATCTATATAGCATTTCCACTGGTAGCGGCTGTCATTGTCATTTACCATCTCAAGTACGATCATTTCCCAGATTTATTTTTTTATTTTGTTTGCCTCTTATTATTTCTAAGATTTATTTTTTTTATTTTGTGTGCCTCTCATTTAGCGATGTACAATATTCAGCCTTTCCTGCTTTTCGCTGTCGTGATCATTTGTAGTCATTTATTAAATCATAAACAGCAATTTATGGTTCAATATGCTGTGTATTTAAGGAGGCACAAACTAAGACATGATTCTTTTTATACTCTATAGATCAACATGATTGTTTTTGGCACCTTCATTCATGTACGTGTGTGTGTTGTGTGTGTTTGTGTGTTGCGTGTATATCTTGAGAAAGACCCATAGGGTCGAAACATCGATCATCCACATTTTTGTAAATTTGCTTTTATTACATTAAAATGTTTGTCACTTTGGAAGACCTCTGAGTGCACCCTTTATATCTATTTTATATATACACGTGTATATATAAAAACACACATATTTGCGTGCATGTGTATACTGTTAGTTGGCAAATTATTATTGCTGTTTATACTTAGCTGCCAAGATTTGCAGCTGGGCAATATAATCCACCAGTGCATTGCCCTATATTTTTATTTATATATATATATGTATATATATATATATATATATATATATATATATATATATATATATATATATATACGGTATATATTATCATTATATCCCAAATAAAGCATTGCTCATTTGTATTTGTTGCAAGACCTTCCTTAGAGATGAGGCTAAGAATTTTTCTGAATGATAACATTGTGTCCATGTGCGTTACTAAATTCTCCCTCCAGTGTCATATTTTGATGCATTTTATTTGTTACAGAGCTGCTTTCAAATGCTGGTGTCAAGCCCTTGATGAAACGCTCAACATGCCTGATGCTCTTAATTCATGGCAGGAGCTCGATAGTTCCCCAGACGGCACAAGCAATGGAAGATCTAAAGATTACAGTGAGAAATTTCTGTGCCGAGCGGGAATTTGGGGTTGTTTGCTGGCTGCCGTCATCACTGCTAAAATGTCTCGGTAAGTATTTTGGAAGAGGATAAAACAACCCTTGTGATTTATTTTTATTTATCACGTAATGCTTAGTGCCCAGGAGGGAGCAATAAAAGCTTCCCCTAGTAGATAGCAGAGACATAAAATATTACAGTTGATGAAGTAAAAACTTCCCCGGTGTCTGCAGAAGTGTTTGTGGATTTTCCATGGCATTGATGAGGTAACTTTGTGTATAGATATAAGACTTCTTCTCAGAACTTGTTAAGGATTTTTCCCAGTTTCTGTAATTGCGTACGTAAGCCTTTTGGGTTTATAGAAGGTAGCAGCATTTTAGAATGAAAAGCTGCACTCCTACTATTAATTTGCCAATTCATTTTTTGTATGTTTTCTTTTTCTCAACATATGTCCTTTTGCACATTTGTGTGAATTGAAAGATACACTAAGCATCTTAATCAATACAGATTACTGTAGTAGTGATGGTGGAAGGAGTCTTTCGGTACAGTACCTCTATCCCATCAGTAAGGGTTTGCCAAAAAAAGGATTCTTACTTGACTCAAATCCTAGCATGGCGTGATAATGCAGAAGTCTGACTTGCACATAACCAATACATTTGAGTTTAGAAAGCAATGAGAAGCTTCAAGTGCCGAAAGAGGGACTGCACCCAAAAGCTCCTTGCATACCGACTGTGGTTGTTATGGTGCATAGACTGTCCATTTAATTAAGTACATGAAAAAAGTATATTTGTGAATATCTGAGAGTATCTTGTGTATAAAACATCCTAGGTAAGATCTATTACAGTTTTTGGAATTATGGGATTAGGTTTTATAAAAGTCTGGCCTCAGGCTGTTTCCAATTTCAGGTAACCCTTTATATCCAGTGGCTCTAAATACATATAATTTAATAGTGTATGCCTGTGATAAGCACAAGATTGATATCACTTGACTCTATTTCTGCATTTCACTCTTTAACTTGTAGCTAAAAAAGTGTCATTAGCATAACCCCGTACCCCAGTTTTTCAAGAATGTGATTGAATCACAAGGGCACTGAGAGACGGTTATACAATACAAGATTAATTAGATGCTTCTATGCAGACATGCAGTCTGTGTGTCCCAAGTCATACTCTTACCGGGCTGTTCACAAAAATTGTCTGAAATCCTTCAGGGATTTGCAAATTCTAGGAAAACCATCACTCCTCTGAGAATTACACCATGGAACAACACATTAAAAATTGCCAATAGACTCACGGCTATTAAAAAAGTGATTTTGGCCAGAATAACGAGCTACAAACAGAGCCCAAAGACCCACCAGGGATATGGGGCGGAAAACGAAAAAGCAGAAACCAGACAAGCCCAAATCGGGACATGATATCGGAGACTTATTCCACCAAGCACAATGAGCACATGGGGCCAAGATGGCCGCCGACATGGTGGGGTATACAGACTCATCAGACGAGCTGAGCCTGGATGAATGCACCAGCGGAATGTTCCCCCTGCTAGCACAACCACCCACGACCAAAAAGCCACCTGAACCAGTTACCACAGACACGCTGAGAACCATGCTGGGTGAGCTACAGCGAGTACTCCAAGCCGACATGGCCCAGCTCCGCACGGCATTGACAAGCCTCATGGGCCGCATCAAAGCCATCGAGGCCTCCACAGACAGACAGGCCCAAGAGATAGCGGACCTACAAAATGAGGTGCAGGCGCTCAAGAGGCCACAGACCAACGATTTGCAGCCATTGAAGACCTCAGACACCGCAATAACCTCAAGTTCCGAGGCGTACCCGACAACATACCGGCGGAGGAACTCCCACACTTGATAAGGAGGCTCACGGGGGCACTACTAAAGCCACAACAGGCTAAATCCATGAGCTTTGAGGCGACCTTCGGGTCCCTAAACCAAAAAGGGCCCCAGACACTGCCTCCAGGGACCTAGTGGTGAGGTTCCGATCAGGCGCAAACAAAGCGGCAATATTACAGCCCTTAAGGGGAAGACACAATTTGGAAAACGCCGATCTTACCTTCTATGCTGACTTGTCAGGGGACACCATGCAATGGCGCAGGTCCCTCCAAACGTTCACAACGCTCTTGAGGCAAAACGACATACCCTACTGATGGCGCTCACCAAGGACCCTACAGGTCCTGAAGAACGGCCAGACCCACACAGTCACAGAACTGCAAGACGTTGTGCGGCTGCTGCCAACACTCGGCTTAACAGAGAACCCCCTCACACCTGCAGCACAGACAGACACGAACAACACGAAGCACCGATGGGACCCTACGAGGATCACACTGTTCGTGCCTCAAAGACGACAGCCGAAAGACCCAGCGACAGCCCCAACCTGAATTGTAGGTCTCAACACACACAGGGTGTGGGATGACTCAAGCTTAATGGGCTTAGGCATGTTGTGCTCTCCAACTGTTTGGGACATATCTCCGCAGCCATCACCTGCCTATAACTTGCAGCATTTATTTTGATACCTGTTATTTTCTTTTACTTTAATTGTGCATACCATGCATCTTCTATATCTATGATTCACTGTAGGCACGTTGTCTTCTCTTGATACACAGTTACAGTTTATCTCATGATAACTTCTACGTGTTTTCATAGCATTTATATAACTATAAAATGAGGCTTATATACTCTAATGGCATAATATCTTTTTATATGCTTCTAATTACTTCACATTGCCATAGTTAAGCTCCTGAATTGTAATATGAAGCTGGTTTACTTTATGTCTACTTGACTATAATTATGTCACAACTGTATAACCCCAAATTTGAACCTTGTGCCTCAATAAAATATAGATTGACGGAAATTTTTTTTACCTATAAAATGATTGTGTTTTTCAGGGTGCACACTATATTTGAGGAAAATGAACTGAAATGTTGTTTCTGTTTCTCCTCCTCTCTCCATGCTTTCCATGCCAACCTACAAATGAAAAGCCAGAGCTTCTAACATTGATAGACAGAGAGACTTTAGCTTAATAAGTTAATCTTAGTACCATGACTACTTCATTGATTTTAAGTGGTCATGGTGCCTGGAGTCCGTAACATAGAAACATAGAATGTGACAGCAGATAAAAACCATTCGGCCCATCTAGTCTGCCCAATTTTCTAAATACTTTCATTAGTCCCCAGCCTTATCTTATAGCTAGGATAGCCTTATGCCTATCCCATGCATGCTTAAACTCGTTAACCTTTACCACTTCATCTGGAAGGCTATTCCATGCATCCACTACCCTCTCAGTAAAGTAATACTTCCTGATATTATTTTTAAACCTTTGCCCCTCTAATTTACGACTATGTCCTCTTGTTGTGGTAGTTTTTCTTCTTTTAAATATGGTCTCCTCATTTACTGTGTTGATATCCTTTATGTATTTAAATGTTTCTATCATATCCCCCCGTCTCGTCTTTCCTCAAAGCTATACGTGTTAAGATCCTTTAACCTTTCCTTGTAAGTTTTATCCTGCAATCCATGAACCAGTTTAGTATCCCTTCTCTGAACTCTCTCTAAAGTATCAACATCCTTCTGAAGATACGGTCTCCAGTACTGCGTACAATACTCCAAGTGTTCTGTATAATGGCATGAGCACTTCCCTCTTTCTACTGCTAATACCTCTCCCTATACAACCAAGCATTCTGCTAGCATTTCCTGCTACTCTATTACATTGTCTGCCTACCTTTAAGTCCTCAGAAATAATAACCCCTAAATCCCTTTCCTCAGATGTTGAGGTTAGGACTCTATCAAATATTCTGTACTCTGCCCTTGGGTTTTTACGTCCAAGATGCATTATCTTGCACTTATCCACATGAAATGTCAGTTGCCACAACTCTGACCATTTTTCTAGTTTACCTAATCAATAAGATTAGTTTGGACTACTCCCGTTAACAATGATTGGTTAAATAAATCTGTTAATGGTTTTGCTTGTACACCACTAAGCTCTTTTAATAACTTTGGGTGTATTCCATCAGGTCCCATTGACTTATTTGTCTTTACTTTTGACAGTTGAAATAGAATCTCTTCCTCTGTAAACTCACATGTAATAAATGACTCATTTGTCCTTTTTCCTTACTGAGGTCCCTTTCCTTCATTTTTATCTGTAAATACTGAACAAAAATATTCATTGAGGCAGTCAGCTAGACCTTTATCCTCTTCTACATACCTTCCTTCTTTTGTTTTTAATCTACCGTATATACTCGAGTATAAGCCGAGTTTTTCAGCACATTTTTTGTGCTGAAAAACCCCAACTCGGCTTATACTCGAGTCAGAGTCTGTATTATGGCAATTTGCCTTGCCATAATACAGACTGGGGGGAGAGGGGTGCTGGCAGAGCTGTACTTACCTCTCCTGCAGCTCCTGTCAGCTCTCTCCTCCGCGCCGTCCGTTCAGCACCTCGGTCAGCTCCCAGTGTAAGTCTCGCGAGAGCCGCGGCTCTCGCGAGACTTACACTGGGAGCTGACAGAGGGAGCTGCACAGACCGCGCGGAGGAGGAGAGAGCTGACAGGACCTGCAGGAAAGGTAAATACAGCTCTGCCAGCCCCCCTCTCCCCCCACTGAACTACCAATGACACTGGACCACCAGGGAAGGAGCCCCCCTCCCTGGCCAGCTAGCAAGCAGGGAGGGGGGACGAAAAAAAAAAGATAATTAAAAAAAAAAAAATTAATAATAATTAAATAATAAATAATAATAAAAAAAAATAATAATATAAAAAAAATAAAAAAAATAAAAATTAATAATATATCAAATGCCCACCCCCACCAACACATACACAAACACACACTGCATCACTCACACACACTGCATTCATACACACACTGCATTCATACACACACTGCACTCACACACACACACTGCACTCACACACTGCACTCATACACACACACTGCACTCATACACGCACTGCACTCATACACACACACACTGCATTCATTATATACACACACTGGAAATAAATATTCAATTAATATATACACACACACACTGCACTCATACACACACACACTGCACTCATACACACACACTGCATTCATTATATACACACACTGAAAATAAATATTCAATTAATATATACGCACACACACTGCACTCATACACACACACACTGCACTCATACACACACACTGCACTCATACACACACTGCACACACACACTGCACTCATACACACACACTGCACTCACGCACTGCATTCATACACGCACTGCACTCATACACGCACTGCACTCATACACACACTGCATTCATACGCACACACTGCATTCATACGCACACACTGCATTCATACGCACACACTGCATTCATTATATACACACACTGTAAATAAATATTCAATTAATATATTTTTTTAGGATCTAATTTTATTTAGAAATTTACCAGTAGCTGCTGCATTTCCCACCCTAGTCTTATACTCAAGTCAATACGTTTTCCCAGTTTTTGGGGGTAAAATTAGGGGCCTCGGCTTATATTCGGGTCGGCTTATACTCGAGTATATACGGTAACTAATCCTTGTTTTACTTTCTTTTTCTCATTTATGTATCTAAAAAATGTTTTGTCCCCTCTTTTTTACTGATTTGCTATTTTCTCTTCTGTGTGTGATTTGGAAGCTCTTATAACTTGCTTTAGCCTCTTTCTGCCCAATATTATAGATCATTCTGTCTTCCTCACTCTGGGTTTTTTTATAATTACTAAATGCTAACTTTTAGTTTTTTACTATTTTGGCCACATCTGCGGAGTACCTTGGTGGTTTCTTGAATTTTTTGCTTTTACTGACAAGCCTAATGCAATTTTCTGTTGCCTTCAGCAGTGCAACTTTTAAATAATCCCATTTCTCTTGGACTCCATTTAAATTGCTCCAGTCTGATTATGACTCCTTTACACATATTCTAATTTTAGAAAAGTCTAAAACTTTTGTTTTTGTGTGGTGTGACTCAGTCACTGTTCTTATATTAAACCACACTGACTGATCACTGGATCCTAAACTTTCACCTACAGTAACATCTGATACCAAATCTCCATTTGTTAACACTAAATCTAGTATGGCCTCTTTACGAGTTCGCTCCTCAACGACTTGTTTTAGCGACAACCCCAGTAGGGAGTTTAGAATATGTGTGCTCCTGCACAAGCAGCTATTTTTGTTTTCCAATTCACATCAGGAAGATTAAAGTCACCCATGATGATAACTTCCCCCTCCAATTCACACCAGGAAGATTAACCCCTTAAGGACACATGACATGTGTGACATATCATGATTCCCTTTTATTCCAGAAGTTTGGTCCTTAAGGGGTTAAAGTCACCCATGATGATAACTTCCCCCTTCACTGTCATTTTAGCTATTTCCTCAACTAGTAGATTATCTAACTCTTCTATTTGTCCTGGGGGCCTATAAATCACACCTACACGAGTTACTGTGTGATTACCAAATTCTAACGTAACCCAAACGGACTCTATGTTCACCTCACTTACTTTTATTAGGCTAGATTTTATGCTATCCTTCGCATACAGGGCCACCCCTCCCCCTTTCTTGCCTTCCCTGTCTGTTCTTTTTATAGAGTACCATGGTATTGTTATGTCCCAGTGATTTTTTCATTATACCATGTCTCAGTAACAGCGACTAAATCTACATTATCAGTTGCCATTATTTCCACAAGTTCATGGATCTTATTCCCTAAACTGCGAGCATTTGTAGACATGACTCTAAGCTTATAGGACTCATGTGGAGCTTTTTGCTATGTAGTGCTGTACATTCAAATTTAACCCCTATACTGCCCGAGGTGTACCTCCACCTCTGGTAGCATCATTGGGAGTCATTAGTCAGCCCAGACAGTCAATGATGGCACCCTCCTCCCCCCCCCCCCCCGTACCACCCCTGTCCTTCCCTCAATCCACCCTCTAAAGGAGGATCAAGCTGTTGCGACATATTGGGTGAGCCACAGCCAAGGGACGTGTGGCTAGGGCCACATGGACAGAAACACAAGTCAATCCATAAATGGCAGGGAATTGAGCACTGAGATGGCAGGGGCATGATCTATACACCAAAACCGCTTTTCAGTTTATGTGCTAAGAATATTCCTTTAAGGAACATGTGTTGTTATTACAGTTGTGAAAGTAACTCTACCAGGACACTATAACCACTGTTGGTGCTGCTTTAACAACTCTACCAGGACTCTCTACACAGTCATATGTATTGAAATATAGAATAAATGCTCATGCCCCCCCCCCCCCCCCAAAGTATTTATTGGAAATTTAAAGACTGAAACGTGTCCTTTCAACTTTACACCAAACTGAAGCATCTGACCTAGTAGGTATTTATGCTATCTATATTGGTGTTCATTAGCATTTTTTCTATTAATCAGAGATGATAAAAGTTATAGCAGGTGGTAATTACCAGTCCCTATTAGCGACATTTGGTAACGTGAAAACGTTACCTTCTAAGGGCTCATTTCCAATGTTGTTCGTGAGGCTTACCAATATGCTGCCTCTTTCTAAAATGACTGTTGCTATCGTTAGAGATAAACTAAGAATACATTAACATTAAAAAGAAATATATTTATTTCTAATGTTATCTTATCAAGCTCAATATTACGAGTAAAGTAATAGGTGGTTTTTTTTTTTACTTCACTGGCATTACCAGCAGTAAAATTGTGAATTGTGGTTTGCAGTGACTTTGATAACTCTCGCAATTCTGGCCAAAAGTCGGAAAATATTGATCTGTTTTGACGCTGGATTGTAATTAACCCTTCTGATAGGTAACGTAGATGTACTGCTTAGTGAATATCAGCTTTTATTTTTCTGTAAGACTTTTTTCCCTTTTCCTATTCTGCTATATGTAATCCTGCATCTTAGTACAGAATGTCTGCGAAGCTGCCCCCACTTCCAGGGACTCATCAAATGTATTTTCAACAATGGAACAATTCATTTCCATAAGTGGGGGCGTGGGATCTGCGATTGAAATTATAATGCTAATATATTACTGGATATTCTCAGTATTTGAGTGCGAAGGGCTACAAATGTGTTGGGAGAACAGCAGCCGTGTTTGATGGATTACAGAAGTGTGGAATATTCGCCTCTGGAGTATAAACTGGTGGATCTCATTTGCTAATGAGTTTAGCCCTGCCAAGATTCATTTACAATTTACATATCTCACTTGTGCTGCTATGCAGATTTTGTTGCTCCATCACTTTGTGTAGCAACACTATGAAGTGCTAAGTATCTCTCAAGATATTGTTTGTGTTGCATAATTATTGGTTTAATAATAGAAATGCCACAATAGTGTTTGTGCTGAAATGCTGGAAACTCCGTTACAACCCGGTGATAATGCTGACTCTACGTGAAATGTTTCTATTCCTTTTTATTAGTCATGTTAATTTGTTTGTTTCCAAAGAGTCTCACTTATAATATTGGATAATTTACTTTAGAATATAGAGGCCTAATAATACGTTTGTCTCTTTTTTTTTTTTCACGAAAAAGTATTTATCAGTGCATATTGTTTTCTTTTATATTATTTCTATTTATAACGGGTTATAAACCAAAAGTCATAATAATTTGCCCAGGCGGATTCTACCAGTATCCAATGTTGCTTTGTCGTTTATGTATGTCCCAGTACTTATTCCCACTTGTTATGTCCTTTGTTGGACATTTTTTATTATTCATTTTTCTTAACAATTCACGGACTGGGATTTTTCCCTCCGCAGTGTGATTTAACGTTTTATGTACAGGTATAATTTTCTGTTTTACAGCATACTTACTCATTGACTATATCTATTTTCTGCCTGTCTTCTCCTTTTGGTTATACCAGGTTTTATAGCGCAATTGCTTTTTCTTTGCTATTATCCCTCCCAGACATCATATCCTTCCAGTAACTTTCCTTATCCTTCCCAGGGCCGGATTAACATAGGTTTCTGATGGAACTGCAGCACCAGGCCCATGCCTATGGAATAGGTCCATTGACTTAAAAAATAAAAAATATTTTTTTTTTTCTGATAGCTACATCCTGTGTTTCCTTCCAGCACCACCTCCACCAGATACCTGGCGCTTGGGAAGTATAACTATTGTAGTGTTTTCTATCGATAGGATTCTGTAATTAGGCCTATCATAATTGTCAGCACCAGGCCCAATTGGCTCTTGATATGGCCCTAATGCGTCCCCACTCTGCAGGAGTGCTTTTCCTACTTTCTTATTTTTAGAGTGTCAGTACGACCCATGCGATGTTAAGAGGCTTTAGCTATCTATTTGAATTGTACATCCTATGAATTTATCAACTGTTCAAAAACTTTTACCCAAAAGCAAACAAAGTGATTAGTGGTAGAACTGTATGCTTCTAGGCTACACAATGAAAACATATTCATATCTTGTACTGTCTGTATATACAGGTACATCCTGACATCCAGTTTACGAAAGAGAACAGAATGCTGCATGCTTTCAGCTTTACTCTTCAAGGTAAGCAGTGCAAATATTTTTCTGATGTAGTAAAATAAATTAAAAAGTTATTTGACATTGCATTCAAGGACAGACCTTAGCTCAAGGTTGGAGCGACAGAAATATTCAAATAGGAAATTGATTTTCTTTGCCTAATGTTTGGTGAACTAATATACTCTGACCTATTTTTTTTTGCGTTGATCCTTACTACACATAATTTCAAGTTAAATAACGCATAATTTATGTTGTACTCTATAAATCTAGGCTCTTTTTCAAGTGTCCCTGCCGCATCCGAAGGAGAACCGTGACTTTGCATTATATGAAATTGGAGAAGGATGTGAAATATCAGAACTGATTCCTGGAATAGATCTGTTTTCTGATCGATATAGAGCCGATGTGAACACTGTTGTTGCCTGTCTAAGCTTCCTTGTGTACGAGTTACATTCTGCTGGACAGGATCTTGTGGTTAGTCAGCAATTTATTATTTTTATTAATATTGGTATTTATAAAGTGCTAGCATATTCCACTGTGCAGTATCTATGTTTAAGCTGTATAGACAAAACTTTAAAACTAGACTGGGTCATTAAACTATTTCTTTAATTCCCAGTAAAGAAAGTCTCCAATAGATATAAAAATTACTCCATTTAGGGGGCGGGGCCTGACAGCCGAGCTAGCCAGACGCACAGGCAGAGAGCTCTGGCCCAAACAAGCATAAAAACGACAAATTTAACCTGTAACCGGGGTTCCAGTAGCCTAATTCAATGATGGCTCACTTCACAAACGGGTGGGAACCAGAGGAAACTGACTCCGAGTTTTTCTGCCGAGGCATAAAGCAACCCGCACTGAGGCCTAGCGCGGAAGGCGGCCTCATGGCTGGGAGAGACGGCCGCTCTCCCGCCGTGGGGACCGTGCCAAGCGGCAACCATCGCGACGCCCTGCATCCCCCCCCTATGGACCGGTGGGGGCCATCCCGGTCCCAGCTGGAGAGACTCTCGCACAAGCCTAAGTGGGGGCCGCACGCTACTTCTAAGATGGCCGCCGAGCCACTACCTCCGAGATCCCAGGAGAACACAGAAGCCTGGAGGGAGCGTTTCAATGCCAAATTTGACCGCATATGTCAAGAATTTTGGAGACGCCTGGAGTGCAGACCTTCCCACAGCAACTCACCTACAGCACAAGAGAAGCCGGCGGATGCAAAAGCCCGCCGACCCGGCGTGAGGCCAGAGCCCAACAAAATGGCGCAGCTACCCTGACGCCCGACATACCAGGGGACACTGAGGATATTGAAACGCCAGGTACCACTACATTCCCGTAACCCAACCTCCCCCCTCCGAAATACCAAACGACCAAGACGTCCCCCTGACCTGAAGCTCCACTCTGCCCCATCAGCAGTCACCCAGTGGCCTTATAGCCAGCCACAGTGTACCCAGAGAAAGGGGCCAAATCCAGGGCAGATGCCCGGAAACCTCAGGCTGCAACTACACTACTCGGCATCACCATCCAAAGAGCAACCAGAGCACCCTTCTTACCTCTCCATGCCAGAGCTACGGGCTCCCTGGACACCTGCTACACCTCAAGGCATCATCACACCCAGGACTGGCAAGGGTTAAGCAGGACTTAGCCACAACACAGCACCTATACAGCAACTATATCATAGCTCAGTGTTGTTAATCTTAACGTGCATAACTAACGATAGATCCTTTTCTCACCTGTAAGATGTGTATACCCCTGCCTTGTTTAAACTGCTGCCCACAAAATGGGACCAAGCTTAGAAACTCCCTCATACTGGTTGTTCTATTTACTCCAGCTTCATATCGTCTAGCCTGTATAGCCTGCAAGATATCTAACTTAAAAACAAGCCACTAGTTTAATCAACAACAATATCTCTACTAACTCATATTGTACCTACAAACTTGCTGTTAGCTTAATCGTTTAATATAAAATTACATGCTGTTTTACTAAATGATGCAAGTACTAGCTCTAATAGACCTCAAAGTCATCTTAGATGTATCATTGAATGAACCGCAATTCCTCGCATTTGCTGTTGTGGCAATGCAGGATGTAATGTAACCTCATGCATGTTCAAAAATAAAGAATTAAAAAAATTTTTTTTTTTTTTTAAATTACTCCATTTAGACCTATAGAACTTTAGGACACAGATGACTGTGTATTTATATAGCCAAAGGAAGACAAGCAAAGCCAGGGTTTCATATCCCATTGGCTACAGGCATGTCACAGATGATATTAGAGGTTGAGAAATTTGAGAAGGGGCGATACAAGTTTAGGAGAAAATACACAATCATACATGAAGCAGAGTAGATAAACAATATGTATGGTAAGCAATATTTTTTTATAATTAACTTGGACTGCACACTAATCACAGACACAGTTTATTTAATTTTCCATGTCCTAGGCCGTGGTGTTTATTTAAAGCTTAAGGGGCTTACAACCAGAATTTAATAACAACATATTACAAAAACTTTATCCCTTAAAAAAAAAAAAAAGTATTCTTTATTTTTGCTTGTAAGCATACACATTGCATTACATCGTGTAATGAAAAGGTATCAGACTAACAAAAAATATATACATGTTAGCGAACAACATATACATTTTGGTCAAGCTTAAATCCCTCATATTTGATCCATGTGTAGGTAGACTATGGGCTAGAGCAGGGGTAGTCAACCTTTAACTCTCCAGATGTTGTGGACTACATTCCCCATAATGCTTTTACACCCATAATGCTAGCAAAGCATCATGGGAGGTGTCATCCAAAACATCTAGAGGGCTGAAGGTTGCCTATGCCTGGCCTAGAGGTTACTTGCCAGTAACGAAACGTGCCCACTTATTAACAATAAGGGGTATATAAAACATATCTAAACTTAAGGCGCAGTTGGTTGAAAAATATAGCTCGGTCAGTAGACCGGTCAAGAACCTAAGACCCTCTTATTGGTTAGCTGGTAACCAGTTAGTCCAGCTAGGTCAGCTTCTGAACATGCCCTATATTCCTTATGGAATTGAAAGGGAGTAATGCATATGTCCCCATAAAAGAGGGGGTGTTAACTAGGCATGGTGCCTGGCTATCAGCTTACAGAGCGAGGCAAGAGGGTGCGAGCTATGTTTAAATAATATAAACTTATCAGTCGAATTGTGAACTAATCATAAAAATAAAAACAAAACATCGTTAAAAAAAAACACTGGGTTGCATCTCATATATAGACAGCCGTTGACTTCAGGTAGGTTGTACTCGGCCCCAGTTCCCTAGGTATGAAGGGCTTGATATTGGCAACAGTCCATGATGGATAAGTTTCGGCTGGGATGGCTACCGCCGGTAGACCCAAAGACCTGAGGAAAGTTGGAACCTTGATAGGTGTAATAGAGGATGCGTCTTGCCATCCTTACCCGCAATCGGTATGTACCCCATTTATAGGGGACAGAGTTCTCGCGGAGCTGCTGAGTGACCTTTCGAAAAGATCTCCTCCAAGTCAGGGTGTGCCTGGAGACGTCTCTGAAGAATGCCAGGTGTGCCACCTCAAAGGGTACCGTGGGAGATCCTCATGCGGCTTCCATAAAGACGTCCCGATCAGAGTCCCGAACAAACTTGATGAACACATCACAAGGAGCTTTTTTGGGTGCTTTGTTAGCCCTGGGGAGAAGAAAATAGGAATCAACTCCCAGCTGCTTCACTTGTTTAGGCAGCTGTAGAGTGGCTATAAGCCTTTGGCAATAGTTGGGTAATTCAGCATTGGTAACTGATTCGGACACCCATTGAATCCTCATGTTTCGTGCCTTGGCCCTATCCTTCAATTTATCATTACCCAGCTTCCCACGCTTATCTCGCTTGTGACCTGCTTTCAATCCCCAGCCAGCTCATGTCCCCCAGTAACAGTCGTATCACCACTTCTGCCCTGCTACCTGCCTAACTCTGGCACCACTTCTGCCTAACTCTGCCCAACAACATTAACAGGGGTCATAAACTTTATTCAACCCCTTATATCTATACAACAAGGGCAAATTGACCCTTTTATTGCCACCATACATCAAAGAGCTTAATGCCTCTGTGGCATTTAATTTGTTTATATAACCAACAGTACAACAACTCTTGACAGAAAGTAAGAAATATAAAGCATTTGTTTTAATTATTAAACTCGGTAAACTGATGTAATGAATTCCAGACAAGTGAAAACGTTAACATACATTTCTTACACCGACAACTTATTTAAACTTTATCTTTGCAGGTTTTGCCTTTGCTGTCATTGTACCAATATTTCGTTTCCACGATTTGCCGTGACCCAGTAAGATCTGTTGAAGGAAGATTCATCAAGGTATGCAAAATAATCATTTGAGTTTACTGACCTGAAAATAAGCAGACACTAGAATGGCTTTCACGAGATTCGTCAACCTGACTGACATTATCTCAACAGCCACAAATTCACTTTGACGTTCACGTCTGTGAAATCCATCTTATTGACAGGCTTCAAAAGATGTTTTTGGACTCCTAATAAATATGTACCGTATTTCTTTGTGAGAGCAACACAATGCTCCCATAATCCCAGTACGCCGTGGAGTCGAGATTCTTTTTTTAATTCATTGTTCGCGTATTTTACATATTAATCTTCAGGTCTATGCTCAGTACTTGAGAAGTGTATTTCTTAATTCCAACGGATGCATTTCAGTGTTTTCTTTTTATTGTGTAAACCGTTCTTTAACTTTTGTCAAGAAGCAATCTTTCTTTTATCTCGTCTTCTTCAAGGTTAAAGTTTTAACAGATCTGCATCTGTTTGCTGAGGCCTGTCATGAAATTTCCATTCTTAATTATGGGAAACGGATTCCTAGAAGATCAAATATTGGTTCGAGTTTGTCTGGAAATCTAATGGTAACTTTTTAGAAAACATTATATATGGTATTTATTTCTGTATTAATTATTCAGCCACTGCGATCGTTTCCCTTGACTAATATAAGTGAGTGCCCCACCACAAACGTAAACTGTAGGAGTACAGGTTTGGTTCTACTTGTATCAAAATGCCTATCTGTACATCCGTCCTTCTACCCATCCGTCCATCTATCTTTGCACACGTTAAGTTTTATTAAAAACTATAAATAAATAATTTAGTTAGTTTATAAAAGTTATTGCACCTTTTGTACTCTTTTTATTTTGATATGCCAGTCAGGTGATCCAGATCATTCCCCATTCAAGAATTTTTTTTTTTTAGTCGTAGTGGTGCTGTATTTATGACCTTTGCTTGTTAGGTGCCTGGCTGTCCTGCCTTGAATTTGTCTCTCATTTGAGAAGCCTTACTACATATATTGATCTGTACTGACTGTCTGTCTCAGATTACTTCATTAATGGCACACTCATTCCGACCTACCATGCAGTCTGTAGATATTCATTAAACAGGGTTATATAATTTAATAGTTGCAAACAAAAACAAATATTTCGAAAACAAAATTGAGAATTGAAAAATGTTTTTTCTGTTTTAGAACTTTTCAAAATTTTCATCTTTAAATTCAATCCTCTCCAGAGAAAACCTGCAGGTAGGTAGTGATAATTTACAATCAATTATTTCGGATGGTTAAGGTTTCCTGTGTGTTAGATATCTTTAAAGTTTACATGTATGCTGCGCATGTATATGTGTCCTTAATAAAGTAAATAAAGCATAAAACGTGTTTATGTTATGTTAATATTTAGAGTATTTTTAGAAGAACATTTACACTTTTGTTGAATTCCTCTTGTTCTAAGAACATACTCTTTCCCAGAATGCATCAGACCTCCTTTCCAGTTTGTGCTTTCCAAAGGACACCACAGTCTAGCATTGAGTCTCTTCGACACACACATTCCTCTAATACAGCAGTTGCCAACCCAGTCCTCAAGTACCGCCTAACAGTCCTGGATTTAGGGATTACCCAGTTGTGTCTAAGGTGTTTTAAGAAAAAAACCAAAAACACTTTAGACACAACAGGGTAATCCTTAAAATCCTGGACTGGTAGGGGGGACTTGAGGACTGGGCTGGGAACCCCTGCTCTATACATTATGAAGATAATACATTTTAAAATTTTCTATAGTGTTCGGAATACACATTTGTATTCCTAATACTTTAGTTTCCTTTAAATATCAGCAATTGAAATAGCATATCTCTGTTGCCATAGTTACATCTTCTATGTGATCACAGAACTTATATTCTCATTAAGTACATATATTCATACATACAATATATATTTCTATTAAATAGATGAGGTATACACTTGCCATACAGTATTCTTACACTCAGATTTATTGTCATGACTAATATTACACTTGGGATTTTGTTACTAGAAAGTCTGACCTCTTCCATAGCAACAGAGAAATACACACGGCTTTATGCCTGACTTCCAGAAGCTGCTATTCTTGTCCCGGAGGGTTAAGTAATCACAAATAAGGCTCATTTAATTGGAGGACAATGGACTGTCAGAAAGTTTCATGACCTTTTCTAGAACTTCTTCAACAATCCACAGACATAAATGCCAAATAGGAAGCACAGTGCATGATAGTAATGATAAAATCTAAGATTGTATGACTATTTAACAGTGAAATGGACGTATCAGGATTAATATAAAAACAGATGTACGATGACTTATTTTAGTGGAAGCAGTACTTGTCTGTTTATGAACTTCAGTTAAATTGTCAGTACACATAATACTCTCAGTTGCAAACATTGAGTCATCTTTGACATTCAGTGGTGGTTAACATTGGCTAACCTGCAATCGCAAGTGAATCCCCTGTTTCTGGCAAATTACTAAGTCAGTCCAGAATCCCCTTGAAAGATCAACTTGTCATAATTCACTATAAATTGGAAAGTTGGAATAAGGCAAGGGATCGTGGGAAGCCACTGCACAAGTCAAAATGGCAACTATCTCTACCGGGTTCACTCAGGGAATTTAGGTTCATTTTATGTATAATTCTGCTTGTCATTTTTATCGTGTAATAGTCATAATAGAGGGTACAATAAAAGCCAAAATAATAAAAAGGCAACATTTCTTTCTCCATATAAACTCAGGATTTAAGAATCTCAGTGTCATTCACAACACTCGATTGGAGACATTAATTCTAATGCACAAGTGCACACCAGCTTATGAAATACACCTGATTTACAATTACATCCTCAGAAAACATATGTATTTATATATATATATAGCCAATCTATTTCAGTTGATACCCAGGTATTATTTCAGACAATTTAGTCGCTCTTTATGTTTTCCATTTCAGGCCATAGAAGATGTTTTTAACCAGTCACCTGGCTCAGCTCTTACCTATGTCTATGACAATGCAACGATGAATAAACTGGAGCTTGCTAAAATGTATTTCATCCTCAAACTTTCTTCGACTATTAATGCCATCCCTGAGGCAGAGGGAAGATCTAGCCACAAGGGGAAGGAAGAAGAAAGCATCAACCAAGAGAATGGTTCATTGGGTAATATAGCCACATAACAGTAGGAAAAATTATAATAATGCCGTGTGCTAGATCATCGATCAGGTTTCACTTTGAATACGGGATCTAGACTGAGCAGCCGAATTAGTTTTTTTCACCTCTGTAGTCGATCAAATCTTTCCAAATGTGAGCAAAATGTATACTGATATAGGTCAAGCCAGTGCCAGGGGCACTCAAGCACTATAACCACTGCCACAGGCTGCACTGATTATGACGATTAGAATGGCCCTTTAAATGAGTCAATAGACGACTGCAAGAGCCTTAAATAGATTAAGCTATCATGCTGCCAAAGCTTTTTAAAGTGGAAAGGGTCTCAAACGCAGGTAAACATCTGTCACATTAAATAGAGAAACAAGTACTTACTGACCGTATCTAGAAAGTGCCTTTCTTTCAAGAAAGAGTACTATAATGCAATATAAACATGCTTGACACCCTAGTGTATAGACAACTATTATTATTTTTGTTGTAGTTTTATTAATTAAACCTGATAAAAAATATTTTTTTACAAAGATGATTATTTCTTAAAATGTGAATTTCTGACAATTCAAATTAAACTTGTAAAATGAATATTTTGGTGTAAAGTTTTAAAGGGACACTATAGTCACCAGAAAAATTACAGCTTAATGTAGTTGTTCTGGTTAGTATAGTATGTCCCTGCACTGCCTATTCAGAGAACACCAAGATTTATACAAAATACAGTGCACTCACAAAAATACAGTTTTCAATTTGATATGGCTACTTAAAATCACCTATCCCAGGACAAAGATATGGGGCTTCAGTTCCACCATAAGACCATATTGTGTTAAGACTCCACTACGTCACAGTACCTCAATATCGGTGTGTCCTAGACTAATTTTACTGTGACATAGTGCTGGGCTAAACACGAAATGGCCATATGGTGGAATGAATCCCCATATTTGTTTGCTGAGAGAGGTGATTTTAAGTAGCCTTTTAAAATTTAAAGCTGTGTGCACGTGTTTACACCATCGCTATCATTCATAAGAGTAAAAGATTAATGACAGAATGTATGTATTAATTTCATCATTCAGTAAATTGACACAAAGGAGAAATATAGTAATTGCACTATTTAGGATACATTATATAAATGGACAAACATTTGATACATTGTTTTAGAGGTTTTGTGTAATTCTTAAACCTATTCTATTCTTTTTTGTATCTCTTTATAACCATTTAGTCGAGGAGACTGATGTCTTTGTGCAACTTCATTCTGAAAAGGACCTTACACTTCCGAAATTAAAGGTACTATCACTTAGTTTCAGAACTTGTTTCCCCCCCCCCCCCCCCCCAATTTGCAGTTAAAGGTAAAGGTACAGTTAAACTTTTTTTAAAACATGTTTGGTATCTCTTGTTCAAACACAGGGTATTTTATTAAATGAAGCTGAGAGAAGAGTGAACTCCATTCTACGAGATTTGCAAGTGAAACACCAAAATCTACTTGTGCAGTGTCCCGCAGGGGAATTAGAAATGGCAGTTGAGGCCAGGTGTTATCTTGCTGAAGTAGCTCGACAGAGGCATCAAACACCTTTGAGGTAAATATTCTGCTTTAGCCGGGATTAAAATGGCAACATTTCTGCTGGGTGACAAGTACAAAAGGCCTTATTTTTGCACATAAAAATCACAGATCCCTGTATGGATATTGATTGTAACACAACGCATGCAATGTTTGGGGTCTGTAATTTTTTGACTGCTTTAGTCTTGAGATGTAAAATCATATCTCCATGCAACCTCCATCAGTATGACGTGCCCAGCATTCACACAAATCTCTACTGATTACTTTGTGTTCTGAATGACTTGTGCACCATTTTACCTCAATCTGATGCCATTTCAAACACTTCTAGAGGCGCCATATGCACTCATCACAGTCTGAGATCCTGGTCAGCCCAAACTATTATATCTAGGGAAATATCCCAATTACAAAATACAGATTAAGGAATAGCGCATACACAAAAATAACATTTTCACTTTTACAAGGCCACTTAAAATCACCTATCTCAGTAAACAAATATGAAGATTCGGTTCTACTATATGGCCATATCATGTTAAGCCTACTACTAGCTCACAGTACCCCAATATCAGTGGGTCCTACACTAATTCCAATGTGGGAGACAAATTAAATAGTGCTAGTGCTAAACAAGCTAAAGTTTATATTACTTTATATTATTTATATATATATATAATGCAAAATGAATGTGATAAAAAACACAATTACAAAAATGCAGTGTCAAACTAAACAATTAAAGTGATAGTGCAACAATTTATTTACTCACAATGCATATCATATATCTTCTCTATAATCAAATAAAAATTATTATTAAAGGACCACTCTAGTGCCAGGAAAACATACTTGTTTTCCTGGCACTAGAGTGCCCTGAGGGTGCCCCCACCCTCAGGGACCCCCTCCCGCCCGGCTCTGGAAAGGGGAAAGGGGTTAAAACTTACCTTTTTCCAGCGGTGGGCGGAGAGCTCTCCTCCTCCGATCCTCCTCTTCTCCTCCCCGTCGGCTGAATGCGCACGCGCGGCAAGAGCTGCGCGCGCATTCAGCCGGTCACATAGGAAAGCATTCATAATGCTTTCCTATGGACGCTTGCGTGCTCTCACTGTGAAAATCACAGTGAGAATCACGCAAGCGCCTCTAGCGGCTGTCAATGAGACAGCCACTAGAGGAAATAGGGGAAGGCTTAACCCATTCACAAACATAGCAGTTTCTCTGAATCTGCTATGTTTCTGAAAAAATGGGTTAACCCTAGAAGGACCTGGCACCCAGACCACTTCATTAAGCTGAAGTGGTCTGGGTGCCTAGAGTGGTCCTTTAAAGTGACATTGCTATCCAAAACACCCACCATTCCTTTTTTTACTAGCCCAGTTACAAACCCACATAGTGCTGGGCAAGCAAAGACCCTACACCAGGGCTTGGGAAATGGTAGATCCCCAGATGTTCTTCAACTCCCATGATGCTTTGTCAGCCTTTAGAATGGCAAAGCATCATGGAAGTTGCAGTTCTAAAACATCTGAGGACCTACCGTTTGCAGCATACTTCTCACACCTTTTAATCAGTAAAATAATGAATTTTGAGTTTGCAGCCCACATCCCCTATATGTTAATGGTAATAGCTCCCTGCGCCCATTACCAACCCTCCTTGAGTAAAAATACAAAGCTGAAACAATAAACATAACAGTGTAGAACAGTTTACAGCGCCTGCCATGGCTATTAATAAACATGAACAGGAATATTCACTGAAGTATGAATTGTCAGGAATCCAAAGTAAATTTAGAACCATAGTTGAACTGAAAACAGCTAATTTAGAGAATGTTTCCAGTTCGGCTGATTTGAAATTCCTGATAATTTGCACCTTAGGGAATAACAATAATGTTGCTTTGTACGTTTCTCGAAAATGTAAGGGCGTTTTTAATTCTATTACTAAAACTTTATTATACAAACAGGACTGTGCGCTCTGGTAGTATTAAATAATGGGTAATTTATTGTCATATAAACAATGTGTATCAGGCTTCAACTTTAACTATGATATAAATCAGTGGTTCCCAACCCAGTCCTCAAGTACCCCCTAACAGTACAGTATTTAGGGATTGCCCAGTTGTGTCTATGGTGCTTTCTAGAAAGAAAAAAAAAACGCTTTAGGGTAATCCCTAAATCCTGGTCCAGTAGGGGGTACTTGAGGACTGTGTTGGGAACCCCTGTTGTAAATGATTTCTTAAGAATTTATGTATAATGATATAGAATGGGGAGATTACCAAGGAAAAACTGGTGCTATTCTTTTGCTAAACGGTAAGTGATGTACCATTGGTTTCCATGGTGATTTAAAAAAAAAAAAAATTGTGTTACTTTGTACTATAATACCACCTGCTTTTACCGCAGTACTTCTTCCCTGCAGTATGCCATTTTGTACTTTTTAGTTATATTTGTTTTGTTGTAACCATATAGTATGTGGTAAGTATCGTGCAAATATGATTATTTTTGCTCACATGCAAAACTGTCTTTGTTTCATCCCTTTGGTTACATGCTGCAGGGTCAAGTGCAGCCATTTTGTAGCAGCAAACCTGAAGCTCTGTATGAAAATAAACACTTATGTCCTTGTGTGATACAGGGAAACATGCAGACTGTATATAGGAGAAATAAGTATGTCTTCAACAAAGCAGAGTCTCCTGCCAACTGTCATATTGATGTGTAATGTTCCCAGTTTGAAAAGAAAAAATTTGCAAGCAAATATGTTTTGAAGCAATCAAATTGCTCCTTTCTTTAGCACAGAACAGCTTGGGTAAATTGACTATTAGCTTAGCAGCGAAGAATAAATCCATAGATTATTTCGGTAGATAACATTGGAGTTGAAAATTTCCACGTACAGAAATTTATATATTACCAGTGATCATCTCCGTTTTATAAATAGTTTTGCAGAAATGTCACCTCACACAAGGTGATTTCGAAAAGCAAGATTCTGCACAGAATTATTTTATAAATCGATTTCTAAATATTGAGAAAATGTGATGAAAGCTTTCTAAAATTAATTTTTATTAATATAATTAATAGTATCAAAGGGGGAAGCGTTAAAAAATCTTTCTTTAGCAATCATATGTGCGCCAGAAATAACGTGATATTGTTCATTTATTCCCCAAATCTCCACCTGGGTTTGCACAAAGAACCTTCACGGCAAACACTGCTGTCTTCTGGGAAAGTCTCTGTGGAAATTGCCAGTTCCACAGATCCTCCGTCAGCCATGTTTAAAATGGGAATGTGTTAATATGAGGTCTAAGTAATTTCTGACTACCGCATGCTGTGAAGTGCTGAAATCATTATTTAGTCTTAAAGGGAAGCGTTAAATCTCAAACTAGTCCCTGGGTAGGTTTTGACCTCAAACTACTTCAAACGTTGCCCAGACTCTAATCATGAAACATTATTACTGGACATCATGGATTGCCATTGATGCAAAATTCTTAATCATTAGTATTAACGCTGCAGCATGTTTGCTATTAATGGCTCTGTAAATATTATTAAACAGTAAATCAGTATGCATTCATGTTTATTTATTTGTTTTTCCAATGGGAAAGAGCTTAGCCCAACCTGATCTTAAGGTGAGAAGTGAGAAAATAATCTATTTTTTTTTTCTTCCACCCATAGTGTGGCAATGGCATATTCTGCAATGCGTTTACTCCAAGATGCTGAAATATTCACAATGAAAAATGTGGATAATGTATCACCCCTTCTTCAGCAGTACTCTGAAAGAAACAAGAAGGTAAGTGGCTGTATAGGCATTCAGTATTTAAGCACATGTTTATTGCAGAATTAAAGCGAGCCCACTTCACAACTTGTATCAAGGTTATTTGACAAACATGTTAGTGATGGTATCTTCATGAACCCTTTTGAAGTATAAAACATTATAACACAGTTATTCAGGAGTTGCGCTACAAACGAACTTGCTATGTTTGGCTGTCATGCAATTTCTAGGAGAATGCCTACACTATCATTGATGTTTAATGAACAGTTTCATCTCAGACAACTTTGTACCATACATTTACCAAAGCATCTATCTACCTTGTACCTAGAAGCAATCTGTGTATAAAATGTGTAAATATTGCTTTACAATATGGTTATATTACTGTTTACTTTGTGATTATGTTCCTAAGGTTGTATTCCCAAGTTTGCCACGTGATACAGAAGCCCGAGAGCGTTTGAGCATGCGTACATGGTTAAGTTGTCGCCTTATCCTTGGTTCCATTCTAACTGGACAGCTCCAAGGAGTAGCTATCCAAGGTATGCCGTAGGTATTTCTATGAAAGCTCTCTCTTCTTCATATATGAATTAAGATTTAGGCATTAGAATAATTTTAGAAATTAGTTATTTTTCAAAGTACTATAATAGAGCTTTATACATTAAATCGTCAAGGGCTAAATGAAAAGCAGAAGTCAAGGGTAAAATTGTCTTTTAGTGCAGAAGGTTTGTTGGTTAATTACATACTTGAGGAATCCTAAACCTCTAGAAGGGCCATGTTATCATTGTGTCAAAAGAGTAAGCACAAATCTACAAAATGGGATTCATATGAAATTAATCAACAAATGCATTATTGTTTTCAAAAAAAGAACATTATTAATTAGAGCTGGACTTCAGAATATATTTCTGTTTCTCTGTTCTAGATCAGGACATGTTAGATGCTTCCACCATAATAACGGAAGGTATGGTAGAGGCTGAAACATTGAGTGATGTTGAGACCCAAGCCCAATTAATGCTGCAAGCAGCTACTCTGGATCTTCAAGAGGGGCACCCAAAAAAAGGAGTGCAACTCCTGCTAGAGGTATGTATAAAATGTCCCAGAACATTTGATTATGTTTTGTCTAGAAAATAAAAGGAACAACAATGGGCCCACTTAATGGTTATCAAATGTAATGATGAATACTATAACTATTGTTGCTGTGTAAGAATAATAAAAGTTTAAGAGCAGTATTAATTTATTGTATTTTTTGATGTGCATCCTTCATTTTCTTCTCATTTGGACATTTTGTGAATACTGATCACAGTTTCAATTCTACCCGATTGGATGGCAATCCCGCAAATCAATTGGATTTCCAGGAATTTGGATTTTTTGACTGTTTTTTATAATAGTAATTATTATTATCTATATATGTGGCAGGCAATATTTTGCATAAATAACTTAGACCACACAATCAACACAGACACGGTTTATTTATATTTCATTGGTGTTTATTAAAAGCTTAAAAGGGGCATACCACCATTACTTGACAACGGTAAACATATTTACATAAACTTTTAACTTTCACCATCACTTATAGCTAACCTTTTATATTTAACCATTGAACACCATATCCTTCCTCAGAACTTGAACATGAGGATGAGTTTTGCCCCAATGCTTTTTAACAGCATGACATTAATTATAAAGAAAGTTAGCAAATAGGGTAGGGAGGGAGGAGGTCCGTCTGTGCATCTCCTGACTTTCGGAAACATCTGACAGGGATTCTGCTCCCGCTGTCACTTTTATGCTTACCTGGCTTCCTGCGCTCCGCCGGCTCCCGGCCAGCAACCAATCCTCAGCCAGCTCTTGTACCCAGCAAGAGCTGTGTCACCAAATCTGCCCAGCTACCTGTCCCACTTTACCTGGGGTCATGAACTTTATTTAACTTTCCTTACCTATAAAGCAAGTTCAGCTTAACCCTTCATTACCACCATACATATATGCCACAGTGCTTAATGCATGTGGCATATTTTTTTCTATAAAACATAGGACTTCTTAAAGCTGTAAATAACATAACGGGCAATTTTACATATTTATTTGAGGATTGTCTTATTTCATATGTTTCATGTGTTAAAGAAGCAGTTGGAAAAGGCAATTTACAGAGTAATCTAACATCATATTGAGATGCTATTTGAATTCATGTAAAGGTAATATAATACGCATCAGTGGTATCTTCAAAATAAGAACAGTTAGTACTTTGTACTGTGATTTGCTATCTTAATCCACAAAGTCATTCTTTTACAAACTTTGCAATCCAAGACGGTCTCAAAACATAAACCTATGGTATTCCAGTCCCCTATCTAATATTCAATGTTAAATACTCACAAGTTAATGGCTGCCGATGAGTCGTTCACGGTGTGTCAAAGCAATGAATGATTAAAGTGATTGCAGTATTGTGATTTTGTCAAAATCATTATCAGCAGCTATTAAAACTTTGATGTATACCCAATGTCAATTTGTAAGTTCCCTACTAGTTAGAAGAACAAATTTATTTGCATTTTTACAATTAACTGAAACCTTGTGAATGATTGGTAATGCATATTCTAATTATACTATGGGACAATTTTGTACCAAATGTTAATATCCAAACAGGCCCAGAAACTGCAGATATTACCATTGTTGCCAAAGGGGTACAGATTTTTTAATGCTCGCAGTTGTAATCCACACCCCCCCTAACTATAACAAATGCATTGCAACACACACTGAGAAAATGTGAACTCTAAGAAAGGGCAAATGCTTTGAAAAACTCACTAGCTTGCCCTTCGGTTAGTCCCGCTTATTTTTGCTCAAAGAGAACCTATATGTTTGCATATCAGATTGATCCCACCTATAAGGGCAGTCCAGAACAGAAATGCCGGCAAGTTCTCTCTGCACGAGAGATACAGTAACCCCGGATGTTCGTTTTAGCCTTCTTTGGGCCTCGTCAGTGAGGTGTACCCCTCTTGGCACAGTGAGCACGGGGTCCATGTCTGGATTTGACCCTTTTAGCTTAGGGACAGTCAAAGAAATTGAGGATACCCCTCTAGGCACAGTGATACTCTGTGAGCATAACAAAAGCAGTCTACCATCTATCATGTGACATGTGATTTATTTCTTTTGATTTTTTTTTTTTTTTCAAACGTGATCATTTGCACTAAGTAAAAATTTTATAATAAAATGATCACTATTTAGTAATAAAATTTATTTATTTTCACAACATGTCCGTACTTGTAAATGCATAAAAAAAATTGTATTTTGCGTACCCTGTCCATTCAGTGAATTAAATCCCTGTGTTGGATTAATATAGTGTTGTTTACTAGTTTACTACATTGCACCTATTTTACACAGGGCTTTGAATGATAAAACATGTTTTTTTCCTCTGATTAAAACAGAATATAATCCATCTACTTGAAGGAAAACATTTTATTTGTCCCGTGGCATGCTTTATACTTGCTCAGAGCTACATACTTCTGGCTGATTTAATGGAAATAGGACAAGAGGAAAACCCACAGGTGTTTTGGACAAAGCAGCTGAACACATACACTTTAGCTCACAAACTTATCATTAAACAGGTAAGACAAGTGGCTCCTGGCTGCCATCTGCTACTGTCAAAGCTGAATATCATTGATGTAAAACACTAAAGTATAGGGTTCATCTTCCTAGAGGTCTGGCAGATATATCGTGGAAAAAACATTCACCTTGTGAATAAAACGCTTAAAACTGTGATATGGGAGACTATGAGTATGTGCTGTTTTTTTTGTTTTTTTGTTTTAAAAATGTTTATCTCTAAACTTAATTTTTATCTTTGCTTTTAATTCATAGTTCCAGGCCTTTTGTGGTTTTATTTTCTAGTTTTCTGCAATGTGACATTTATTGGTCCTGATGACAATCCAGCACCTGTTTTCGGCTGTTGTTTTCTGAATTTCAGCCGTCATTGCATGTATGTTTTCCGAGCTAAAAAATATTGATCAGTTTTCTGCCATTAATGCTGCCAAAGTCAGAAAACATTATCCATTTAAAACCAAGCTTAACTCTTGTTCTTATCAGTGATGACCCTATCTTGAGGACGATAGTCAGATATTGAGAGATTAATGAAAAACAAAATGGTGACATCGCTGGCATTGAGGTTAATATTACAGTATTGAAGATAATAGCTGACGTCATATTTTTTTTTTGTTCCAAATGGCCATTGATATTCGAGGCCAATACAAACCATTGTGTGGAAATCTATTCACAAACCGGACTTTACATAGGGCACGAGGTCATGCGTTTAGACTAGAAGAAAGAAGATTTTGTCTAAGGCAAAGGAAAGGTTTTTTTTACTGTAAGAACAATCAGGATGTGGAATTCTCTGCCTGAAGAAGTGGTTTTATCAGAGTCCATACAGATGTTCAAACAGCTACTAGATGCATACTTGCAAAAACAGCATATTCAAGGATATAATCTTTCAATGTAGGGTAATAACTGCTTGATCCAAGGATAAATCTGACTGCCATTCTGAGGTCAAGAAGGAATTTTTTTCCTAGCTTGTTGCAAAATTGGAAGTGCTTCAAACTGGGTTTTTTTTTTGCCTTCTTTTGGATCAACAGCAAAAAACATATGTGAGGAAGGCTGAACTTGATGGACGCAAGTCTCTTTTCAGCTATGTAACTATGTAACTATGATATGTGTGTGTTTTTTTATGGTTGTTCAAAACAAACATTTAGGGTACAGTGGACATGTGGATTTGTTGATTTGCCTAAGTAATATTAATGTAACTGCACTTATTTGTCCTCAAGTTTGCTTACTTGATCAACTGGACATCTGTATACGTTTGGCAATTTTGCTTCCAAATATTATAAACTCATGGGAGGTGTTTGTTCTCCTTGTGCACAAAACCATTTGTTATTATTTCAGTGTAGTGGTTAATTAGTTAAAGAGTACATTCACTGATTTCTCAAATATTTTTAGCTGTTAAATTTGACAAGGGAAAATGGTTCCATAATAGTGTCAGTAAATCGTCTTAATAGTTATTGTGATTGCTTAGCTTGACCTCTAATAGAAAACAAAATTGTGTTGTGGATACAATCATTGGGGGAGTATTATATATCAAAAAAATCACCGTCTGTGAAACACACGAAAATGAAAGAACGTACCAATATAGTGTGTAGAAAATGAAATCCCAACAAGATCTATAATAGTGATGTATTCGATCTTCACAATATTTCATATGAAACAGTGCGAATAGAACAGCTCAAAAACAGCACGATGAGTCCTGTGGACCCACTCTGGAGATGACCATGTTTAGAGTCCTTCAGTAAGGTAAGCTGCAAATCCAGAACCCGGGTGCTACGATGAAAGTTTCTTCCACTATGCAATCAAACATCTCGAGCCAGGGAGTAGGTAAAGGTGCAAAGCTCTGATCCAACCAGTTTTCGGCTCTTCAGACTTTATCGAGGAGAATACATAACTATCAGGATTTAATTCCATATACACTATCTTGGGTTTGTTCTTTCACTTTGGTTTCTTTCACTGAGGGTGATTTTTGATATATAATACTCACCCTATAATTGTGTCCATAACACAGTTTTGTTTTATATTGTTTTGGCATATAACTAATTTCAGAGTTTACTGGTGTGTTGGCAGATTCTTTTGGTTATCATTATTTGTTGTGTGTATTTTAAACTAAACTTCGGGCTGCCCTTATTTTCTGAACCAATTATGGCAAAAGTGTTGTCAACAAGTATTAAAATAGTTTGGAACAACAAGCTTTTGGGAGATCCTTCCTTTATCAGGTAAAAAGGATGTAGGATACTTTAGCAGGGCTTGCAATTTGAAGTCCTGTGCTGCTAGCCAGGCCTAACGGTTACTTGCCACTGCAAGCCATAGCATACGTACTAATTTCTACTCGCCAGGACTAAGTTTTCACTTGCCAATTGCTAGTGCTGAGTGGAACTTTTAAGCTCTGACTTTAGACTTAATAAATGAAGGATCTTCGGACAGCTTATTGCTCCAAAATTATTTTATTCCAGTAATAGAATTTACTGCTACATTTATATAACTTTTAAATTTAAACCACTAAATTATTTTTGTTAATTCAACAAGCAGCTATTGTTTTAAGTTATTGCATTGCTCAGTGTGATATCTCACAAAGAGAAGTAAAAGTACTGTGTGTAATTATGTAAGGATACATCCCATGGTGCTACGCCACTCACCTGGTGACCCTACTGGTGGGAGACAGAAATACAGAGTGAGAGTGCGAGTTTAAATAGATAATGAAAAAAAATAAACTCTGGGAAATGCAAGAAGAAGTGGGAGACTGGACAGGGGAGGAAAGAAGGGAATATTTTAGAAATGGAGAAAAATAGGTGGTTAGGATTGTTACAGAAACAATGGGATGTATAGGAGAAGAAACAAATAAATAAATAAATATATATATATGTATATATATATATATATATATATAGAAAAGGCTATGGAATGAGGTGGTGATGGAGGCAGCATTAAGAGAATTGTGAAACAAAGAGAATGGAAAGAGATTACCTATTTATAATCCTTCACTTTCATGTTTACAATAGGACCCTATTTACTTCCAATCCTGCCACTTCTGAGCCATGACCAGTTTCTATTGTGAAATAATCTTCTAATTCCTAAGCTCTATACTTTATTAACTGATTACCAAAATGCAGATTCCCAGATGTAGAATTACAAATACTGTGATGCTCTGTTAGCCTAGAGCAGTGGTAGGTAACCTTCGGCACTCCAGATATTGTGGACAACATCTCCCTTGATGCTTTAACAGCATCATGGCTGTAAGAGCATTATGGGAGATGGAGTCCACAACATCCGGAGGGCCGAAGGTTGTCTACTCCTAACCTAAAGGTTGGTAACACTGGTTCACCCTTGGGAGAATGGAATGGAATTGTGATTGTGCTGGGAAGAAATACTGCCTCGGGCAACTTATTTCTTGCTTCCCTAACTACCCATTTATATATACTATCCAGGTAAATTATATTTCTTCACATGGACCTCATATGGGATCAATGCATTTGGAATCTGAGGAAGGGATAAATGTATTTGTGTTGTTAATACAGACAAGAAATGAAACTGATATAGTTGTTTTATCAATGAATTATTTAGAAAATACTCGTTACACCTTCCTTTACATTATGCCACAATTGCTAACCACACTCATGGGATACCGAGCTATGAGATACACCTCCCGCATGTTCTTCTTTGTATTATTAAAGCTGCTTTTCCATCTGTGCCTTTAGTTCCCAGTACAGAAATATTTTGGTTGTGGTTTAAGTTTGCTTCTTTAGTGGTGATAAATTCTGTTTCAAGGTCTCGCTATGCTGCGCTCTGTGATATATTTCAAAAAGTACAGAACTTGCAGCATTAACAATGTGTTTCCTTAAATCTATAACTTCGTGTTACTTTCGAGCCAATTAGGTCCCTGATTGATAAGAGTAAATTGTAACAAACTGGGAGATGCAATGTTTCCCAGTTAGAATTCTTTCGAGACAGAAATTTATAGCCCTCTTAGACAACCTTTCCCAGCTTGGGATCACTGTGCGAAATGAAAGATATCTAACAAAATCTAATTTGACTGTGTTCCTCTCAATGGGTAGTCATAAATGAGACCATGTCATTTGTACACAGGTCCACGAGCATAGAAACTTTGGCCTTGTTGAGAAAAAATTATGTGGACATATCCTTCGAATCTTGTATCGTGACTTTATTTTATTTTTTTAGCAAACATTTGTTCTATTCATTTTGATAAGGATATGTTCCAACCAACATCTTCAATTGTCGGAAGTGTTATCACTGGGGGCTTATCTGGTGGGGCTAACAAAACACTGAAACTGAGTAGTAGCAGTAAGTTAGTGTAAGGAAAGAAGCACACAGGATGTTAGGTTATTAGATAATGATAATAATTGTTAGACTTTATATAATACCAACACTATCTGCAGAGTTTTACAATTTTACAATGGGGTCATTTATCAAAAAGTAAATGACATACAAAAAAATTGTTGACACATACAAGAGATGAGAAGACCCTGCTCAGAGAGTTTACAATTTATACATGATGTTATCTCAGCTGTTTTGAATCCACAGAAGAATGTCACACCGCAGGAGCAATTGAATGTGGTTTTCTGGTGGCTATAGAATTGAAAGTCCCATTATCTTTTACCAGATGGAGGTTTTTCCACTACCTCTAGAATACAGTTACGACTCGTTGCCGTTTAAGTATTTAAATTATTTTATTACAGAGAACATTGAACATTGCTGTAGTTTACTTTTATGCTATGGACAGTGCCAGTGAGGTACACTAAAATAAATACTTATAGTGGATAATTATGAAATTATTAACTAATTACAATTTTCTTGCAGTGTGTTGTGCTTGGTGAAGTTGTCGAAAATCATGAAACAGATCCTGTGTTAATATCTCCGCTGCTGCCTTTTAGAAACATATATCTACCGCACATAAATTTACTGGCAAAAGTCAAGTTGAGAATTGGTAAGATGAGTTCTTGTTTCTCTCTTGTAAAAAACTGTTTAACATGGTCTGAGGTTTTGGTCATTAACCATTTGCCAATTCAGTGTGCAAGAGACTTATTTTTATCTCGAAAATGGAAGTAGACCTGCACAATATGTGAATTTGTATTTTTGGCAGGGTATTAAATGCATGCAAATATATGACTGTACATTGCAGATTAGAAGAGTATAATGCACTGATTTGCATACAAGATCTCCTTAGTACACCTAATACAGATATTCTGATATATGCCCATCTAAACTTCTACATTGCAGATTATTCTAATACCAGCAAAGCAATGCTCCGTATTGCAGATAATTTTAATACATGTAAATCTAAGGCTTGACACTGCATTCTATTCAAATACATGCAAATCTAAAGAGCAGCAATGCAAATTGTTCTAATACATGCAAATTTAAAGATTTACATTGTAGATTATGCTGATACATGCAAATCTAAAACTATCAATGGAGATAAGTGTCATGCATACAAATCTAAAACCTGACACTGCAAATTATTCTACTACATGGAAATCACGAACATGACACTGTAGATTATTTTAATACATGGAAATATACAAAATTTGACACTGCAGATTATTCTAATACATGGAAATCATGAACATGACACTGTAGATTATTTTAATACATGTAAATATACAAAATTTGACACTGCAGACTATTCTGTCTGGAAATCTAAAGATAGACTCTGCAGATTATTCAAATATATGCAAATCTAAAGATTAACTCTGCAGATTATTCAAATATATGCAAATCTAAAGATTAACTCTCCAGATTATTCAAATATATGGAGATCTAAAGATAGACTCTGCAGATTATAAATAAATGCAGATCTAAAGACAGACTCTGCAGATTATTCAAATATATGAAAATCTAAAGATAGACTCTGCAGATTATTCTAATACATGTAAACCTTAAAATAGGCTCTGCAGATTATTCTAACAGGGATCAACATTTACACTAACCATTGGTGAGTGAAAATGTTGCACTGACTAGTGTGCCATGGTGAGTGGCGGGTAACTTTTAAGGCCTGCCTAGTAGCATACGACTTGAAATTTTAAGCCCTGATTCTATTATCTGCTAATCGAAATATAGAGAGGGCTGGATTTGAATAGAAATACAGTTTAGTCTACTTACTGAATATCTATTTTCTTATAAATCTATATTGAGTCCTGCTTCCCCTTACATCCCACGTAACTCAGTTTTCTACCTTGGTTCCAGGTGATCTGGCAGTAGACGTAGGAGGTATTTTCATTTCAGGGTGCACTCACCTCTTTCTTTCTTACTGCACTGGAGTTTACCCAGTACATATGAATACTAGAGGGGGAATTCACACAGGACTAAAACATGTATTATTAGGTGTGCTTGGGGCAGTGTGTGTGTGTGTTAGTGCAATGTGTGTGTATGAATGCTGTGTGTGTATGAATGCAGTGTGTGCGTATGAATGTAGTGTGTGTGTGTGTGTGTGTGTGTATGAATGCAGTGTGTGTGTGATGCAGAGTGTGTTTGTGTGTGTGATGCAGAGCCTTGGTGGGGGGTGGGCATTTTTATAATTTTTTTAAAATTATTATTATTATTTTAATATTTTTTCTATATATATATAGATATATATATTATATTTTATTTTTATATTATTATTCTTTTTTTATGTATATATTATTTTTTATTTTATTATTATTTAATTTTTTATTTATATTTTTTTCGTCCCCCCTCCCTGCTTAATGCATGGCCAGGGAGGGGGGCTCTCATTCCCTGGTGGTCCAGTAGATGGGCTGTGTAGGAGGGGGCTGGCAGCGAGCTGTTACTTACCTTTCCTGCAGCTCCCTTCTCTCACCTCCAGTCCGTGCAGCTCCCCTGTCAGCAAGTCTCGCGGTCTGAGTGCCGCGCGGAGCGTGACCCCGCGGCTCTCGCGAGACTTGCAGTGGAGTTGACCGGAATGGAGGCGAGAGAAGGGAGGTGACAGGATCTGCAGGAAAGGTAAGTTACAGCTCTCTGCCAGCCCCCAACAGGACCGCCGGGCTTGTAATGAGCCCGGCGGTCCTGGTCTGTATTATGGCAATGTAAATTGCCATAATACAGACATTACCTCGAGTATAAGACGAGTGGGGGGTTTTCAGCACAAAAAATGTGCTGAAAAACTCGTCTTATACTCGAGTATATACAGTAGCTATTTAGATCAGTAGCACAGCCTTATTGTTACTGATCTAAATAGCTACTTTTTCATATTGCAACATTGTTATTGTTTTTGCTATAACTATTGGTTACACGTACTCCTACCATAGCTCTATCACTTCTATATAAGATACTGATTTATTTATATCCAGTTTTAAATAACAGCAAGCAAACACTTTTAAGCCAAATTTAAGGCTAAAGTAGCCAAACTGAAATCTTCGAGATTTTTTCCAGTTCAGCTGTTTTGACCTTAAATTTAAAGTTCACTTGGAGTCCTCACTTTAGTGAATAAAACTTAATATTATTGGTGGACTCAGGAAATCCCAGTTTTTTTTCTATGGACATCTTCATGGTTAAAAAAAATGGTATATTTTGTTTACTGTATACTTTATTCTAAGTGTATATCTCTGACCAATTGTTTTTGACACCAAGAAAGCCTTAAATTAGGGCTATGGAACCAGATCCCACTCTAATAGATGTTGTTGAACTAAAGAGTATGAAAAGATCTGAAGCCCAACTGCAACGCATTAGCTTCCCAACCCTGAGTTCATTGCATTGGTAAATTCTATCTATAAATTAATAATGCAGTTGTGTCTGTGTGTATCTCCATGGAGATGATCAGATCAGCTCAAAATAGTTTCCCTTTGTTTTATGATGAGCTGAAATTGAAGTGAAATGTCTATGATCACATAGAACAGAAGTACATAACCTTTGGCCCTGGATCTCACACTCTTGATTTAAATGGCCAGGTTTATTCTTTCAGTTAAATCTATTACATTTAAATATGTTGTATAGAATCTACATTGTTACCATTTTGTTTTCTAAATAAAATGTATTTGCCAACAAACTAAATTCAGCTTGTTAAAGAAAATCGTACTTCAAATGAGACCAGGAATAACTCATTCTGCAACTCAAAATGTTCTGTGTTCTATTCAAGTTAAGTGATTTATATTACTGCATGTGGAATGAGAATCCAGTTGTTAATTACGACAAAAAAGTGACATATTGTAAGCCATATTTATTCTGGAAAAGCTTGTTCATAGACATACCATATTTAAGAAAATGTTGACAACAGAACCAAAGGGTAGCCATCAATGACGTAGAACACATTATTGAGCTTTACTCCATCCTGGTTGGATACCAATTACACTTTGTTAATTGCGTATGTGTATCCATTAAAAGTAGATTATAAAAAATAATAATTAGTTTTTCCGAGTCTCATAAATCTTGATTTCTCATGCAAGGTCTCCCTGCCATGCGCCAAGTGAGATCTTCTTTGACAGCATGAATATGCAACAAAATTTGCAGCAATAAGTTAATGCTGTCATGCCAACATTGACACTACATTGACATTACAATGGTGATAGGAGCCGCACTCAGTCCCAGCAGCAACCCAGTGCTCCGGAGTAGGCCCAGTAATCCCACAGCAACAAAGCAGCACAAGAAATTCTCCAGGCACCCAAGTTTTTAATAGAACAAAAGGAGCAGCAACATTTCGACCTGCTAAGAGGTCTTTCTCAAGCTTGACTCTAAGCAGGTCGAAAAGTTGTTGCCCCTTTTCTTCTAATAAAAACTGCCTGCGGCTTTAACACCTTGAGTGCCTGGAGAATTTCTTGTACTACACTGACATTAAACAATGTTTCTAGCACTGAATCAAATCCACTTCATGAAGAATTCATGCTGTTCTGGATATATGTGTGGGTGTCTAAACAAGATTTAAAAGGTTTGTTCAGTAAAGTATCCACCGGATGTATTTGGACAAATACATCTCAAATGTGTTATGTTTACAGTTTGGTGGATGGGTGAATGGATAGAAGGATGGACATGTACATTTATTTGCAGTCTAGTGATAATTGTCAGGAGTCTAATCCATGGTGCATGGATCATGATGACATTAAAATATAACATTACTAAACATCCCGATTATGGGGATATTATAGATTTTGATTGACTTATTTCCTAGTCTTATTGGGATAGAAATACCCCTGTGAAGTGTGACTGCAAAGTTTTTGTTATATTTTGTAAGCTGTACTGCCTTTTTTAAATGAGGTCATTGTTTCACTCTTTATTCAACAAAGTTTTCTGTTTTATATATTTTTTTTTTTTTGTTCTCGTGTCAGTGTGTCTCCAGAGTCTGTTCTTTTCTTGCCATTGTTTTAAGGTCTAAGCAAGCTAAATGTTCATGCTGCTTTGGTGATCAAAAATGCCCCTCTTTAATGTCAGTTCAAAATGACATGTATCAGAATCAAACATATTGCTAAGCTGTAGCCTGACCTGGGAGTTCTGTAATGATTTGTAATTAGCATTTGTTGGCATAACAGAGCAGATTAATTCGAAGCATTGTTTTACATTTTCACAGAGGCCTGACTTATCACTTCTAAACAGCAGAGGTGACAAAAAATAAAGTTTAAAATGAAGGTGCAACAGCTCGGACATAATGTATTCATACTAAGAAGTAGGGCTACTAATGCCTCCCTAAATCGGTTCAAAGGAGATGGCTTGTTAGAAACAAATGAAAATTTCTGTAAAGCAGATTGAGGAAAAGAAGATAAACTTGGCAATGATGTACATCGATATGGTGTTCATTGAAAGACACGAAAAGAACAGCAGTGACACATAATCGGTTTTAGAAAGGGAAGCACTACCCTTAAAATGTGTATTTTAGTTGCATTGCTGCCAAAATGACCAAACATAAAGAGGTCAGCAGCCTGTTTTGGCTTCCTTTCTCAGACCTCCTATTGGCGAGGGTATCTGTCAGTTTCAGAGAAACTGCTATGTTTACATTGCAGGGTTAATCCAACCTCTAGTGTCTGTCTTCCTGACAGCCGCTAGAGGCGCTTCTGTGACGCTGGATGCGAAAATCGCATCCAGCGTGCAGGATGTCCATAGGAAAGCATTGAGAAATGCTTTCCTATGGACTGTTTGAATGCGCTCGCAGCTCTTGCCGCGCATGCGTATTCCGCTCCACTCGGGAGCTGACGTCAGCGGGGGAAGAGAGGTCACCAGCGCTAGTGCTGGATTAAGGTAAGTAACTAGAGGGGTTTTAACCCCTTCAGTGCCAAGGGAGGGGGACCCTGTGGGTGAGGGGTTCCTAAGGATGATATAGTGTCAGGAAAACGAGTTTGTTTTTCTGACACTATAGTGATCCTTTAAGGTGTTCTGAATTTCCCTCATATGATTGGCTCTGTGATCGGCTTATGTTAACCAATTAAATACATTTTAACATAATTAAAAAAAAAAAAAAACCTCTTGAGCTGGCAGAGGTAAGCACATTTTAAATGCATCGTTCTTGCCATGTCACAAATTAAATAATCTTTACTGGGAGGAACGCAATATAAAACGTCAATAACAAAAATAAATCTGTCATTTGAATGATTAAAGTGCCATTGTTTTTTTTTTTTTTTTATCTCTTTTTATCTATGATGTGAGTGGGTATCATTCTAGTATTTCACCCAGCAAATAACAGTGCACATGTTTTCATCCTCCAGGTCATCTTCTGACCCTGAAAGCTTGTTCGGTACCCGGATCACTCTTGGATGCCTCTGATTTATTGCTTAGCCATAATTTACAAACCAAAGCTTTAGAACTCTGTCAGATGTCTTCTTTCAGAGAATGGGATTTGGAAACTGATCTGCTTTTCCAGAAAGGTTGGAATATTTTAATATATATTTTATCTGTATCGATAAAAATAAATAAAAGCATTACCTTCAAAGCTAATATATACCATTGTTGGTTACCTTTTTGTAATAGCTCAACACCATGATTATTTGTAGAATTTACTATGTGGATTGGATGGTAATTCTTATCGGCATTCTTACTCTTTCAATGCTGATAGTACATTTTCAAGAGACATGTTTACTCTTGAGACTGTTTTCTTTCAAGTCTTCAGGACTGTTTAATACATGCATATTTTCTTTAACAGAAACTATTACATTTTCAGATCACATCATAGATAGTTTTTTTTTCTTAGCTTATGAGGTCTTACATTTTAAAGAGTGCCTCATGTGTGTCACTAAATAGTTCTTTCACTCTTGTTGAGACATTTTAAATAATTTAAGAAAGGTTAAATCCAGAAATGATGCTTGATTTAATTATTTCCCCCCCCCCCCTAGTAATTATAGAGGAAGGCACAAAAAGTGTATTCACTAAATAAATAACTGTCTATAATTGACGTGAGAACTGTGAATGTTAGGTACATTTCACCAAATTTTGTAAATATCTTAGTTTTCTTGGGTCACAAGTCTAAAATCTAAAGCTAAAACCCAGAGAGTAAAATCGGTCAAAATGAAAATTGAATTAAAAACAGTGATAACACGCATTAAGTTGAAGTATCACCCACCACCACACTTTTCATGTGGACAGATTTACATTTAGTCATAGGTAGTGATTATGGTTGCTGTTCCGGATTTAATTATGAAAGGGCTGCATTTAATACAGAAGATTTAAAGCAGAAAAACACACATTTGTGAATGAGCTAATCATTTAATTTTTAAAGGAACTCACTGGAACTAACATCCATATTGCGTTTAACCCCTTAAGGACACATGACATGTGTGACACGTCATGATCCCATTTTATTCCAGAAGTTTGGTCCTTAAGGGGTTAAAATCTAAAAATTACTTTATTTTTATATAGTTCTAGATGTGCTGGAGCAGTTATAACATAACATGATAATGTTAAAAAACATGTTTTCTTGTACTAGGAATTAGAATAATTATAGTTATTTGTATTGCTATGTGATTTTTCTTCACTTTTATGTGTGCTAAATGTACTTTCAATGATTTAAAGGGGAAATGTTGCTTCTTTAAAAAAACATACACCATTACATATAACATTAAATCTCATCTATAACTGATGTTAAAGCAGCACTATATGGTCAGGAAAACAAACATGTATTCCTGACCCTATAGTGTTAAAAACAACATCTGGCCCCTTGAATATAGTAACATCTTACTTTTATTCCAGTCTGCTGCTGCTGGCTCTGCCCCTGATCTGACTGCTTGGCTGACATCATCAGAAGTGTTAAACAAAAGCCAATCACAATGCTTTCCCATAGGAAAGCATTGTATTGGCTGAGACTGTCAAGGAGGCAGATCAGGGCACAGTCAGCACAAGAAAAACACAACCCTGGCCAATCAGCATCTACTCATAGAGATGCGTTGAATCAATGCAGCTCTGTGAGGAAAGTTCAGTGTCTCCATGCAGAGGGTGGAGACACTGAATGGCAGTAAGCACCTTTAGTAGCCATCTGAGGAGTGGCCAGAGGAGTAATCACTAGGCTGTAATGTAAACACTGCATTTTCTCTGAAAAGACAGTGTTTACTGCAAAAAGCCTAAAGTGAATGACTATACTCACAAGAACAAATACAATAAGCTGTAGTTATTCTGGTGACTATATTGTCCCTTTAACCTTCATGTAATGCTCTGTTTTCAATGTATATTAAAGATTTAGCAATTGACATAACAGCCAAGTGCAATCCTAGCACAGCCAAGGCACACATTGTGTTGTAGGAGATGAAAACATTTATTCTGTTTCTTGTCCTTTCTGTGTGCTGACTGTGCTCACTTACAATTGCAAAAGAGCAGAGCTTATAAAATTTTTTGACAGAGAGGTAAGATGGTAAGATGGAAAGGCCCAGTTCCAGAAGAAAGTTACGTTTTTCAGACCTCACAAGCACAAATTTGTTAAATATAGATGTAAACAATATATTAAATATTATTTGAAATTACAGTGCCCCTTTAATATTTTGTAAATATATTTCAATAAGCTGTTGTTCTTTTTTAGGGAGGATAGAACGGCAGATGTATTTACTAGGTGACTTTGAAAAGTTCTCAGCCATTAAAACGTTCTCAGACGCCATCTGTGTGAGCCGCAATTATGATCAAAACCTTGGGTAAGGGTAATATTTATGATACTTTTTTTATTATTTATTTTTTTACATTTACATGGATCCACAATACTTAAATTTTAATAAAAATGACAATGAAAGAATAGTACCGTATATACACGAGTATAAGCCGACCCGAATATAAGCCGAGGCCCCTAATTTTACCCCAAAAAACTGGGAAAACTTATTGACTCGAGTATAAGACTAGGGTGGGAAATGCAGCAGCTGCTGGTAAATTTCTAAATAAAATTAGATCCTAAAAAAATTATATTAATTGAATATTTATTTACAGTGTGTGTATATAATGAATGCAGTGTGTGTATGAGAATGCAGTGTGTGTGTATGAGAATGCAGTGTGTGTGTATGAGAATGCAGTGTGTATATGAATGCAGTGTGTGTATATGAATGCAGTGTGTGTGTATGAGTGCTGTGTGTGTGTATGAGTGCTGTGTGTGTGTATGAGTGCTGTGTGTGTGTATGAATGCAGTGTGTGTGTATGAATGCAGTGTGTGTGTATGAATGCAGTGTGTGTGTATGAATGCAGTGTGTGTGTGTATGAGTGCAGTGTGTGTGTGTATGAGTGCAGTGTGTGTGTATGAATGCAGTGTGTGTATGTGTGTGTGTAATGCAGAGTGTTTAAGAGCCTTGGTGGGGGGGTGGGCATTTTTTATTTTTTTATTATTATTTTCATATTTTTTTTTGTTTCATTACATTTTTTTATTTTATTATTTTTTTATTTTTATTTTTTTATTATTATTAATATATATATTTTTTTTTGTCCCCCCTCCCTGCTTGCTAGCTGGCCAGGGAGGGGGGCTCTCCTTCCCTGGTGGTCCAGTGGATGGGCACTGTGTAGGAGGGGGCTGTGGGGGCTGCAGAGAGATGTTACTTACCTTTCCTGCAGCTCCTGTCAGCTCTCTCCTCCTCCACCGGTCCGTTCAGCACCTCGGTCAGCTCCCAGTGTAGAGATTTACACTGTGAGCTGACAGAAGAGCTGAACGGACCGGCGGAGGAGGAGAGAGTTGACAGGAGCTGCAGGAAAGGTAAGTAACATCTCTCTGCAGCCCCCACAGCCCCCATTGTCTGTATTATGGCAATGCAAATTGCCATAATACAGACTCTGACTCGAGTATAAGCCGAGTTGGGGTTTTTCAGCACAAAAAATGTGCTGAAAAACTCGGCTTATACTCGAGTATATACGGTAAATTGAGTGTGTTTTCTCTCCTTTGTATTTATTGTGGTGAGTAGAAGGAAATGCCCGTCAATTAATTGTGCATGTACATATGTAGATGTAGCTGTTTTACAGATATTTAAAATAACTTGATGACCTGTAAGGAGATAGGACAGGCGATAGTAATAAAACAAGGTGGAGTGAAGCAGAGCTGGAGGAGAGAATAGAGTGCTGCCCTTTAGGAGAGAGCAAGGGGCAGGTTACTCTGGGATGCCATAAACTTTAATAAAGAGATGGGCTTTTTATGTGCTTCTTAATGAAGACTAAGGGTGAGTCTGATGGTCACAGGCTGTCTATGCCGCAAGAAGGGAGCTGCCCACGAGAAGTCCTGCAAGCGTGAGTTGGCCATACATGTACGAAAGGTGGACAGGAGAAGGTCATGGACAGAGCGGAGAGACCAAGAAGGGGCATACCTATGAATCAGTGAAGAGATGTAGGAGAGGCTAGAATTCTTCAGTGCTTTATAAGTATGGATTAGTACTTTGAATTGACTCCTATAGGATACAGGAAGCCAATGTAAGGAATGACAGTGGGGTGAGGTGTGAGAGGACCAACTGGAAAAGGCAACTGGAAAAGAGGAAAATCAGTCTGGCGGCAGCATTCATTACAGACTGTAACGGGGCAATACGGCTTTTAGGAAGACCAATTAGGAGAGGGTTACAATAATCCATGCAAGAGATTACTAGAGCACGGACAAGGTCCTTAGTAGCATCTTGTGTAAGAAAGGGGTGGGTGAAAGTTATGGTGGAATCTACAGGATTTGGTAACAGACTGGATATGAGGCTTAAAGGTGAGGCCAGAAAATAACCGTGCTAGCTCTCCTCTTTACTAACACAAAGGTACCGTAAATGTGCCCATGTTCACGCTCTATTGAAGAAACCAAATCTAAAACCTAAAGGGTGTCGGTAAGGTGCAAAACATATTCATTCAATATACATGGCAGCCTGCCTGGTTGTAAAAAAACTGAAAGACAGCAGTTGGCTGGTCTGTTAAAAACAATAGCAACCTTCAAGAACAGCAGCATGAGATTTGTCCATATCTTCAAGACAGTAGACACAAATGTTATTTTAAATTCAAGTAGATATTCTGTCCATTGTTCCTGGTGTATATTTCCCTAGTTTACTAAAGTTTGCACTTTTATAGCTGCTTGTAAGTCATCCTAATTTTAGGATATTTTTAACACTAGATTTTTAACTGATCTATAATGTACTTAATTGCGATTGCGCATATAGCCTTTAAAGGGACAGTCTAATCTCTATAGCCACTATGTGCCATTGTGGTGCTAGTAGGCTTGGCTTTTCTCCACTGTTCCTGGGTCAAATCTCGTGAAAATTGGGGTCAACGAGGCACCTGTTAGCTGGCATGCTAATCCTAATGCAAATATGGACAAAATTGATTGCTAATGAAAACATGGAATTTAAAAAAAATAGCAATGCAGTGAGCAGTATCCTCAGGTACCCCTGGTTTTCTTCACACTGCACAAATAATTTGACCCTGAACTGGGGTATAGTGCCAGCAGCCTGCTAGTCCCATAACCTCTACAATGGCATACAATGGTTATGATGTTTAGACTGCCACTTTAATTTTCTCCTGATATCTGTGCACCAGTTACAAAACAGGCAGTAAAGTTTTGAAACACTAGAACATGCACATAAAGACTGCATCTGGACCTCCCTGATGCTAAAATTTCAAATATATTAGAGCCGAATATATGGTCTACCTTGTTTTACTAGAAATAATGACCAAAAGAGAGCATTTCTTATTTGTTTTATTTTGTTCTGTTTTTAACTTTTGTTGTGATATACCTCTAAACGAAAAATGTTGTGTACACTAATAAGGCATCATTTTCAATTTGACTAACTTAATATGTATTGTTTATGATCCTTATATTTGCCGAATCTGAACAACTCCCAATAACAAAAAAGTTTGAAACAAAAGATGGAATCTGGTCTATAGTGTTCAACATAAAGTACTAAAAGACCACTAATTAATAAATTATTGTGGCATTCCCTCATGACCAGGGAAGATGGGTATGCCTGGAGTCCTTTTATGTGAGTCCAGGTCAACCATAATTTTAAATTTGGGTTCCCAGAACTATCTCATATTTGGAGTGTGTCCATGACTAAATTCTCCCCCGTCTTCACCCCTACCCCATGACCCTTTTACTGCGTTACCATGCTTTCCGACCTGACATTCAGGCTACAGATTTCATAGGTATTGAGAAAACTGGTCTGCAGAGATGTATTCATTTATATAAGAACACAATTATTGTAAGCTATGCAATGTTGCAGAGACCCAGTACACTATTTATATTTATTTGCAAATGAGGGACTTTGTTATCTATGGGGAAGCAAAACAGACGTAGTTTTGTCCACCAGAAGGATCAGATCACCATTTTATACAATCATCTCTGTACTCACTCTACTGAATGGAGGAAACCTAGATATGAGACTTGGGGGAAGCAGAGCTGGGAGAGGTGTTGGGAAGGTATGTGAGATAATATGGGAGGATAACTCGAGATCCTCCAAATGTGTCACTCTACAGGAACAATAATTTAAGACACTTTTCACTAACCACTAACATAAAAATATTCCGTATGGGGAAAAGTAATTTGGATGTCTCTTGGAGGCAGTGTGTGGATAGGGGCATATTTGGTGCACTTGCCCTTACGTGGTCCTATTCTGGAAAGCAACCTTGCCTCGTGCATCCTCCGCAGACAAATCCCATATCAATCCATGGGTATACTTACTATCTAGACTACTCGACAGCCTTAGCCACTATGAGTGAGCACTTTTGAGTAGGATCATGCTAGCAGCCAGGAGTGTTCTGGTCCGATCCTGGCAGGACAAGGTCCTCCTCTGTTAAAAAAGGTTTTCCAAAATTAAAGACAACTATTTAATGGACAAGCTATCTGGTCACGTAAGGAAAAGTATCCCCTCATTTCAGAAAATCTGGTTGCCATGGGAGGTTTTCTTTGGTCTTTGAACTCTTGGGGCTACAAGGTAACAGTTTAGCCCTTCCACAATAGCCCTTATACCTCTCTTAAAGTCTTTTATCTTTCTCTTCTTTCTTTCTTTCCACTCCTTTCTTTTACTTGTTTATGATGGTAAAATGTGAAAAAATTTAAAATCTCAATTGAATTGTGCTTGTTAAATTTGTACTCTGGCACATGTTATCCCAGATTTGTTCTGTTGCCTGTGTTAAAATAAAGAATTTAAAAATATATTGGACATTTCTATGTGCATGATCTCCTAATATTGTTTGAGATATGTTTATATCATAGCTCATTTTGCATTTCATTCTTTTCTTATTCAGCTTAATAAAGAAATCTTATCTGGAGATAGCCCTGTTGTATCTGCACAAAGCAAATTTGGATACAAACATGACAAATGACACAAATTCATCAACCGTAAAAGCTTTGAAAGAAACTGTATCAAAAAGGAAGGTAATTTTCATATGAACTATGTAAAACCACCAAGTTTAAAATGATATAATACATAAAATATAAGAGTTATGATACCATCAAGGAAAGAACAATGGATTGATAGGCATCCTAAATAGATCCATCAATACCTTTTAAAAAATTGTGGTCAGTTTGTTGGAAAACACTCCTGTTGGAAAATGTGCTGCATTTTCAATATTTTTTTTTTATAAGGATTATTATAGTAGATAAATCTATTAGGGGAACTTTCCACCTGTCACCCACTTTACCTGTTTACAAAAGGTTCCTTTAACCCCTTAAGGACCAAACTTCTGGAATAAAAGGGAATCATGACATGTCACACATGTCATGTGTCCTTAAGGGGTTAAACAGACACTATAGTCATCAAACCAACTTTAGCTTAATTAAGCAGTTTTGGTGTATAGATCCTGTCCCTGCAGTCTCACTACTTTATTCTCTACCATTTAGGAATTAAATCACTTTGTTTACACAGCTTTAGTGACACCTCCCTGCATGTGACTTACACAGCCTTCCTAAACACGTCCTGTAAAGAGTTATCTAATGTTTACACTCCCTTTATTGCAAATTTTGTTTAATTTAGAATTTCTTATATCCTGCTTTGTTAATAGATTGCTAGACCCTGCAGGAGCCCCCTGTATGTAATTAAAGTTACATTTACATAGCAGGAGATAAAAAATAACTTTTAAAGTCAGTAACATCTGATTGAAACCATTTTGTTTTTTATTTATCATTTTTACTTGGTTTTATAAAAGCGTTTTACAAACAAGGTATGATCGTGTAGAACATTGGCATAGATTAGAAAAACAGATTTAAACAATGGTACAGAAAACATAAATTTTCAGTTGTGTTACAGAATTATAATCATACAATTACTGGTGGCATGTTACTTTTGATGGCTTATACGTTTGGATAGCTTATGCATATTCTACATCAATTCTTCTTTTACATGTATAAATAAAACAGTCAACTACCTTGATCGTATTGGTGTATTGTGTACTATCTATCAGGCACTATGGTGTGTGTGTATCAGAATGTGATAATGGGTTTACAAAAGACATCTAGGTAATTGCTTCTTACTTCACTTCCGTCAGACTACTAGCTACGTCTATCAGTAATGCATTCGGTTGAGAGAATATTATCAGCATCCAGTATAACGGAGTTCCAGGGTCCCCAAATAAGACTGCATTTCTCATAATTTTTGGACATAGCATACGTTACTTCCTCCATTTGTTTTATCCCTTCCACTCTTTGGATCCATTCTCTGATGGATGGAGGGGTCACTTGTTTCCAGTTGACTGGGCTTAACTGGTTTGCTGCCATGAGTAGGTGAGGGGTCAGAGATGTTCCCTGTCTCTCTTGTAGGGGTGGGGGTAAGAGAAACAGCAAGTACTCTGGTAAGAAGGGGATCTTTGTTTTCGTGATTAACTGTATAAGTGTGTGTGTTTGTTTCCAGACTGAATGTATCGACGGACATCGCCATCAAATGTGTGTGGGGTGTGCACCTGGTTGCATCTCCAACAGGCATCCTGGGTGCTGTTATGTAGTTTATGGATTTTAGCTGGAGTGTAATGCCAGCGTGTAAGCCGCTTGTAATTGCTTTCTTGTGTGGCAATGCTCGTGGGTGCCTTATGTGCCCTAATAAATATTTTTTTCCACTGGACTGGTTAGATATTAGCTTGTAATTCTTCTGCCCACTTTACAGTGAATCTAGGGAGTTCAGATGAACTTGTCTTTTGTATTAGCGTTTACATAGTGGATAGTAGCTTGTGTTTTTAGCGGGTGTGACATGCACAGTAGCTCAAAGTGCGTAAACTCTCGCTCGCCCATTGGTAAGAGCTTCAAGCTCCTTATGAAATGGACCAGCTGTGTGTATTGTAGATGAGATTGCAAAGTGGTGTTATTTTATTTCCTTTCACCATTTCTTGGAGCTGGAGGTAAGTTTTTTGTGATAAATAAAGTCTGAACACCCTAGCTGATACCCCTGCTTGGAATAAAGGATTGTGTGTGAGTGGATATAGCGGGGAGGGGTATGGTGAGAAGACCCTATTGCAGGCAATGCTTATCCGCACCCTGAGTGTGGCTGTAATTGTTGGGTGTTGTTTGTGTTTTGGGAAGGGTAATCCTGATTTGTGCCATGTGATTGTCATGATGGGAGTTTCAAAGAATGAGACTTCTATTGTCACCTGATTGAAACCATTTTTAAATGCAGGATGTGTCAGTCACAGCCAGGGGAGGTGCAACTAGGGCTGGATTAACAGAAACAAAAGTAATTTAACTCCTAAATGGCAGTGAATTGAGCAGTGAGACTTCAGAGGCATGATCTATACACCAAAACCGCTTTATCAAGCTAAAGTTGGTTTGGTGACTATAGTGTCCCTTTAACATATATTATCTGAATAAATCTATGATTTCAATTAGGGTTATTCACTAAAGTAAGAATTGTTGGGAATTCAAAGGGAATTTCAAATCTAAGTCCAAAATAGCCAATACAGCTATGCTTGCAGTTCGTAAACTTAGGTCTGAAATTTAAAATTCACTTTGAATTCCCAATTCTCACTTTAATAATTAATCCTGTATATGTTGAAATAATTAGAGATTTAATTTACAGAGTATTATCCAGAACAAAACACTCCATTGGGACTGCAACATTCTTAAATGTTTGTCCCTTTCTGCTAGTCAATTAGGAAGTACCATTTTGCCAATACTAAACTATGCTGATACATGTCTTAATGTGATGTATTGCTCTAGGTGGAAACGGCAAAGGAAAAGGGCAACTCTGGAAAACCGGTGAACCCATCAGAATTCTACAGACTGCTGGCATGGATTGCAATAAGAGCAGCCACACAGGTTTTTATGACACGTTCATGATTTTTTTTACATTTAGTGGTTTACAGCATAATGCATGTTGTATAGAATGTGAGAGAATTATGCTCCTTATAGCCGTCTAGAGAATAGTTTGCACTTATCTGGAATCCTTTGAGCTGTGCTTCTCTGCAAATAGCAGGAATATAAATTGTTTGCTATAGCACCGGTTGTTATCTTTGAACATCCATAAGCAGCAGAATAAAATAGACTGAAAGCTATATGTAAGGTGTAAAGCACAGGAAGGGTTGAGATAAGGAAGGCTCTGTATTTCCCTCTACGCTCTAGAATTGAAAGAAATTGTGTGAAATCCAGAAAGATCCAGTTAAAAATTATACAATAAAATTACACTGACCTTTTAAGAAAATCAACTAAAATTGATTGAGTGTGGAAAATAAGACACTCCAAATAAAGTGCAATAAACATAAACATTAACATGAAAATACCAGCTACTAATGTCATGTAGAAATATCTCCTAAAATCCACATGTAGGGGTAAGTGATTATATTCGGTGATAGCGCTCCACTTTTTTGTATTTTAGGTGTTCACTTTTCAGAAAATCACCTAGCAAAAACAGTCCCCAAATAAACCCACTAGTTTGTAAGGGACAAACCATATTTTGGACCCAGATCCCTATTTTTGGTCAAAATGTCCCTCTTTTCCAGAAGCTCCATATTATTGGTTTGTCTGCTGTCAGTATTATAGCTGGTGAGCTCTGTTATACACTCAATGTGTCTTTAAACTGCATTACATTATTTAGAAACCAGTCTGTGTAAGATACATTATTCATGTTCTTAATTACATTTTAGTTGCCCAAATTAATATCAGTAAATCTAAAACTTTCTCAGATCAAATCCACCCTGGTCACACCCCTACTTGCACCCTTAAAATGAAAGTGTCCCTCCTTCTCCATTTGACATGTTTGTAGGTATGATAATATAATTTGTTTGCTGTACATGTAGGACAAGCAGACTGAATTTCAAATACCCAAAATGGGGTACTTTATTCTGGTACTGAAAGACTATCCTGCTGCCAGACAGCTTTACAGTACATCCTGTATAAAGGGATTGAAAGACCCACACAAGGGGAAGCATACAAGGAAAACACCAAAATTCGTCTCTCTTCTATATCATACAATGTTAAATGATTATATCTCTAAAACCGAAGGCAGTTGAGTAAGTAGGCGTTCTGGTTTGGGTTGTCATTGTGAAGTCAACTTTGATTGTGAGAAAGATGCTTTTTTCTGTATACAAATAAGTTTTGTAGACAAGAGGACATAGAAGGAAAATCTGTTCAGAGGAAAGGGGACAAATCCATACATATACTTGAGTTATTGTGCATATTTTGCAAAAAATGCATCGAATATACTTAGGAGTAAATGAAACCGAAATTCAATAATTCTTCAAAATTTTTAAAACTGGAATGTATGAACAAAAAACAAATTTCTGGGATTTTGCTAGAGTTGCCCTGGCAACTCTGCCTTTGAAAGCTTATTGATGGATCTTCTAGGCAGTGCGTTAATCTCTGGGCCGGAGGTGCAGTGTGCAGTCATACCTCTGTAGAATTAATTCTAACATTAGAATTAAGACATAATTATCCCTAAAATTATCTGCTCCATCAGTTACAGTACGGCTTGAACTTCACCTCATGTATTTATGGGAGTGGAAAGGCTTGAATAAAGTTTTAATGTTTGGAAATGCTTGACTGTAAATTCGGTTAAGATATGTATTAGACTGTCTTTTAAGACAGTAAACTTGATTGAGGCTATCTGTGTCTTAAATATCATATTGTGACTAGCTTTCTTCCAATAATAAAGGAACATTTTATTTATAATTGTGTTCGCCCAAACCTTACCTGGATACAATGAATCCACTGTGATTGCAAAACAGTCAGCATGTATACAATACATGATATTCGTATTGAATTACATATGGCCAAATCTATTTTAATTTATACATTTGCTAACAGCCAAGCCAGCACAATGTGTAGATGAAGTGTGATGTTTTTTAAAGTGATACTAAATAATTTTGATGATGAAAGGTACACTTAAAAATCACATTGGGAATCTGTAAAATAGTATACATGGAATTCTATAATTCTAGAGAGAACAGACGTGAGGTCATACAAAAAAACACAAAAATCTATTTCATTTTAAACATCTTTGTGTTATATATGGGATATATCTCGGCACTTTCAACACTACCAAACTGGCAAGTATGATGGTGGAAGTGATACATTATGAAAATGTTCTGCAGCTGAAAGGGATGGCAAATGAGTAAGGATAATGGAATGTGCAAAGTATGGGAGATTCGTTGAGAAAAGCCTGAAATTGAGGTGAAAATGTCATCAGTACAATGACCTGGAGAACAATGTCAAAGCCCTGTGGTGTTCTAGATGGGTTCCATCGAAAGGACTTACTTGAATCCAATCACGCCATATGATTACGGAGTTCATGAAAGTGTTTTCGAATGGACTGCAATTTACAGTTGAAGAAAGGCTACAGATTTCACTATTGTACCTTCAAAAGGTACTGATAGCTGTAAAAGCCCTTTTAAGGACTAACACAAGAAACGAATACTTAACGCAACCAGTAAATCCGCTATAAAAATAAGAACGTTTTCATTGAGCATTTTACTGGCATTTAACCCTCTTCTCATATCATACTGCTACATCCAACCATTGTATTCCTGCTGATGTACAAAATTAACTACATTTCCTGATAAATGTTTAAAAGAAGTCCTCACGCAAAGTACTAAAAGACTATACTTTTATAATGTTGTGTGCACTGTACATAAAAATAAACTTCACAAATACAAATTATTTGATATATTTATGGAAACAGATTTAATGATGAAAAACATACAATTTTGTTTAAAAAAAAAAAAAAGGTACAACAAAATGATATTAGCACAGAGAGCAAACATGTGTGATTCACAATCTTTATTTAATACACTAATTAAAGGAACTGTGTGGGCATAAAATCCTAGAATCCTGAATTAATCTGAACATAATCTATTTTATATTGTAATTTCCAAATGGCAGACTCATAGAAGTATTGTGAATGCCCTCTTGCCACCAATGCTTTACATTTAGGTCAAAATACAGAAGTTATCCAGTGATGCACAATCGCGCATGGCATTTTCTGATCGCTACAAGTTTTCGGAGATCAAAATCGGACTTGATTGTATTATTTGTGACTGAGTCCCTTTAACTTTGAACGAGACACTTGTAGGAGAGGTAGACAGACAAATGCGTTGTCACCGAGACATTTTATGCAACAAACATAGATTAATGCATTTTACTTGTTATTCAGACTTCCACCAGACAACAAAGAGGAATAGAAACTGTGTATAAATGTGTTAATTAGAATTGATTGGTAATTATATATATATTTTTATTCTTTTCAAACAGCCTGTAAATACAACCATTATTGTTAATGATTTCTGAGTAAAATACTGCAGTGGTTTTTAGAATGTGAACAGCCAAATAAAATGAATGTTAAGAGACAGTAAAGGTCCAGATTTGAGGATAGATGCAAAGCGCAGCTAGACAAGAAGCTCTCCGGGGAGTACACTAGAAAGATTGTCTGTTGTGAAAGCATCTGCTCGCTTTGCAGTCACGGCAGAGCACGATTTATATGCCTTTATGTTATGTAAAGCACGGATATGAACTGGAAACGGCTCTAGTGTCTGTATTAATGCGCATACAGCCGTTCTATTATACCTTTTTTAGATCGCAGAATCCATGATAAGAAGTATTGCTGCTAAATATGTGAATCCTGAATCTACTTTGGCTTTTTTGAAATGTTATTTTTTATTTTTTTATTAGAGAAATGAGATGTCTTTGAGTTATTAATCTTCAAGTAGCATAAAAAGCATCTGTTTCTGTGTTGTAGGGCCTCTTGCAATTTTTATGAACACAGCGGATTATATGGGCCAGTAATCAGATTTGTGAACATTACCGCGTGAAATCTGCTTTACTTTTCTCCATATCTAAAAGTTATTTAGTACTGTGTTACCGCAGCTATAAGAGCATTTATCACCAGCAAACATTACTACTTGTTGTTTTTTTTCTTATTTTTATGTTCTACCTGATAGCTGCAGACAAAAAGCAATTCCTTTTGAACTATGGAAGCACCCGATGTTTATAACTTTGTTTTCTCACCTTCAGACTTTTTTAAAACTCCATTCTTTTTTTTAATTTTTTTTTTTTGAATCTATGGAAAGGATCTCACTATAAATCTATGCAATAGTATTTTGGCATTCCTCATTACTTCAAGACTTGGGTAATTGCATTTTTGCATTACTTCAACAGGTTTATCAAGATTCCTTAATACCCTATGCAATATACTGACATATTTATAAATGGCACAAAAACCAACAAGATGGGCTTCAACAGGTACTGGAGCATTTATTGCAGATGTGTAGCGGACTTGAAGAATGGCCCTGTCCAAAATTCCCATATGGAATGTAGCATTTCATTTCCTATTGTGCCTGCTGATAACTGTAGGGTCAGCTGTGAAATCTCGCGGTCAGTATTCTGTGCTAATTCTCCTTGACCTTTTTGCTGCTTTTGACACTGTTGATCATCAACAGCTACTTCTCATCCTCCGTAATCTCGGTCTACGGGTTACTGCTCTCTCCTCGTGTTCCTCCTACCTCTCCCAGCACTCTTTCAGTGTTTCTTTGTCTGGCCCTGCCTCTTCTTCCCAACCCCTCTCTGTTGTTGTTTCCCAAGGTTCTGTTCATGGTCCTCTACTGTTCTCGATCTATAATGCCTCCCTTGGTAAATTCATCAGCTCCTTTGGCTTCCAATATCATTTCTATGTGGGAGTCACACTAATCTATCTGTCCTCTCCTGATCGCTCTCTGTCCCTCTTGACTCGTGTCTATAACTCTCTCTCTGCTATTTCCAGCTGGATGGCTATTCACTTCTTTAAACTCAACCTGTATAAAACAGAACTTCTGGTCTTTCCTCATTTAAGTGTTGCTACTCCCATGTCAGTTACCCTCCAAGTCAACGGCGCTACCATCACCTCTACCTTGCAGACTCGCTGCCCAGGTGTTTTCTTATACTGCAACCTTTCCTTTACCCCTTAGTCCAGTCGATGGCCAAATCCTGCCGCTTCCAACCAAAAATTGCGCGTATTTGCCCCTATTTAACGCCGAACACGGCTTCATTGGTTTCCCGTAAGATATAGGGTGAAATTTAAGATTCTGGTACTTGCTTATAAGTCTCTACATAATGCTGCTTCAATCTACCTATCCTCCCTAATACACAAGTTTGTTCCAACCTACTTTTATACTGCTACCCTTACCTTTTGTGTCACTGTACCCCACTCCCTCTACTATCTCCTTTTTCCCTTACATAACAGCAACAAGTAGGATGTGATAGTAAATCGATTACTCCTAGTGCACAAGATGCTGTGTAGGAGCTGAACTGAAACTGGCAACTTGTTCCATTCTGCTCAACCCAGACTCTGGATATGCCACCCTCTTAACAAATAGGGCCATTTGGTTTGTAAGTGGTTTCAATATTTTTTAACTTAGCCCTTCATGCTCCCATCATTTCTTGTTTGCTCCCAAGTACTTGACATTCAGGGTTATAAATAAAGTGTGACCTTATTGGGAACTTCAAGTAATCTCCATATACATTTCACATTTCATGGAAAAATAGCCAGACTGGAAAAAAAAAACATCTTAGGCCTGCCCCAGGGTCATAATGCAAAATGGTAGGTGTTCGTTTTACACAATTTGTACATTTGCAGCTATACATTTATTATATATGTAAAATATGTGTAATGCGTATCTGGAAAATTGTATCTCTATCTACAAATTTACTCAGTATTTTCATTTATTGTAATTATTTGTGTAGTTAAGAAACCTTTGCAGTACTAAGGTACATCCCTACCTTAGACTGTTATGTAGGTAGCAAATGCTGCAGCTTCAACCAACCAAAATTACTAGCCATACACATGGTAATAAGAAACTCGTGGAAGTGCCGTGGATTTGATAATGCCGTTTAGGAAGCTATCAGGTTAGATGAACTTTTTCGTGGTCGGGTGCTATGGCCCTGTGATCAGGAGCAGATACAAAAAGTGATATACACTCCGACATTGTGTAAATATTCTGCTATGCCAAAAAACATTGTTTTACATTAAGCGCACAAAACAGCAATAACCCTTATGTTGAGATAATCAGTCGATAGATAATTTTGTACACAGCTTGGAACCTGTCAAGTGCACACAGGGCAATCATAAAGAGGGCCAGTGGTTCCATCAAGAATGACAATGTTGAAATATAAAATGAATTATTCTCGCCAATAAATCTCCCTTTATTGTGCATTGCCAGCAAATTGCTCTGGGCATGAAAGTTCAGAAACCTCTCAAAGTCTCAGATGCTCTAAAAGGAATATTATCAATCTGAAAATGACCCGTCTGTCAGAAAGCCTTGGTGTGAAATACTCGTATAAATTCATTATTTCTTTAGTAATTTTATGATGTACTCTTAGTTAGCAGCACTAAATATTAACCGCTAAAGTAAGATGTTCAGTGACAAAGTGTAATGATTCCATAATGAATAAATTAGAATAAATTAGAAACAGTAGAACCCCTTCCCAACCGAGGATGTATCAGGTACGTCTGCAAAAAAACAGTCCTTCAGGACCGCGGAAGTACCTGATACGTCCGCGGCTAATTAGAGCGCTGAAAGCGATCATGATCGCTTCCAGCTGCTCTGATGGTATTGCAGCGATGCCTCGATGTTGAGGCATCGTGCAATACCTCTCCTTACTGCCAGGCGCTGGGTGATCGCTCCCCCCGGAGCATTCACTTCCGGGTTGCTCAAAGTGGCAGAGCATTGGAAGCCATCGGGCAGGCTTCCGATGCTCTTCCAGTGCTGAGTGCCACAACCCCTCGATATAAAGAAAATTTTTAAAAATAAATAAATAAAGAAAAATAAAGAAATATAAGCTATAACCTTCTCCCCTTCCCCCCCAGCCCCTGCCATGTGACTTCCAATTTGGCGCTGCCTTTCTAAAGGCAGTGCATAATGGGGCTTCTGGGGGTGTCCCCCGTTGAAAAACGGTCTGGTCACTAAGGGGATAAAGCACATTTCCATAGATTAAACATTTCCAACTTAAATAAGTTTCTCACTGATCAAGGCTATAAAAAGGTAAAAAGAAATAACTAAATATTTAACGAATTGAAGTAAAATGGCATTAGTTTAGATAAGGCTCAAAGGGTAAAGAAGAACCAGACAAGAAAACACAGTGAAAGTGGAAAAAGAACTGAAAAAGAATATAACAGAAAGCAGAGTGGGAGTGGAGGAGAATTTGGGGAGCATTCCTTGACAACCCATTACCACACCTCAACATGTCTGACATTGAAAAGACAAGGAGAAATGAGTTACCCATCAAAAGTTCACCCCAAAACTCAGCAAGAATTGAGCCCCATCGCCCCAGCAATAGAGCAGATTCTAGTAATCGCTTGTAAAGTTCAGGCTTGGTGAATTGACATCTTTGCTACTTTTGAGCTCTGCCAATAATTCAGATTATTTCCATTGTTGCCTTTTATTGTCCCTTAATTTGAAAGTGAGAGGCTCCTCAGACCCACGTAGGGTTAAGAATTAGCATTTAATAAAAGTACACAGACTTTAGGGTTATAAACTGGGAATTGTCAGGAATTCATAGTAAATGCAAAGTGAAATTATAATTTAAGGTCAAAATAGCCAAACTGGAAACAGAATTGACTTGGATCATTTTTCTAATTCGACTATTTTGGTCCAAATCTTTACAGTTAATTTGAATGCATGTTAAATTTGCAGCAATTCTCTCATTAGCAAATAACCCTGTAAATATTTTGAATTAAACTAATGTCTTGCATAATTTTGCAGGTTGGCGATGCTATGCTGGCTTGCAAGCAGTTCATTGGCCAGGATCTTGGCAATCTACCAACAAACGCACATGAACATCTTTCATCTTTTGCATATATGGAACTACTTACCTCCTACAAGAACTATCTCCCAGGTATTGATAAAGAAAATAAACACAATCTCATATTGCCCAAAAGAAAATACTATTATTGGTATTAAAGGAACACTATAGCGTTAGGTATACTGCCATCTGGGTCTCTCTCAGATATAGCAGACTTCTGCTTTTAGAAGTCGTGATTGGGATAGGAGTCTGTATGTACCACGTTTTTGCTCGAAACACTGCAGATACAGAACTAATTGCACTTTAATGCAGGTGGCTAGTTACACTCTGATTTGGTCTGCCTAATGTCATTTCTGTGCAATATTTATACCTGTCGTCAGCACGATGCTGGCTGATCTGATGTGATCCTCCCTTGCAGGCAACACTTCCAGCTCAAGGAGAAGCCTTTTGGTGGCTAGACTGACTCTTTAATGGAATAACAGGAAAATAACAGATAGAGAGTGGAAATGCATTAGGAAGATTCTAATCAGTTCTATAAAGAAAAAAATGAGTGAAAGATGCAAGTGAGAGAGAGAAATTGCAGGGAATAGAGAAAAATAAATAATTAAGAAAATAGATGTTAACGTACCTAGGAAGTAAGAGTACCTGCTAACAATGTCTGAATAGTTTTTTCACTGATCAGAAATATAATTTTAAGTTAATATTCTGTATCACATTTCTAACAAATGCTTCACTCGATTAAATGCTAATTTCCTTTATGTGTAGATCATCTACATGACAGCTTAAGTACTTGGCAAATCCAGATTTATTTACGTCTGATTTATTGTCTAAAATTAAACTAATTAAAAAAATTGTTATCAGACACCTTTATTATAAATAATCTTTTTTTTTTTTTTTTTTTTGTCCAATCCTCCTTTTGTAACGATATAATTGCTACATTAACCTAGTATTTTAAAGAAGGGATTTTAATTAATCCTGGGATTTTAATATTTTACTTTCATAAGTTTCATAATAGATTAGTCCATATATATCTGTGCTCTGGAAGGTGTTAGTCTCCATAAAAAATAACATCTCTTTAGGAAATTATATTGTACTTTTACTAAGAATAAAAGAGATGTAAATGTATTACTGTATCTTCATGTTATATTCTTCTCCCATGTCCCTTTTGTAGCCTAGTGACCAACTAAAGTACTATAATTGCATAATATGATGCTATTACACAAAGTACAATACCCATACTACACATATATCAGCTATAAATCTACTAACCCCAAAATCACATAAAAATAAAATTATTGCAATAAACACCTAGAAGCAATGCTATGCGTACAGATATACAAAAACACAAAAATAAGTTAGCCCTTCATGCTCCCATAATCTGCTCCCACTACTCTTGGGCAGCAGCAATGACCATAGTACACATCAGCCTCAATACATACAGTAAAAACCAAAGAAAACATTTACCTATGCACTTTCCAAATCCCTAGGCATATTTAAATAAATGAAGGTTATTTATTAACTCCAATGGCCATCAATTGCAAGCCAACCTAACACGTCACAGCAAACCTCTTAGGTGGGTATTTTTCTAAACCCCTCCATACTTATTAACCCTTAATAGGGAAAACATGGGATAGGCGGCAGCATTGTAACATAGCTGTGTGATACAAAAGTGAATACAAATACACAAACCCAAGTCCTGCGCTCAGGTACAGGTATGGTATACCTGGTCTAATATTGTGTTGAGATTTGTAATTGCACAAGTGTAAACAAGGTGTCCCATTGCTGTAGCATCAACAGGGCCGTATTTTTAGGTCAAGTGCCTGTCGGTACAGAATTCTAAGGCGCCTCTGCTCTTCCTCCATAATCCCCCCCCCCCCCCTCCTCACCCCCCAAAATATGACCTGCCCTGCATGAACAATATGAGTCAGTTGTGTAACAGACCTTGAATAATTTTAACAACTTCTTTATTTAAAAAAATATATACATTTACTTCTTTTTATAGATGATGGTCAAATGAATATTTGGAGTCAAGACAGTTTTACTGCTGAAGGAGAAGGCGCTGCTGTGGACAATATGTACAAAGGAACACTATCCTGGGTTCACCTTGTCCGCTATCATAGTCATCTAATGAGGTTGATTAGCATGACCAGTCCGAGTGGTAGGACATTATTTTATCATACCTGTTTTTATTACTATTATTAAGTTATTGACTGGTGATACAGTTAAGCTCATCATCTTTTTTGGTTTTAAATGCTTGAAAAGATTTGGGCCTAAATACAAAATAGCTCTAAATCATTTTTTAAATGATGATTAGTATTTGTGTCACTGAATATCTAATTTAGTGATCGATAAGCTTTGGAATTACAGCTGCAGAATAAACATCACGTGAGACAAAATCAAAGCACTGCAGCGCCAAATGTTATCTATGGCTAACCTAAAAAACATTTAATTTGGCGTGCATTATGGGTAAATGTTTTCTTTATTTGCAAAAAAAATGCTAAATTCTATGTCATTATTGCAGGGTTCGCAAGACCAGTGGATAGCAGATGTTGTACAGGTGATTCACTGTACACATCTGTATTCAATAACGGAGTCATCGTGTGCTTTGCAGAAATGCACACGTTCCTGAAGAAGTACCTTAACGCTTATGACAAATGTTGTGTGGACGACTTCCCACAGGAGCTTCTCAAGGGTCTAGAGACGCCACTCACGGGATTCAACATGTCGATAACGGTAACTTATGTAATAGTAAACACTATAATCATAACTATGAAAAAAATTGTTATGTACACAGTTTCAGTTTGCTTGTTTTGTACTTTTTTTTTTCAATTTGTAGTTTTTTATTGATTTATCACAGGAAAAGGGGTACAGAAAGGAAAAAGGGGGGGGTAGGCTGACATTCACATTTCGTGTTTATCATTTTGGGTTCATCATTACATGGTTAATATGCCAATTATCCACATCAAATCCAACAGTTCAGACTAGCTAACACAAATTGATCTATTCTTGGTTTTCCCGTTACATTACATCACAGGCTTATTCAAGGATACTATACAAATGTTGTTCTGGTATGTGCGTTATCTGACACATTGGTAATATGTTTGCGAAAGTGTACCTCCCACGGGTTAATTACTCTGGTGACGGGGAGTAGCGTTATAGTGGTTACAGAAACATAAACCTATATGTGTGACTATGTCCAAATGGACACTCTTTAAGCGTTGATCAACATATCCCCACTATATGGCTGCTGTAGCCGTGTGAGAACCTTGGGGAAAACATGCACAGTATACATTAGATTAGACCGCTTGGCTATCTCTGTTATGGTACCTAGGCTGTGCTAATATCTGTGCTTGACCTGTCTTTCAATGGACAATTGACACATTTTGACACTCAAGTGCGATATTCAATGTACCACATTACAGTTTTGCCTTACTGATGAACTATTGTTCCGTAGTAAAAGAGGATAAAAGAGGGGGGGGGGTAACAAGGGTACAGAGATGGATTTGGAAGGAGGAGGGGAGGAGGGAGGAATGATCAAGGGGAACAAACAGCTGTCATTCTAACTTGAGTCACCTTTCGGCGATGCTTAGGTGTCCTGTAAGCATTCCCTGTTTGTACTTAGAGCCTTTGTTCTCTATGGCTGCACTCGGCCTATCATCCTTGTTATTATCTATAGGTATGCTCCATTGGGCTTCATCATTTGTAACATCAAAACTATAAACTTTACAACTATGTACATGTGGGTTACTACTTTCAGTGGTCCACTACGCTCCGCATGGGCGGCAACCTCTTCTAATTATGTGTTTCACTCCCCCTCCTTGCCCACTCTTATCACCCATTGAGTATGGGCTAAGTTGGCAAATTTGTTTGAGAGACTTTGTCTGTTCAATCCCTTTTCGTATACCAGATTCATGGTAATTTGCTGAAGCAGGGCCTCTTTGGTGGGTGCAAGATCCTGCTTCCATGCCCTAGCTATTAGGGTATTCGCTGATATGAGGATATGAAATAGTAAACGGGAGTCCGTGTTGTTGAGCTCCTCTAAACCCATAAATAGGAGTCCGCACTCCGGAGTAATTGTGAGTTCTCTACCCAGGGCCAATCCCGCTATTTCCTCCACCTCCCTTTAGTATTTTGTCAGTTGCGGGCATGTCCACCATATATGGTACATTGTTCCCCTGTCTCCCTGACATCTCCAGCATACACTAGAGGTATTTGGGTAGATTCTCGCCAATCGGTCCGGTACCATGTACCAGCGGTATTGGATTTTGCGCATCTGTTCCAAATGAGAGGCACAATTTGTCCTCTTTTTGTGTGCTACAAATGCTTTTCTCCATTGTAGTTCAGTGAAGGTCTTTCCTATGTCTTCCTGCCAAGCTACCTTAAATTTGTCTGGGGGGTCTGTGTGCGGTAGGATCAACATGTTATAAAGGGTGGATATCAGCTTTGTGGGCTATTTTGTGGCTGTACACATCTGTTCAATGTGTTTTGTGTTGGCCGTTTCAGTGGTAACGTTGGATCCCTGAAGCATGGACTTCAGCTGTAGGTATTGGAATATTGTGTTGTGTGGTAGCGTGTATTTCCATTGTAGGTCTGGGAAGTCAAGTAGTTTGTCGCTGTCATATAGGTGGCCGACCCTATTGCACCCCCTGCTTATCCAGGGGCGATAGTCAAAGGCTGGGTTTGCCAGATGAAGACTTTATAGGGGGGACACCTGCGCCCACCCCTTGTCTTGTACCCATTGGTTCATGGAAGTGTTCCATGTTTTCAGTAAAAGTCGTGTTGTGGGTGGCACGTCATGGTGAATTATTCTGTATCTGTGAGGTATCCAAAATAAATATCTCAGTCCTTTGGGGCATGCCCAATAGGCCTCCATTTCTACCCACTGTGGTACTGCCTCACTGGCGTGTGTTTGTATAGCATTGGCCAGGACAGCCGCTTTGTAATATTGTCTAACGTCCGGCATTCCTAGGCCCCCATTCTCTTGTGGCCTACACAGCACTTTCGCTGCTACTCTTACTTTTCGATGGGCCCATACGAAGCTTGTAAAGAGTCGCTGTGTATAATTGTCGGCAGTATTGACCCCAGCCGAAGTGCGTAGGTTTTGGCCAGGATTTTAACATCGGTGTTCAGTAGGGATATGGGCCTGAAGTTCTACGGGGTTGTGGGTGGCTTCCCTGGTTTGGGCAGTGTAACAATGTGCGCAGTTAACATCTCAGGGGGTAGCGTTCTATGGGCAGTGGCCTGTGTGTAGGCTTTGACTAAGTATGGCGCCAGGGTAGCGCTGAACTTCTTATAGTGTTATCTAACCCATCAGGTCCCGGGGCCTTGCCCGATGGTAGGGTCCTAATTAAATTTCTTATTTCCTCTTCACAGAGTGGTTTTGTGAGTTCCAATTGTTGTTGGACAGTTAATCGGGGCAAGTGCGTGTCTCTCACATACGCCTGTATGTCTCTCTCTATTGGTTGTGTGGTTGTGGGGTCCTGTCTCAAATTGTACAATTTGGCATAGTATCGTGCAAACTCGTCACTATTGGCTTTAGGGGTGGTAAGTTTCAGGCCCGTGTGTGAGGTTAGGTAAGCGATCTTTTGCGAGGCTTGTCGTGTTTTAAGTCTGTGCGCTAGAAGTTTGCTAGCCTTGTTGCCCTGGGCATATTGGTGTATTTTGAAGTGTTTCAGGTTGTGTTCTGTGCGTTCTAGGGCTTGTGTGTGCAGACTCCTAGTAATCTGAATTATGCGCCGGCGTCTGTCATCAGTGGGGGAGAGCTGATTCTCCAGATTTATGTCATAGAGTTCTTTTTGTAGTTCAAGTGTTAGTTTTTGTGACTGTTTTCGGAGGTATGAGGCCCGACGTATCAGTAGTCCCCGGACTACTGGCTTATGGGCCATCCAGACCGTTGTGGATGAGACATCCGGTGTCTCATTTTCCACAAAATACTGTTTCATTTGTGTGGTCAGGTCAGCCACGAATTGTGGATTGAGAAGGAGAGAATCATTGATTCTCCATGGGCTACGGTGTTTGAAGTCATATAGGTCTTTCATTTCCAGTAGTACTGGCGCATGATCTGACCATGTAATATGTTCTATGTTGCAGTTTAGGTTTTGGTTGAGGTGTGAGCCCTGGAGGAGAAATCCATCTATCCTAGAGTATGAGTTGTGGACGGGTGAAAAATGAGTGTATGCTTTCTCCGAGGGATGTGTAATTCTCCATGTATCGTAGTAGTGGTTCGTGTGTAGTAGGGTCTGGAGGGCCCTGCTCTGGCGTCTAAGGGTTTTGTATCTACCATTAGATCGGCTCAGGGTCGTGTCCATGGTCGGGTCAAAAATGTGGTTGAAGTCACCACAAATGAGTGTGACTCCTTGTTGTATAGGCGCTAGAATTTGAAATATTTTTGTGTAGGAAGTTCCTCTGGTTTTGATTGGGCGCGTATATACTTGCAATGGTGTACTCTATGTCATTGATCGTTCCCACTATTACTACGTATCTGCCCATCTGATCTACATGTTGTGATTTTAGGGAGAAAGAGACGTGTTTACTTATCATGATAGAGGTACCCCTAGCTTTAGTTGGGGAGGTAGAGTGGAATTGGTGTGGATAGTCGAGCTCCATAATTTTGGGATGTCATTGGTGCGGAAGTGGGTCTCCTGCAGGCACACCACGTCTGTGCCATGCTGTTTGAGCTCTCGGAGCAATAGGTGTCTCTTAGTCGGGATATTCAATCCCCTCACATTATGTGTGTATATTTTCATGGAGGGTCAGACAGGAAGGGTTGTGCTTTGCATTGAGAGTGTATGTTTGATACAGGATGGCCCGTTCCTCCCAGTGCCATCAAGCAGAGCGGGCCTATCCCTAGGGTCTGTAGCGACTTTCCACAGGTGCCCTGGTAGTATGTGGTGCGTAGTGTCGCGCCTCCGTGGATGAGAACGCGTGCTCCCTTGTGATCGTTAGAACTGGGACCACCCACTCGGTCCCATTCCCAGTCCCCAGCGGTGTGGGCAACGGGCCCCCACCCACTGAGCCTTGCAACCTGAAAACATAACCAAACAACAAAGAAAGTATTTACAAGGTGGAACCATGCCCTGTTTAAGGCTCGGCACTTCATCCAAGCGCCTTGGGGGTAGAAGTCTATCACTTCTATGCCTGGGGGGGGGTAGATGCGCTATGCGCCGGCCTATTCGACTATGGCAGTATGCATATTTAGGTTAATAAAACGTGTTGTTGTTTTTGTTGTTTTTTTTTTAGAAATATTTAAGAAAACCTCAGTTGACCATTAGATTAGATGTCGGGGTTCCTATGGTTACCTCTTAGGGATCCCAATTGCGTCCCTACACAGGGTTAACCCTAACATCTCCACCCATCATGCCTGCTCACTGGTGCTATACCCACCCTGCTTACCGTACACTCAATATGGGAATTAACTAGATACGGGCACATCCATGGGTAATCAATATTACAGAGACATTGTGAGTGTGGGATTTATTTTCTGCCGTTCTTTTTTGTGGCAATTGCTCAGTTTAGGCCTGTTGGCGCGGAGCTGCGTTCACATGCGACTGCTCCCGTCGGTGTCCAGGCCACCCCCCCGCTTGTTTTGTACTTAAAAGGACATGCATCACTTTCAGACAACTGTCTCATTCAAAAGATTTAGCTTAGAATGAGACAGTCACTTCATGCTTACAAAAGCAGGTAAGTATTTTTTTTTCATATTTACCTGCTGCTTCTTCTTTTTTATGCTTTCCGCACTCCAGGGGGGGACACTGATCTAACCAAGTGTCTTTTCCCTAGGAATGCTGGAAGAGTGCATTGGGCATGCATGACAGAATTACACATGTAACAGGGAACGAAAAGAAGGCGTCAGTGTGACCATGCAGGACAGGATTCAGTTTTGAGTTTCTGTCCTGCTGCACAATCATACCCGGTTTTTGTCATTAGTTCACTGGTCTGAAACTGAGATGGTAGGCAAGGGGCAGAGGGGTGAATGCTGAAGAACTCCCCAAGCTGAGAGACGAGGCCAATCTTGCCATTTGACCAAGTTTACAGTTAGTGTATAAATGGTTATTACATACTTTTCAATGTTTTTCATGCTATATTTTTTTTGTATATTTGTTTAAAAGTGTTTTTTGGCATTTTTGCTATCTGTGTGTTTAACATTTTTTTCACCTTTTTTTTCAAAGTTTGCAATATTGATTTTTATTTATTGATTGATTTTACATACATGCATTTTTGGTTTATATATTTTTTAAATCACACGTGTGCCATTGTAATACAATTCTCTTAACTGTACTCGGCAACATCTCCTGAGTGCAACAATATCCAAAATACCTTTTGTAAAGAATCAATCCTTATCCCATCCCTAATGCTAAACCAAACCTTAATCTTCAGCCAACCCCTAATCCTAAACCTAACCAAGATCATAATCGGAATCCTAACCGTAACAATAATGTTAGGATTCCCTCTGTTGATTTCAGCAGAGATATTCACTTTCTGATTTCAACAGAGTCCTTGCAAACCCTAATTCTAAACCTACATTTAAACATAAACCTTATTCTAAACGCAATACTATTTCTAACGTTTTATCTTAATCTCAAGGGTTTAATGTCAGTGCAAATATTAGCAAAGGGAATTCTATGCTAAAACAGTAAAAAAAATGGTATGTTGCTGCTAAATACTGTCTGTTTTCAGCATTACAAGGAAACATTGTGATTGATGCAGGGTATCTGGCAAAGCACAGCACCATTCAAATGGCATGGAGGCATGCTGGGAGCTGTTGAGAACCTTGTTTATTCCCAATGACCAGCTGTTCTCCATTGATTTAAATGGCTGTATGCAGTGCTCACTTTGAATGCTGCATACAGCTCATCAGTCAGTGCCACTTATTGTGGACCCAGGTGAACAACCAGGTATTAATTGATACTTGGTTCTTATTGGTGTGAGCAGGTATTTAAACTCTGCTCACACCAAGTTGAATCATCAGGGGGATTTAAATCCCCATGTAAAAAGAGTGTAACTTTCATGTTGAGCGCTACATGCAGCTCATCTGTTAGTGTGGGACCACCAAATTTGGCCCCAGCTGACAGAGAGGATGCCCACATATACAGTCCCTGCTGGTAAAATACCACATTATGGAATTATCCTGTCATGGATCCTTAAGGGAAGGACATCCATGACAGAAAATTGCAGTGGTTTTAACCAATGCAATGTAAAGGATAGCTGTTTAGTACATATAAAAGATGTATGGTGTATACTGCGCCCAAAATTTATACGTACATGAATCTTCAAGGGGTACAGTACTTTGAACCTCAGAATAATAAAAAAGACAATAATGGTACAGTACAATATGATAAGGTACAAATCACACAGATAGCAACTATATAGGAACCACTCACATTTGATTGAGCTATCTAAGAGCTCTGCTGTATTTCGCGTGGACGGTATAATCCCCGTCTAAGGATATGTGTTGGTTTAGGCAGTGCCGGTGCTCCAAATGAAATTCAGATATGCGTGGTATATATGGAGGCTAGAAAAAGCAAGAAAACTCCAACGGTATGTTAAGTACTGATGAATAAAATTAAATAAGAAGTAATTTACTTACACTTGCTAGAGCAAGACTTGATCTAGTTAAAACGGCCTGGGTAGTATAATTCCTCCCACCTATGGATATGCTGGTACCAGGTAGCAAGCAAAAAACAAATAGTTAAAGGGACTCTATAGTCTACATATAAAAGCAAGAAAGACAGGTCCCCCAGCCTTCGTTCTTGCTTTTATATGTACTTTCAAATATAAAAAATCATTTTCGATGCTTTTTGATATTAAAAACTTACCTCTGTTCCAGCGCCGAGCTCCCAGCCATGCCGCGCCCCCTTTTTCGTCAAAATGACGAAATCGCGGGGCCCAATACGACGCTTCTCTGAGAGAAGCGTCATTGCTCCCTTGTGCGCATGCGCGACTTCGACGCACATGCGCACAGACTTCAGAGGGCGGCATACATGCCGCCCTCTGAAGTTCTGAGCGCACTACCGCGCTTGCGCGCGGTGTGCGCGGCCGCGAGCTGAGCTGGCTGACAGCTCAGCTCGCGGTTTTCGCCCGCCCCCTCTCCTCTCTGACAGGCTGGAGAGAGAAGGCGCACACACAGTGCCTTCTCTCTCCTGCACACGTCAGAAGTATCTTAATACGTCTGACGTGTACAGGGCCTTTTTAGGGCCCTGCATGATAGGAAGTCCCTCTGGTGGCCGTCTGAGTGACGGCCACTGGAGGTATTCCTATCAATCAATGTAAACACTGTATTTTCTCTGAAAATACAGTGTTTACATTAGATTGCCTGCAGGGAGCTATAGATCTCACCTGAACAAATACATTAAGCTGTAGTTGTTCAGGTGACTATAGTGTCCCTTTAAATATAAAAAAAGTAACTATTTATTGAACAAAGAGTAAAAGCAATGAAATAATCTAAAAATAGGTATAGAAGTCCCACTTTAGTAGATATGGCAATGCTTGCATTGCAGGGTTGAATACTCCTCTGGTGCACGTCTACCTGGCAGCCAATAGAGGTGCTTTCGCTATGAGAACCAAGTCATACTCCAATAGGTGCACATACTCTTCTATGAGGAGCACTGGATTGAACTTTTAAAAGCATCTTTGTGATGTTGCGGGAGGCAGATTGGTAAGTAAAACCTTTAGATATAGGGGGAGGCCAGAATCTAAATAAAGAGGAGAAGACTATAGCGTTAGGAATAAAGTTTTTTTTCTAATGCTAAAATGTTCCTTTATTGCTGAATGAGGGTCTCCGGAAGCCAGCAGCCCGATGGAGATTGATTTCTATCTTAGGTATACTAATTTATACCAGCAATGGGTGACTGTAATATGCTAAGAGCAATCGGCTGACACTTTCAGCCAATCACTTCTGTCCATGTCTGCTTGGCCAAATTAAGAAGGATTAGCTTGAGCAGCCCATACCCTTACTCAGTGATGAACCATTGAAATTTGATTTAGACGTAAATGTTGTCTCCAGGCACTATTACCACATGTGGAAGCCAAAGAAAATACATGAAATCAAATTGTGTCTCTGGCAAGCTTCATAGAGTGTTATCAATTCACTACAGTAGATAAACCAAGTAAAAAATAAACGATCAGTTAAGATATTTAACGTTATGCATAAAAGGTTTACTGTTTGCTTTTCACCCCGTGATATCGTGTACAAGATATGGACAGAGAATACTGGTTTATATCCCGAATAATTGTCAATGTAATTTCTTTATAACCAAAGTGGGAAGCTTCCTTTATTAGCTTAGAATGTATAAAGAGGGACACGTCTATCCACACAGCTGGCATGATAGGGCATGGTGGAATTTGTATCCTGGTGTCTGTATATGTATCCGTTCATATGTATATTCAGGTATTCTTGAGTCGAAGACTGGATCACTGAATGGAGAACCCTGTTTTTTTTTTTTTGCGACTTTATTCTATGTTCCTTTAGTTTCTTCCTATCCACCTCAGTGTACCTGTTTGTAGGATTATACTTTTCATATCTGTCTGTCACATGTCTCTTTCATTGCTGGCTCCCTTACCATCAGTGTGGCTCTTTCAATCTGCCTGTCACTCCTCAATGTACATTTTCTTATTCAGCTTTCACTCCAGCTGTCATCCTTCTGTCTCTCTGGAGAAACATTTTGAAAAGGTTCAGTGGAAATTAGGATGGGGGAGATTCAACAACAGTTCATATATATACATGTGCTTCTATATATAATGTATGCACCATATATTTATGAACCTAAAGGAATACTGACTTTTTTTTACTCCAGTGCTTCAAATTATATGTGATCTAATGAAGATATTGTGTAATCAGAATTAACAGACATTGTCACCTCTCTTGTTCGCTCACATTGCATTCTTAAAATGCAAAGTGAGCGAACAAAAGAAAAATCTAAATTCAAACGTTATTTAGTGTGACCACCATTTGGCTTCAATACAGCATCACTTCTTCTAGGTACACTTACACAAGGTTTGGTATATTGTAGGCATATAGTCAGGTACGTGATTAAACAGTTATACCAAACAGGTGCTAATAATTCATAATTTTATATAAATATTATTTAACATAATTGTTACGTGAATCAGAAATAGCTGTGCAGGAAGAACAAAATTGAGTGAGGAACAGACAAACTCACAAGGTGAGGTTGCTGAAGACAATTTAAAGGGATTCTCTAGTGCCAGGAAAACAAACCTGTTTTCCTGGCACTGTAGAACACTGGAGTGCCCCCCTCCCTCGCGTCCCCCCTCCCTCCCTTCGGATGGTCAGGGAGCGTTTGTAGCGTGATGTGGGGGTTGTCGTGTGGTGTAGGAGGTACGGGGCGGGCTGGAAGGGTGGGACATTGTCCGTGAACATGGCCACCATGGCAGCTATTTTCTCCCAGAACGGTACTATGAGTGGGCATTCCCACCATATGTGGAGAAAGGATCCTGTCCCTCTCTTACACCTCCAGCAGAAGCCGTCCGCATCCAAATGCATTCTCTGTAAGCGTTCTGGGGTCAGGTACCACTGTGTGAGAACCTTGTAGGCAGTTTCTTGGGTTTTGCTAGCGATTGCGCAATGGTGTACTAGGTCGCAGATCTTGTGCCACTGGGTCTCGGTAAATGTTTCCCCTATGGTAGTCTCCCATTTGGACATGAAGGGGGGTGGGGGGTGTCCCTGTTGTCGTTGTAGCATGGAGTAGAGGTAGGAAATACTATGGGGCATGGGCTCCGGGTCCTGGCACAGTTGTTCGACTGGCGTAAGGTCCCTATATACGTCTGGATGTTGTGGTATAGCGGTGATGTAGGTCTTAATTTGGGTGTATCTAAACGTTGTCATGAAGGGCTGGGTGGGTGTGTCTGTGAGCGTCTGTAGGGACACGATTTTCCCATTGGCGGTCATGTCTCGGAGTCTGGGTATGGTTTGAGGGAGGACGCAGCAGAGGCTCCCCGGTCTTACCCCCGGTTCAAACTCCGGATTGTACGCCAGAGGTAGTAGCGGGGATGGGAAGGAGGAGAGGCGTAGTTTCCTCGCTTGTGAGTGCCATACGCTTAGGGTGGCGGCGGTGAAGGGTTGTTGGTGGACTAGCCGCCTACCAATCGGTGGATCCAGCCATAGGAGGGCTGAAAGGGGCCTGCCTGCGTGGTGTGTTTCGATGGCCTTCCAGGGTTTGCTAATCCCCTCTTTTGCCCATTCCAGGACTCGTTGCATGTGGCATGCTTGGTAATACAGTTTGAAATCAGGAACGGCCAGGCCTCCTGCCGTTTTAGGGAGTGTGAGTTGTGTGTATTTGAGTCTGGGTTTAGTGCCCTTCCAGATAAATTTAATGAGGAGGGTGCGGAGTGCGGAGAAGAATGTGGTGGGGAGTTGGAGTGGTAGTGTCTGGGATAGGTAAAGTACCCGTGGGAGGATGTTCATTTTGGCAATGGCCACCCTGCCGAGCCAGGAAAAGTGAGGTGTGGCCCATTCCGTGAGGTTCTTTCGTAGTGTTGCCATCAGTGGGGTGAAGTTCATATGGTAAAGTTTGGATAGGTCGGCCGTGAGCTTCACCCCCAGGTATTTGATAGCGGCGTCCTGCCATTGGAAGGGAAAATTTTGTCGAATTTGGTCTGCCCTCTTCCGGGGGAAGCCAATGTTAAGTATTTAGCGTAATTTATCTTGAGGTTGGCGATTTGGCCGTATGTCTTAAACTCTGCCATGAGGTTTGGGAGGGAGATTTCTGGGTTCGTTATAAAAAATAGCATATCGTCCGCATATGCTGTGATTTTGTGGTGGTCTGCCTCCACCGCCACCCCCGAGATATCTGGGTTGTCCCTTACCGCTTGTAGGAAGGGCTCCAGGGCCAGGATGAACAAAAGCGGTGACAGAGGGCAGCCCTGCCTGGTTCCATTCCTGACCGGGAATGCATCTGTATAAACCCCATTTATGCACACCCTGGCCGTGGGGGACGAGTAGAGGGCTTCTATCCACTGGCGCATGTGGGTCCCCAGGCCAACGTGTTCCAGTACCGAGAACAGGTAGTCCCACGCCACCCTATCGAAGGCCTTCTCCGCGTCCGTAGAGAGGAGGAGAAGGCTCTCTGAGGTGCGCTGTGCGTGGTGGATCAGGGAGAGGGCCCGGACAGTATTGTCCCGGGCTTCCCTGTGGGGGACGAATCCCACCTGGTCCGGTGAGATTAAGTCTGATATGTGTGGATTCAACCTTGTAGCTAGTATTTTAGCGAATAGGCGTAGGTCGCAGTTAAGTAACGATATTGGTCGGTAGCCCGTGCACCGTTCGGGATCTCCCCCCTCCTTTGGCAGCAGGACGATATTGGCCGCTAGTGTTTGCTGGGGGATAGTATTTCCCTCTGTTATAGAGTTGAAGGCCGAGATAAATTGGGGGGACAAAGTGGCCAGGAAGGTTTTGTAGTATTTGAGGGGGAGGCCGTCTGGGCCTGGGCTTTTGCCGGTCTTCGAGGATTTGATGGCTAGGGCCAGTTCCCCCTCCATAAGGGGCGCCTCCAGAGCCTCCGCTGCGTCTGAGGAGAGTTTAGTTTTAGTGTATTTAGAGAGGTATGCGTTCCTGTGGGTCGTTCCCACTTTAGGGTCCGCCCGAGGAGTGTGGGGGGGGATCGCGTAAAGGTCCGTGTAGAAGCGGGTTACAGCTGTAGCGATTTGATCTGGCATGTGGTGTAGTTGGCCTGCGGTGTCGCGCATACGTGCAATATATGTCATGGATCGTTTTTTGTTGATCATTCTGGCCAACAACCTACCGCACTTATCTCCCTCTGTGTAGAAGAATGATTTAGTGCGTTGGAGGGCCCTAGTGCACGATTGCCGCAGGGTCCGTGCTAGTTCTTCACGGGCTGTTGTGAGTTCCCTGAGAAGTGTGTCGTCTAGTGTTCGCTTGTGGGCCTGTGTTAGGGTCCCTATCTTGGCCGTTAGTTCTCGGATCGTGTGGTCCCGTGCCTTCTTCAGGGCAGAGGAGTGTGAGATGAGGATCCCTCTTATCACACACTTGTGGGCCTCCCATGTCATGAGGGGGGACGTGTCCTGCGGTAAGTTCTCAGCGAAGTAGTTCGTCAGGGCTTGTTGTATGTCTTGGGCCACCTGCGGGTTGGATAGGAGGTTTTCGTGTAGCCGCCATGTCATGGTTTTGGGTTTGTGTAGTGGCGATGTGAGTTGGATTGTGAGTGGTGCGTGGTCGGACCACATTGTCTCCCCTATGGCAGAGTCCCGCAGTCTGGGTAGATAGTAGTATGGCAGAAAGAAATAGTCGATGCGTGTGTAGCAGTCATTCGGGGTCGAATAGAAGGTGTAGTCCCTAGCTGTCGGGTGTGTCGCCCTCCAACAATCTGTAAGCCTGTACTGGTGGAGAAGTTTACGAATTTTAAGCAGTGTGTGGGGGGGTGTCGATGAGTGCCCCTGGATGCGTCCATCGTCGGGTGTAGAGCAATGTTGAAGTCCCCGCCCAGGACCAGACAGCCCGTCGTGACAGGGCGTAACCTGTAGTTCGTCAGGGCTTGTTGTACGTCTTGGGCCACCTGCGGGTTGGATAGGAGGTTTTCGTGTAGCCGCCATGTCATGGTTTTGGGTTTGTGTAGTGGCGATGTGAGTTGGATTGTGAGTGGTGCGTGGTCGGACCACATTGTCTCCCCTATGGCAGAGTCCCGCAGTCTGGGTAGATAGTAGTATGGCAGAAAGAAATAGTCGATGCGTGTGTAGCAGTCATTCTGGGTCGAATAGAAGGTGTAATCCCTAGCTGTCGGGTGTGTCGCCCTCCAACAATCTGTAAGCCTGTACTGGTGGAGAAGTTTACGAATTTTAAGCAGTGTGTGGGGGGGTGTCGATGAGTGGCCCCTGGATGCGTCCATCGTCGGGTGTAGAGCGATGTTGAAGTCCCCGCCCAGGACCAGACAGCCCGTCGTGAAGTCGTGAAGGGCCCGGAGTGTGTCCCGGAGGAATCTGTCCTGTCGCGTGTTCGGGGCGTAGATGTTGGCAAAGGTGTAGGTTTCGTCCAGGATTTTACCTCTGACGAATATGTATCTGCCCAAGTTATCAGTCATGGTCGAGTCAGCTACGAAGGGTATGGATTTGTGTAGGAGTATTGCTGTCCCCCTAGATTTCCCATCCGGGTTATTGCTGTAGAAGCCTTGGGTGTATATATGGTTGCAGAGTTTCGGAGCTGCGTTGGTTTTAAAGTGGGTTTCTTGGAGGTAGATCACATGGGCTCTGGTTTTCCGGCCGAGGTGTAGCGCGTGTGACCTCTTTTCGGGGAGTTAAGCCCTTAGCGTTTAGGGATAGGAAGTTGAGTGGGGCCAGTACGTATTTGGGTGCGGGTGTAGCCATGATGTCAAGTCCCGCGGGTGTCTTAGTCGCCCCGGTCGGAGGGGACGGGTGATGGCCCAGGTAGGTAGAGCCCAGTCCGGGGGAAGCAGGGCGGGGGAGCGGATATCTCCGTGCGGAGGGGGCCGCCCCCGCAATGGAACCGAGGCACCGGTGTCAGGGGGGTAGAGATCCCCCGGCCCGGAGACCGGAGTGGGGGATAGCCCCCCCTATGCAATAGACACCGACCTCACGGGGAGTGGAAGGCGCCTTGTCAACCCGCCAACAGTGGCGGCTGTGGGTCAAAACAGAACACCAACGGGTGTAACTTAAACTTGTGAAAACTGGTGTCACGCCCCCGGGGCGAGTCTCCCAGGGTATGGTCGGGTTCCAGCTGTAACTGTAACCTGTTGCGTGTCTGCAAGGACTCGCCCCCGGGTCCCGACGTTGTCCTATCTAAAGGGAAGATGCACTAGCCTACACAGGGCGTAACCCCCTTTCTACCGTGCGGATGTTTAGGCTGTTGGTGGATCCCCCCCTTTCCCATTCCCCCTATGCGCATCAGTGTAGCCCCGTGGTGCTGTTCCTCCGTCCCTGAAAGGATTATGGGAAGCCTACGTCCCCCCGGAGGGTAACCCCTTGTGGGTTCCCCCTTCTGTGTGGTGTTGGGCTGCGTCCCTCTGGTTGCAGCACGTCACTGCGTCTCTCTGGTTGTGTACGCGGGCGCTCATACTATGTTGCATATAGAACTGTACTCTGGTGTAGTGTGGTCAGGTGCCTATCCAGTGTTGCATGCGAGCCCCTAAACCCTGGGGACTTGCGCGTGTGCCGAACCTGCGGTATGAGTAGTAGCCAGGTGTGGGACATGCAGGAGCATATGTCGTGTTGTGCCCAGTCCCATGGTGTTAGAAGCGTGTGCTAGTGTGTGCGCAGGGTGACATGTGCACCAGGGGGCACTTGTCCGCCTGCGCAGGCAGGTCTACACATATTTACACATTCACATATATACACCATATATACACATTGGTTCATGAATTGTAATAGACCAGTCTAACAGAAGCAGCCTACACCATATTATACAGAGCTAAAGCGATGAAAGGTGCCATGTCCAAAAGGGAGCCCCACAAATAGAGAGGCCTGGGAGCAGTTCCCAGGGAAAACATTTCATGTTATAGACAATGCCATGGACAATTTGAGCGTGCGCGGGCGTGCACATGCGTCCACCCACCGGCCATGGAGCAATGCGAGCCCGTGCCGGCATGTTTAAAGCGGTCAGTGTAATGCAGTAAACAATTGTGGCGTGTGTGGGCGGTTAAGCCATGGTACCCGCTCTGCAGTTAGCAGTTTTGGTGGTGACGGGCGCATGCCCACGGCCGCGCCCCTGTATGGCCTGGCTGCAGGTGAGGGTGACATGTGCACCAAGGAGCGCTGTTAGCCTGCGCTGGCGGATCTACACCCATATACACAATATATCATTATATAACATTTGTTCAAGTAGTGCAGTAGACAAGTTTAACAGAAGCAGGTGCATATACCATATTATACAGAAATAAAACAATGAAAGGTACTAGAGGTGCATGTCCAAAAGGGAGCCCCACAAATAGAGAGACCTGAGAACAGCTCCTAGGAAAGACATCTCATGTTATATACAATGCAATGGCCAATTTGCGCGGGCGTGCATATGGGTCTATACGCCAGCCATGGGGCAATGTGAGCCTGCGCCGGCACGTTTACAGCGGTCAGTGTAATGCAGTGGACAACTGTGGCGTGTGTGGGTGTCTATGCCATGGTACCCGCTCTGCAGTGAGCAGTTTTAGTGGTGGCGAGCGCAGAGACAGTGGTGTGCAGCAGGGGGCGGGGGTAGCTGTGACCTGTGCGTGCGAATGTTATGCGGCGCCGTGGATAATTATGGCATGCGCTGGCGCATAAGCGGTGGGCAGTTGCAGCATGCGTGGGCGCCACAGAGACACGGTGCAGGAGGTGCTCCCAGCGGGCCAGTATCAACATTGGCGGACATTGCCATGTACTACAGTCCCCGACCCCATCGGGGCAGACAGGGCCCTCATGTCCATGGTCGTGCTTCTGTGTGGCCTGGCTGTAGGTGGGGTGCAACTGTCCACCCGGCAAGAGGTGCAGTTCTGTGGGGTGGAGAGACGGGGTGCCAATGTGGGATGTCCAATCGGTAGGTTGGCTAAGTTCGTATCTGGGGGCAGTGTCTATGTCCTGGAGAGGGCCAGGCTGATGTTGGGCGCAATGTGGGGGGAAAGGGGGAAAAGTCATGCCCTCTAACGGGCGGTACCTGTGGGCCTAGTGGCCTCCTGGCGTCCCCCTCTAGTGCGTTGCGGCAGCGCCGGTCTCGGGTAGGGGTTTCTTGCGGTGGTATAGATGTCCAATGTGTCAGGCCATCTCATGTTGATGGCGGGCAGTTGGAGCTCCGTGCCCAGTGCTATATAGTCGCTGTATGTGCGAACCAGGAACGGACCTCTCGGCGTGTGGACGAGCAGTCCCGTGGGCATCTGCCATCTGTATCGGATCTGTTGGGCCACCAGTACCCTCGTGAGTGGTTTCAGAGCGCGTCGGTAGGTCAGGGTAGCTGGTGATAAATCTGGAAAGAGTTGCAGGTCTTGGTTCCGGTAGGTGAGCGATTGCCGGCCTCGTGCTTGTTGAAGGATAGTCTCCTTTAAGGCAAAATTTTGCTAGGCAGCATATGACGTCCCTGGGTGGGCTATCTGGCGTGCCCTTAGGACGGAGGGCTCTATGAGCTCTTACAAATTCTATGGGTGCCTGGTGGTCTCGGCCTAGTATCCCATTAAATATTTCCAGGAGAATTTCTTGTAGCTGCTGGGGGGAATCCTCAGTTTCAGGGAGGCTGCGCAGCCTTAGGTTATTGCGACGCCCCCTGTTGTCCAGGTCCTCAATATGTAGGGCCATGCCACGTACCTGTTCTGAGGAGGTCTCTGCAGCCTCTGCTAATGTATTCTGTGCTTCCCTCAGGCTGTCACAGGCTGCCTCCATGTGGCTCACGCGGTCTGACAGGCCCTGCATGTCAGCCCTCAGTGCCTGGATGTCTTGTCTAATGGTAGCTCCCAGGTCTGAGGTGGCTGAGCGGAGATCTTCTTTGGTGGGCAGTGCTCTCAGGAGGTCCAACCACGGGGGCCGTTCTGTGCCGCCCGTGAGCATGTCTGATGCCGGTGAGGACGGCGCGGACTCCTCCGATGCCATTAATCCGTCGGCGCCAGACGGCTGCGTCGTGAGGTTTGCGGGGGTCACCAGGAACTGGCGCAGGGACGAGGTGAGGTGTCCCTTTTTGGGCTCTGGGGTCTTCCCGGTCTGTGGGATTCTATTTGATCTCCCCATGTCGGCAGTGTAGCGGGTAGGTTGCGGTTCAGGAGTCGGGACCCGGGCGGCGGGAAAGTTTAAGCGGCCATGTTCTTCGGCTGCCAAGCCACGCCTCCCAATACTGAAATTTAGGTCTAAATGGTCCATCATATTTCTCCTTTTTATATGCTTTTTTTTTTTACTTTTTTTAGTAGACATTGACAAGATACGTATGAAGTCTGCATTCAGTTTGACAGGTCTTGAAAGTGTTTTCCAGCAGTATGAAATTAATGAATTGATTGATTTATTAAGGGGCTTTCTTTTGGGATTCCATACATGATTGACTTACTCTACTTGACTTCACACCAGAAACAATCATAAGCTTTATGGAAAAGATATGGAGAACTGGTTTCCTTAGTGTAGTACTGAGTCCCCCCGGCACCCCCAACCCCCAGAGACCTGCCCTGAAGTCCTGGCACCAGAGCAAACAAAACGCGATCACGGTAAAACGCTGCGATCCGCGCGAGACTAAAGCAGAGAATGTGATAAAACAAAGTGCCAGCAGAGACAAGTCTAATATAAAAACGTAAAAGCAACAGCAAATATCAGAGTAGAAAGACCAATCTAATCCCCACAATGTAAAAGGAATTTAGCAAATTATCAGGTTAGAAAGACAAAGCTAATACCAAATGTAAAGGCAACTTAGCAAATTATCAGGGTAGAAAAGCAAATCTAATACCAAAATGTAAAAGCAACATAGAAAATTATCAGGGTAGAAAAGCAAATCTAATACCAAAAAAGCAGGGGACATAAACATTCAAATATAATGATAAATGTAATATAAATTAAAAACTGTTTGGAACAAAATACTCTGACCTGCGCCTTGGCTGGTAAGCAGCAAAGAAAGAGGAAGTCATGTGTCTGTCATGGCTTTATATATGGATGTGATGCCTGTTACTGATTGGTTTAAAGGTTTTTCTGATTGACTTGTGCTGCTGGGGGCATAAAGTAAAGAAAGTTATGCAAAATATGAAGCATCCTGTCATGTGATAAAATTTGATGGCGCTATATAAATAACATAATAATAATAATAATAATAATAATAGGGAGCTATAGTGCTTGGAAAACAACTTTGTTTTCCCTTTAAGGCCAAAGCTGAACTGGAAGTATAGCTGAATTGGGATAACTTGTCTAGTATGACTATTTTTGCCTTGAATTTAAAATTCACTGTGGGTGCCCAACAATTCTCACTTTAGAGAACAACTCTGAATTGGAAGAAGCATAGCTGGTGTTTAGCCATTGTGATTAGTTTATATTTTTTTCAAGTCATATGTAGCGTTGTAGGTGAAGAGAAGTCACAATCCTACAAATGAAAGCACCCAAGGAACATTAGCCTTGTTTGGCAGCATATCTTTAAGCATTTGCCCTTTTGGGTGGAATCAGTCTGAGATGCAAATGGCTTGGTTCTCTCTGTAATGGCACAAGATGAGCTAAAAACCATCTTGAGAACTGAGCGGGGACCCACCGAAGGGCAGGCTAATTGAGCTGTTGTCCATTCTCAGCACTCTCTTGCGACTTGTTTTTTGCTCTCCTTAAGTTTAAAGGGTAATCCAGATGTGGACCCCTTGCTCACGGTGCCTAGAGAGATATCAGCTATGCCTCACTGATGATGCCTAACAAGGTTAAAATGATCGTCTGGGGTTGCTGTATCTCTCGTGCAGAGAGACCCGGCCTGTATTTTGGATCTGTTCTGCCCTTTTGGGTGAAATCAATCTGAGATGCAAATGGCCTGGTTCTCTCTGTATTGGCACAAGGTGAGCTAAAACCAGCTTGAGAACTGAGTGGGGACCCACCAATGGGCAGGCTCATTGAGCTGTTGTTTTTTAAATGATTTAATATTTTTTATATCATTTTTTAAATTATTCAATATTTAGTAAAAAATTTAATATTTGATATGTTTTTATATACTGATGCATTTTATATACATGATATATTTTTGATATTTTAATAGTTTGAAATAAATAAATAAAAGTGTATCCTCAAATATTAAAGTGTTTGAAAACCTTATCCAAAAATATTAAATCGGGGCAATAATTTGGCGTTTATTGTCAACAATATCGAAAGGCTCAGAACTTGTATTCTCAGCGGTTGCATTCACTGATTTGTTATAATAAAAGGCTGTGAGACAGTCTGTTGAGTTATATCATTAGAGCAAAGGTAGCAGAGAGTGTGTATATGCATGTTCAGCAGACCGTCCCGCTTTGTATGTATCTGACAGACCCAGGATGCATTCTGAAAAGCATGATGTCGTTCAGTGTATGCATTTATTTAGCTATTTGTTGCTTATGATAATCTGTGGATAGGGCTTTGTTTATTTTTTGCCCGTTTGCCTAATTAATGCCCCTTCCAATAGGCTTTTAGAGACGTTCCTTTATTGAAATGTGTGATATCTAAAGAACCATTCTGCACACATGTTTGAATTCCAGTTCTATCTGCCTCATAGCCAGCCAGTGATAGATTATCCAAGTTTGGGGGTTTATGCTTGTTTATAAAAGCATGAAATGTGATTTAATCAGCTCTGGAACACAGCGAACAAGGTAGCAGGTAATATATGTAGTCCAGTTTCTGTGGTAACAGTCATTGGTGATGGTTTTAGAGTTTTGTTATATAGCATGTTTAATATACCATGCTTAGATTTCTTCCTGAAATTGTTGCCTAGTTTGTAATCTAACAAGAAACAAACAACGATACCAAACATGATATATTAAAAAATGTTGCTAACGGTAACTTGAAGCTTGATCTCCCTTATTTTTGCCTTTGCACTCGTATGATGTTTATAATGATGTCTTAATATTTCCATATGTGCAATTAGGTCACATTCGTTTTAGAACCCAAGATTCCTAACTGTCCTGTCTGGACGTCCCAACTTTGTTCCGTGGTGTCCAGCTTCTGGCGAAAAACAAGGGAACTGTCTTTAGAAAGTATAGCACAAGCGGATTGTTAGACAGAGATTACCGTAACAGTGTAATATATCAATAGGTCTCTTATCATTCCCCAATTTCTCATTATTTTTTTACATATCTCAATGAAACTGTAATAGCTCCCTCCTCTAAGCAGTGATATAGATTCACATTTCCATTCTACAAGCTTTGTGATTCCCTAGTTTATGCTGTTATTAAAAAATAGATACTGTGTAGAATAAAATATAATAAGGTAAAAATACCCATAGCAACCAGACCTACCTAATGATTCAAGTAAATGTCATTTCTCTACTAATAAATCAGTGATTTTTTTTTTTGTAATTATTACTATGTTTACATAAATCTGGGAATTTATTTTCCTGGAGAAAATGTTGTTACCTTAGCAACTAGCTAGTAATTAAGCTTTTTTTCCCCCCTTGCCGTTTGTGCTCAGGAAACATCATTTTGTGTTTAAGGCAATTAAATGACATGTGAATGCTAACTTAAATATACACACTGTCTTCTGCTATGCGAGTTACGATATCCTAAATGCCAGCAATGACCTTACCATCTGCTTCCTTAAATGGCTGTGCCAGCTGAATCAGTTGGAAGCCTGTACATTTGGAACATTTTTTTATGCAGTACAGGAAGAAAATGTATTTAACCTTTTAATGCCAGGTGGGCAAGCAGCAAATTGGCATACGCATTTTCCAATTAGAGAAAAGGACAGAAGAATGCCACCGTGTTTTGGTAAAGGTTAGATCTCTTTGTTGTTTTTTTTTCTTTTTTTCAACATACTGAGAGTTCTGGCAAACTGAAAATGGGATTGCTCCTTTAGGCCAATACAGACAAGCTAGAAAAATAGCCAAGTTCGAAAATTGTTCCAAATCCATTATTTTGGCTGAAGATGCAATTTACGGCTTAGTGAATAAAACCAATGCATTTATCTGTTAGCAATGCTTTATAATAACTGACTTGGCTCAGACAATTGTTTTATGAATGGGATATTTGACAGTAGTTTAATTTTGAATGTTCACGGATATTAATAAATGTATACAGTGTGTATGTACATGTGTGTATATATATATATATATATAGTGTAGATTGGATTACACATATGCAAATGAGCTCAACAAAGAACCACATTTTTGCCTCATTATTCCATTTTAAACATGGATTCCTTTGAGTCTCTGTTTGCTGTATACAACAGCTTTGAAACACAACTTAGAGAAAGATGCAAAGCCAGTAAACCACTCATGGACAGCTGTTTCATTGTTAAATCAAATCATCAGCATGAGGTTGGTTACTGGCTTGCTATGGAGGCTTGGCGTTACTTGTAAAGTACATACCAAAAGAGTTGTGGTGGGGAAAAAAAGGTTCTTTGCTGAGCTTATTAGCATACACCTGCCCAGAATCCCTTGCAGTAGTGAGAGCACTGTTAAAGTGAGATTTCTGTGGGGAAAATACTTGTGGCTTGATTGGTGTGTGTATATGTGTTTAGCAATGTATTAACTATCCACTTACTTCAGGTGGAAGGGGTTTTCATCCACACTTTTTTCCCCACCACAACTCTTTTGGTATGTACTTTACAAGTAACGCCAAGCCTCCATTGCAAGCCAATAACCAACCTCATGCTGAACATTAACAACGAAACAACTGTCCATGAGTGGTTCACTGGCTTTGCGCTTCTTCCTTAATTGTGTTTCAAAGCTATTGTATACAGCAGACACATACTTCAAGGAAACCATGTATGAGCTGGAATTATGAGGCAAATATGTGGTTCTTTGTTGAGCTCATTTGCATACACCTACCGAGAATCCCTTGCTGTAGTGAGAGCACTGTTAAAGTGAGATTTCTTTTGGGATAGCAAGTCTAATGGCTTGACTGGTGTGTGTATTTGTGTTTAGCAATGTATTAACTATCTATATATATTATATATAAAAATAGACTTGTATACTACTAAAAGGTTCCATACTACTCAAACATAACCTTGTAGCATATCGATGCTGTCACAGCATGAAACACAACCACCTACAGCATCAACTATTGCGTATCTTGTTTATAACAGTATTCTTGCTAATCAATGTCAATGTAGATGGGTAAGTAGAAAATAAATCTGGAATTATGTTAATTATGGGCCTTCAATTTGTGCTCTCAATTTACTGGCAAAAGTATTTCCCAACTCTAACAACCAACAATGTGACTTTCTGTCCATTTTGTGCTTCCTTCTTAGACTCTAGCCCGTATTCTACATGCCCAGATCCATTAGAAAATTCAGAAGAGGAACATTTCATTGATTTAAATACCACTATTCCACATAAGTCAGAAACCGCCATTAATCATTTTTTTTATAATATTTGTATGAAGAAGTGGAATTTGGCAATCGAGTATCGTTAATAAAAGGACACTATAGTCACCAGAACAACTACAGCTTAATATAGTTGTTCTGGTGAGTGTAGCATGTCCCTGCAGACTTTTTTGCGGTAAACACTGTCTTTTCAGAGAAAATGCAGTGTTTACATTACAGCCTAGGGACACCTTCAGTGGCACTCCTCAGATGGCTACTAGAGGTGCTTCCTGAGGCAGTGCTGCACAGCGTGCCACACTGACATTTAGTATCTCCATCCTCTGCATGGAAACACTGAATTTTCCTCATAGATATGCAATGATTCAATGTATCTTTATGAGAAGATGCTGATTGGCCACGGTGTTGTTTGGCCGAAACCCAACCTTCCTCCTTGGCTGAGATCATCAAAATTGACAGTCTCAGCCAATCCAATGCTTTCCTGGTGAAAGCATTGTGATTGGGTGTGTTTACCACTTCTGACGATGTCAGCCAGAAGGCAGATCAGGGGCAGAACCAGTATCAGCATACTGGACTAACTGTAAGATTTTACTATATTTAGGGGGTAAGGGAAGGCCTGGGGGGTAAATAGCGTTTTAACACTATAGGGTCAAAAATACATGTTTGTGTTCGTGACCCTAAAGTGTCCCTTTAACCTTTTCTATGCCCCCAAACCAGCACAGGCATCCTGTGACATAATTCCTGTGTTAGTGAACACCTTGTAAAAAAAAAAATAACGCTCACTGTTGAATTCATAATAAACATTTTTTTTTTATCAGCATTTTGCAATTCATTCAGAAATGTCAGTCTTCATCCTAATACAAATTAAGCAGATTTCACATTTTCTGATGAATATCCTATCAAACTGTTGTATAGAGTTATTTGTTCGTGTTTTATGAAAATACTCTGTTTTGCTCAGATCATCAGCTGCAGCTCTCTGACAGGTGCAGGCGTAATCATACAATAACCTCTCTGTTGCACATAACTAACAAGCATAAAGTCTTTTGATTATTCTGTTTTGTCACGGAAACAAAAGCTTTTGTTGCTTTTAATAACCGCTATAGATTGGGTAATGATTTGAGCATGTCAGGTTGAATTCAGTCAACCTCCCCCCGTAATATAATACCTAAACATGTTTTATGAAAAGATTAAAGTGCCATTGTGCAAGGTTCTCTCCTTATGAATAGTTAGCATAAAGTCTCATTCCAAATTTATTGAAAATCTGTCAAACAAATAGGGTGATTTAAAATAATTAAGCTTTATGGATGCTATGGGAGATGTTTTTCATTGCGTTTTGAGTAATTGGTTTAATTTTAATCCTATTTCTAAACAGAATTACAGTGATTTCAGTAAGTTTTAATACTCTTAAATATTAATCATTAACTAAAGAAATACATTCATTATATGAAAAGAGGCAAGAATGCTTCTGACACTCTTGGAGATGTTGGGGTTTTTTTGTACTTGGTTGTGGGGGTCCCTATTGACTTCTGGGTAACATTTAAAGACTGGATTTGATTAAGAGATAAGCTTAGCTAGTATATCTAAACCTAGACCGACCTTGGACTGAGGTATTCCCAAGCCTATCCAAGACCCATTGACTACTGTCATTCAGTCACCTCACTTCTCCCCCACTTCTGTGACTAGGCATACCCTTTGTTTTCTCCATCATAGTTCTTTAGTTTCTCAATTTTTCCAATGCCTGTTTCTCATTCCTGACTTTCTTAATACCTAGCAGATACTACCAGTTTTTGGCTCATGTTTTGCTTTCCCTCATTGTGATTGAATCATGAAATCCCATAATGTAATGTCTCACAGAATGTTGGAGAGAGGGAGGTGAACCTATTTAAAAACACCTTACATCATATTCCTAGGATTAGAAAGGTTGAAACTTGCCCTGCATTTTCTAGAATCAATTCAGACAACCAGTGGATTATCCTTTGGCACATTAGCTCATGTTCTCCAGAGTTCTGACTGAGGTGCTGAAGGCCTTAGGGAAACACACCATAAAAGTTCTGAGGGTTATTGACTAAAGTCCAAATGGCCCTGTACACAGCAGGATGGTTTTGCACTATTCGATACAGGGCTATAGCTAAGCCTTACATTTGGTTCAGATTTTACTCTGACTGAATGCCACCAGACACTCTATGGGGGTAAATATGACAATAATGGAGGTTTTCAACCATCCTTATGCCCCCGTGTGGCAAGTGGGGGCATATCTAGTAAACATTGATAACTAGTAACTGGACAGTCATTGGGGCTTCACCCATTGTCATTTGGTCAGGGGACTTTACGTTAAAAAAAAAAGTGGAGTAAGGAAAGATTACTGTTTATCCCCTTGCCCCCATCCAATGTGCCCCCACCCATTGGGACTATTCTAATATAACCAGGGGGGACCTTATGTCCCCACCCCAGCACCCACCAATAGGCGGTGGATGGGTGGGCTCTAATTATAACATTCAAGGAGAGAAGACTTAGTTCCTCTCCTCGTCCCCACCCAAGGGCTGTGTTTAGTGAATGACCTGGTCTATATTTTTGCTACACATTACCAGAATGGCACAGGGTTACCTCTGACTGTTATATTATTTCCTAATGTTTTAGAGTGTACTATGCCCTTCTTTTAATATTGTGAAAACTACAATTTGGTTTCTGCATCATATAACCTGGATGCCACAAAATATACAATCCACGGGCTAGTCTGTTGAACAGTAAAACAAAATATTTTGTAGTCGTTGCTTTCTGATTGTGTTGTTCAAGCTGCGATGATAATAGTAGATCCACCAAATTCTGTTATTAACCATTATCATTATGTATGTAGATTTGTAGTGCTTCCAAGTGTCATTACTATTACTTATGCTTGTTTTGTTTTTACATGTTTCATTATTTATTTATTTTTTACTAATAATGGAGGAGTGTTAGTTGCTGCTCTTAATTTTCTTTGCTCTGCTTTATGTATATTATCGCTACTCTAAATATATACCATTCTTTTTATTTATATATTTATTTTGCTTTTTTCAATCATTCTGTCTACATTTTTATATGTGGTAAAAACATTGCTCATGTTACCTATTAATGGTATTACATATTGATCATCTTGTATTATAGAGACTCAAAAAACAAATTAGCAATTCAGCAAAAAATACTGACCATGTAAATCATCTGAATTGTAGACATCAAACAAAGAATCTCATCAGACACCACCGTCGCCAGGACAGGAACCCATCGACGGATCCAAAAACGAAGCTGCAGATGAAAAAATGGCAATTGCATCTTTAGGCACAGAACTCTGTATACAGTGGTATTTTCCAACCTTAGAAAGATTAGACCACAGAAGATCGATGGTAATATTCTATTTTTGGTTTCAGTTTGGTTTATATGAGTTCTTTTCATGTAGGGATATTATCCATTGCATTTTTGTGAGAAAGTCATTCATTTAGTTACATTAACCTGTGCCTCACAGTCACACCACTCAGTTAGAAACTGGTTGTGTGCTCAGATTTAGCAGCTGTATGGAGACAGAACATTTCTCCCCTACAACAGAAAGGTAGACAGACAACATAAAGGAGAAAATGAAAGCCAAGTTGAACATCAGCCTGGTTACAAGATCGTGGTGAAAAGTGATTAAGTGAGATAATGTAACGGCCAGTGGACCTACTACAATGGTAGATGGTCAGAATGCAGGGAATAGCATCTATTGTAAACTGGTTCGTGTAAAGGTAGTTTATGGCAACAAGCACATTGCTATTGCTGATTATATATATATATATATATATACAGTATATATATATATATAATCATGAATATCCCTCTACTACTTGAATTCATAAAGTTCATCTTCAACGACTCATAGCTACTACAGTTGTAGGTTCCTTTTAAACTCAATTTATAACATTAGATATATAGATTTTTTTGATATAAAGGTGAATTTTTAGATCTTCGTATTGAAAAATGCTACACGTCACATTTGTTTCTTTTTGTATCTTTTTCCAGGTGTTGCTATTGTATGCGTACAATAAGCATAGTGTAAGCATTAACGATCCGAAAATGTGTGACCCCTCTAACCTGCTCTGTGGCCATATTTGGATCCCTTTGTCACGGTATGTTCCTTCTGACTGTGTGTAATCACCTACATCATATAAAAGCCAAACACTGTGCAACATAATGTAATGTGTCTGTGTGTTTTACAATAAAATGGCATAGTGGGATGGCATGGGTGTTGTGACAGATGAGGATAGAGGTACAATTTTCAGGTCAGAATATCTTTAATCTATGTATTTTCTGGAACAATGTATAGCTTGTATGGTGGATTACAGAATGGCTTATAATTGTGAATAATAGTATTGGCTTCTTATGACTAAGTCAGTTTGTTTCCGGGTTACATTCTAATATATATATATTTATACACAAGGTAGTAATATAGAGGCATAATAATTCTAGCTATTTTGGGAGTGTATCGTTCTTTATCATATTTGGTCTTACTGTCTGTATCTCTTTAATATGTGTCTTTATCCTAGAGCTCTTTCGTTACACGAGAAGCTGTCTGATTTGAAACAGCAGGCTGAACTGTCTCTGAATCCTGTGGTGGATCCACACTTTGAGAAGCAGAAGCATTCATCTCAAACTGCAAAAAGTAAAAAAGATCTTGAAATAACTCAAGTTCCAATAGAACTGCAGGTATTACACATGTGAAATATATTTTGTTTTCATGCCATAACACCATCCCTAATCTATTCTTGTGTTGGGTGAGACTAGGTGCTAGAACGAGCTTCTCTTAACTACACTTGTCTGATTTGACGTATTTGGGACAAGAGCAGCATTATTTTTTTGTATTTTGACATTCGGTTCCACTGATAGATACAAATTCCGTCTAAAAATAACATGCAGTCTGATCTAAAGAATGCATCCTTCTGAGCTGTTGAGAAGATATTTACATATTTCTATGTCATGTTATATGAGTGGCTGGTATTTTTTCATTTCTTTTTGTTCTTTTTTATATATAGGATTTAGGATATGTTGTATTGCAGTTTCTGCTAAATCCTTTTTGTTCTTTTTTATATATAGGATTTAGGATATGTTGTATTGCAGTTTCTAGGTCTTGTTTTCTCTGCTGGGTTTCGTTTTGCTTTTTTTCCTGATTGTGATAGGGATTGTTGGAGGGATAGAGAACTCGCATTGAGTAATTTGTAGCTTTTAGATTTTATCTTAATAAAAAGCAACTTTTTTCATGTCAAATATCTATATAAATGTATCAATTAGAAGCCAATCAACTGTAGTATAAATGCCAATCCTGATACCAGGGAATAGTTGTAGACGATTTAAAAGGTAGCTGGCTTCTACTCTGGCAAATACATTACAACATAGGATCAATGGCAACCGGATATTGTAAGGCAGGGGTTCTTAAATATTTTTGCATTGTTGTCTGGGTCTCCAATTGTATACATTGCAATAGCATACTAACCCATTCCTCAGTTGGAATATTACCACAGTGGCTCATTCATCAAGTGTAATCTAATTAATAGTAGCATACTTGAAGTATTTAAAAAAAACCATGGTCAATAGTCTATTCTCAGTATTAATTATTTACACTGGGAAAAGTAGAACAGCTATAGTAACTATATAAAACAGACAGTTTCCTGGGCCCTCATTAATGTGGTGTTCCTGTGCCTATCAGTGGTGATCCACGCTAATAAACATAAGGTCCCAATCCAAAGTTAAGAATCACTGATCTAAGTTGTGACTTTTAAATGAAAGAAATATTAAGGAGCAGAATATAGAGGTTATATTTATAGAATCTATTATAATGATGACATGGCACATAACATAAAATATTGGAATCTGGTAAAATGTTCTCCTAAAAAACAAGAATATTCACAATGTGCAGAACGATGTGTCTGATCTCCGCCATTATCAGTAGTTCTTATGTTACACTTAAATCTAAATGTGCATCTTAAAGATGGCCAATACATGTTATGATTGTCTTCTTGACATTGAAAGCCTCTTTAATCAAATGGCTGGTTATCTCAAGTAACTGCTGATTTCTCACACTCTACCTGCTCCTTGTAATGTGCGAGTTAAGCAGCAATTTTTGTTTCAATCAACCTCCTACACATGATGTTTTCTTTTCTTGTCTGAACACTCCAAGTGGCAGAGTCTTCAAGACCATTTTAGAGGACAACCATTTGTAATTCCAAAGAGAAAATAATGGACTATTGCAGTATTTTCCAATACCTTTTTAAAAGTACTTACAGAATTTTGGAGGAGCAGGCATTCAGAAGATAATCCCCTTTCAGAAAACTTGTGGTTCCCAGATTTTGTTAGTATAATAAAACAAGCTTGATAGTACTCAACTAATACTAATACTGCAATACTCTGTTATTTTTATTTGGAATTGCAAATCATCCTCTGATAAGGTCTTCATGACTATAATTTTCGGCATCTACATCACTGGACTAACACAGCTACCCATACAACTTTTGGAATTCTAAGTAAATACATCAATCAATCAGTTGGAGACCTGTACTGCTGTTCAGCAATAAACACTGAACGTAAAATGCCTTTTGACTTGTTTTGAGCATACTCCCAGGTGTCTAGTCCATATGCAAGATGTACATTACATAGTTACATAGTTACATAGCTGAAAAGAGACTTGCGTCCATCAAGTTCAGCCTTCCTCACATTTGTTTTTTTGCTGTTGATCCAAAAGAAGGCAAAAAAAAAAAAACAGTTTGAAGCACAATTTAGCAACAAGCTAGGAAAAAAAATCCTTCTTGACCCCAGAATGGCAGTCAGATTTATCCTTGGATCAAGCAGTTGTTGTAGGCATTGCTGGCATTTCGGATCTGGACTGCCCATATGGGTGGGACCAGTCTGATATGTTTCATAGATGTTCTCTCTGTAATGGCACAAGATGAGCAAAAACCAGATTGAGAACTGAGCGGGGACCCACCGAAGGGCAGGCTATTTCAGCTGCTGCCCGTTCTCAGTATTCTCTTGCGACCCATTTTTTTTTTGCTCTCCACTTGTTGTAGGCATTAACCTAAAGGGTATGGAAAACGCAGTACACAAAGTACAAATATTATAGTTGACATATTCAAACAATTATATTAAAAGAACTATATATGAAAATATTAATTGTAGAAACACGCGAACAGAAGTAGATTTTTCTAATTTCTTTTGTAATGAAGGAACTAGAGTGGTTATGGAAAGTAAAACCAAGAATACACTTCCTTTATATAATTTATATATGACATTATCGATCCATATAAGATAAACAGCGCACAAGAAGAAAGGAAGGATGGACAATTTATTTCACAAAGTACAAATAGCTTTGTTCATTGTTATTATTAATGGAGTTTGTTAAGGTACGGTTTTCAGAATTGTACAGTGAATCGCTTCATTCATAGTTTTTATGAGTGAAACAGCTTGCGGCTGGGTCTGTCACAGGCTGTACAGCTTTCATTTTATAGATGTACATCACAGGTAATGTATGCACCTTTAATGGAGACTCCATTCTTGATCTGAACACAATATATAAATTATGCATGAAAACCTCCTAAAATGTAATAAACACGTTACATGGTCTGTAATCATGTAAGCAGCAAAAACAGAGAATGAGTTCTCATTTTCTCTATTTCTGTTGCAATGCATTTTCTTAAGCTATTCCTAAAGTAATAGGCTAATCCAGACATGGACCCAATGCTCACTGTGCCTAGAGGGGTATCAGCTACACCTTGCTGATCAGACCCCAAGAAAGGCCAAAACGATCATCCAGGATTGCTGTCTCTCTCACGCAGTGGCAACTTGCTAGCTTTTCGGATCTTGACTGCCCTTGTGGTTGGAATCCGTCTGATATACAAATGGTATAGGTTCTCTCTGTAATGACACAAGTCAATGGTAATCTACCCGTATGCCGTTTTCACATATAATTGTTTTAGTATATATATTTTATTTTTTTAGGAATTGACCAAGCAGTGCTGCTCGGAGGTCCAAATGCTGCTGTCCTCTTCTCAGGATTCCAAACCATGCGTTCAGGTGAGAGACTTAACAAATAGATATATATTCTGTTTTACAATGTGGAATATGCATCAGTAGTGTTAATACAGTGCTTTAAGAAGAGGTAATTCATGTACGATCATCCTAAATTCAGAGCATTCATAACATTTTTAGTAAATTATCATTGTCTGAATTCCTCTCTCACTACTTGCTGGGTAATGCAGCAATTTTTTTGCTTCCTGATATTAATCTTAAGTGCGAAAATAGATGTGATGCTTGCCGGTGACAAGAAAAATGATTCTCTCACAGCTATAATTTCTTTCTTTTCACAGGCTCCATTTGACATCACTTTGCCATCATTAATCAGGCTCAAGAAAATTTTTGACCTGACTCACGGCTGTATGTTAATGAAGGGGAGCCTCTTAAACTGGATAGTTTCACTGTTTACCTAAGATGTAATAAAAAAAATAATATGCGTAATCCATTTATATCTAATTGCCAAGTTCCTATTGCACCGAATAATTTTCATATGAAAATCAATATATTTTAAAATAAGCGTGCTTTAAATTGTTGCTTACTGTCGGTTTCAGTTGTAACTTTTTCTGCAAGTTTCAAGTATATTTTATCATTGTTGCCTATAGGGCAAATGCTTCACAAAATCAATCTCTTTGTTTCCCTATGGTTTCCGAGACAAGCCAGATAAAATGCTATAAACAACTGTATAAAATGAGAGTCTGAAAACATGAGCCGAGCTTGATGGTGGTTTTAAGTACGTATGGGACTGAATTTAAGGCCTTTTAAATACAAGACCTATGAATAAAAGGTTTCAGACTCCTAAATGCATTACAAAAGTGTTTTTTTTGTACTTTCTGGCTATTCGTTACATTTGTATTTTTAATATTGTTGGAATAAATCATAATTTTTTGCAGTAAAACTGGCTTTTGCAAAGATAACATATGATCGCTCTGAGCTCCCAGTACTCGAGTGTTGATTTCCTTTTATATAAAACTATTTTATTTACATGATATATACAGGTATGTGCTCAATAATGTGATTTGGCTAAAAGGAATTTGAAGGTAGTAGGAGTTTTTGAAATATGGCTCCTGATTGGAGTATTAACATTCTAAAAATGATCTAACAGTGTAACTATAGCTGGTGCCATGTCTAATAGCAATCAGAGCTGTCTTTACAGCATGAAATTGGGATGTCTTTTGGCACCACTGCAGCTACACACCTTATGGCAGTGGTGTTTACGAATTTCATTTCCCATGATGCTCTGCCAGCATTGAGGAAACAAAAGCAAAGGCCAGATGTCTCATTGTACATGGCTATTTTGTTGGCTACCTTGTAACCACAGACTCATGTCAACACTTTATGTGTAATAAGAATATTTCATATGCCTATCTATAATATTTAGATTTTGGTTATTTTATTACTTTGTAGCACAAAGTCATCAAATAGGTAATACAAAACAATTGTGGGGCTCAAGTAATGCCAGAACATGTCCTTTATAAACGTAAATGAGAGAGTTCTTGAAGTGAAATACTATGCAATTGCAATCCACTTTGAATTAAGTGTGGCTTGTAATATTATATAAGCCATATAAGCCATTATGGATTAGGGCAGTGGTAGGTAACCTTCGGCACTACAGATGCTGTGAATTACATCTCCCCTGAAGCTTTACCAGCATTATGACTATAAGAGCATTATAGGAGATATGGTCCACAATATCTGGTGTTATGAAAGTTGCCTACCCATGGATTAGTATATATTCTATTCTGATGGAATGGAGTGTGTGTTATATTATCTGTGGGTTTTCCATATTCCACTCAGATTGTGACTAGGTCACATTTGGCAGATATAGAATGGTACTTCTAGCCTGTACAGAAGAAGAAAGGTGTTATTTAAGTATGCTTTCCTCAGGATATATTAAGACTATTATGCGAGTGGTAAATTTGAGCTAGATTAGAGGGAGAGTATAAATATATTTCAAGCACACAATTCCTGCACTAGATGGAATGCAGCTGATGTAGGTTTGGGTGACATGATGGAGTAAAATCACAGGTTACAATGCCATACACAGTGCTTTTGAACACACTGCGATACACATCATACAATCCCATTCTAGTGTTCTGAGCACTATACATCATTTTAACAAATGTTTCTGAGCAAGGTTATGATGGTGCCATATATTGTCACTTCTTTCGGTCAAATGTGTCATTCAGAATTCAGTGATTTAGAAAAATAGGAGAAATGAAAGAAAAAATACCAACTTTTTACAACAACAAAATAAATGGATGTAGGGAACCGTGACAGAGTAAGGAACTCTCACTCTGTCTCTCCTTAGCAAAAAACATAATATTAGAGGTACAGTGGCGAATGAGTTAATGGCACTCCGTATACGTGAAATACAAAAATATATCTAAAAGAGCAGTGATGGCTAATCTTGATACACCAAATGTTTGTCATGCTCTAAGCTAGTTCCCGTGATGCACCTGGCTATTTAATGATTAATCTTTTCTTATATCGATTGCCTATCATCTAAAAATATATATAAAAAATAGGTGTTGTTAGGAATGGGGGGATGTGTGGAAGGCTATTTGAGATAAATTGACAAAAATTACTCAATATACCTATTCTGAAGTTGGACATTACAGATTGTATCTGATAATATAAGTATGTTACAGTATGGTTGGCTTAAAGGGGCAGACTGGAAGTGTCCCTTATTTATTTTATTGCATAATATTGACAAATCATTAAAATATGCAACCAAACATACTTGCCTTTAAAGTTCATGAATCTGCGGCATTTGTATAGGCAAATTGCAGTAACCACCGTTCCAGACCAACAAGTCAAGGAGCCTTTCATTTTGGTCCATGTGGTCTGATCTTATCTGATAAACCTCTGCTCAGCAGAGATTAATCGGATATGTAGTTTAGCCCTCAGGCAGCATACCTACTGTGGCTAGAGAGAAACTTGAATGTGTGAAATGGATGGATTTGGACAGCAAAGGAGTAAGTTCTTACTTGGTGTTAGAAAGAGAATAGGCAATAACAGGGACACCCTTGCATCCTAACTATATGCACTAAGCATAAATTGTTATGGCCATAAGAGTGTTCCTTTAACAATCAACAAACCACTGACAATTACCACATATCTGTAAATATGTTATGCTCACAACTTACTTAGAATTAAAAACAATTCCCCTGGTACATATCTTCATATCTGGTGGAAATTTCCCTTCATGATCCACTACACTATATCGCAGACAAAATGTCGGAAAGGTCATACCCCAATGAAAAAGCAGAGGAAGCTGCAGCACCCTGAACTAAGTGTGTGGCAAATAAATTCTCAGAGACCGCCAAGGATAGAAGCCAACGGATCCAGCAAGCCCACTGTAGTGGAGGAGACAGAATTGTGAGGTTGCAACAGATTGAGAGAGGGCACTAGCAAGAAGGTCAAAGAGAGGTTGTAGCCACCACTTAGTCGTGAACACAGTGAGTAATGCATAACCTGCGTCATTCTGAAAAATATGGATAATCGACCGACTTAAAATGAGTCTTGGTTTGACAATGGAAAAAGACAAGAACCAAAAATGATACAGAGACCCTCATCCAAGAGCAGGGTGAGAATCACTGTATTGCCTGGATATATCTGTAGTCACATAGAGTATAATGGTAGGACTCGGAGTACTGCAGTAGGAAAAATAATCTTGACTAAGGTAAAATACAGAAAAATGCAAATAACTAACCACCTCGTAAGGTAAGTTCCTATGCCTATATATATGCAACAGCTCAGAAGGGGTTAACATGAGGAATAGGTAAATAAAATGAGCTTTAATAAATTGGCTCACAAATGCTTAAATATGCTGGATCCCTAATGAGATAGTCTGTTGCATACAAAACCACAAAAAATCCCAGAGAAAGATAAAGCCTATATGGTAGGTAGAATACTCATTGCCTCATCAAAGCAAGAGGGAAGAAGGAGTAATATATAAAAATAATTATTAACATTATGATCCCTAGATAGAGACAGGATAGTAGTACCTTACCATAATCACAACGATATATACCAATGAAAATATAAATGGATGTGTAAATTCATGTCACTCCAATATATGTATATATAAGTGCCAATATCTTTAAAGTTAGTCTGGGAGACAGGCACTAGTGTTGTGCCTAATCATTAAATTCATGAAGCACCAATATCCAAAAAGTAATAATCAATTACCTAATAAGGTTTATAACGATATTGGCGGGCACACAACCCAGTTCGGGATGAGTATCTTGGGCTATAGGAAAAAGAAACCACACAGAGACCAAGTTGCAGATAAGAATTCACATCACACTTTATTGTCCACAAGGGGACCCAATACAGAGAAAGCTTAACTCTCATTAAATTGTTGCATGTATTCACTTCAAAACAGCTTATTATCTAGATATATCAGCTTAAGTATACATCACCATTAGAGGGACTTGGTTGTGTCCTCACTGCACACGACTGGGGGAACTCAGGCAGTCAGGCTTGGAGGGACCCTTTCTATGAACAGCAGAGACCAGCAACACGCGTCCGCATTGCAGGTGGGTATTTCTCCAAGTGAGTGCCAAGTTTCTCCGTCTTTTATACCTTTTACCAAGTTTGTAACTTTTCCAAGATTTCTTATCAGTGCAGCCCAGCATGTATCTTGTCATGCGCATTAAGTAATCAGTATGGTTGATCAGGCCAGTCATGACCACCCAAGGCCCATGCCAAACACATGCGGTATCTTATTCTATCTATGTCCCTGCTCTTATCTTTCTACACATTGTTGGCACCAGATCCCTCTTTTCAGCACGTGGGCCTTTTTGGATATTGGCCAGACATGCTATGGAATATTTTATGCAATGTTATCTTAGTTGAATTTCTTAGTGCGACACAGTTTAAGTATTTTATGCAATGTCATCTTAGTTGAATTTCTTAGTGCGACACAGTTTAAGACAAGTGCCATCTTAACTATCTGTAATAGATTAATTTCCTCAATAGTGATCAATCACTCATGCTTAATTAATTAAAATGGAATTTTATCACAACTAGCCAGGTATGAAGTATGGAGGAGGAAAGTATAGGAAAGTCTAATGCCAGGTAAAAATAAGCTGTCAATGGTTAAATTACAAAGCCTATCTTCCTTTTAAACTAGCTAGACAGGCATAGAAGCAGAGAATAATAAAGAAAATTACATATTAATAAATCAAAATGTGCTTTAAAAATAAGTGCTGTGCCCATAACCCACAGAGGAAAAAAAACGCCGGGGCTGTGGGTTATGGGCACTGGGCACAGCACTTATTTTTTAAGCACATTTTGATTTATTAATATGTAATTTTCTTTATTATTCTCTGCCTGTACTTTCTGCCAAACAATACGCTTTTTATGCTCGAATCTTCATCTTCTGCCCTTAGACACAAGTTCCAATTAAAAAAAAAAAAAAATGAACAAAACAAATTTAGGGCTTTAACTTTTTTTTGTAGCCCACACAAAACTTTGAGACTGTCCAACAAGTTAATTTGCTACCTTTTTTAATGTGTAAAAGAAAATTCAGGCACCAACGGTCCAAGGCTGACCGTACATCATAGAAAACAAACGAAGGACTCGAGAGCAGGAAATGTAAACTGTATTGCAGGTTTTATAGAAGAACTGCACTAACAAAGCCACTTGCAGAGTTTGAGTGCTTTAGATTTAGAGTATTATGTTTACTTATTGACTATAAGTAAAAAAAAATTTTTGGTGAGGACTGTGAACTGGATCGCGATGTTTCTTGATAAAGCTTTACTATACATTTTAGATGAAAACAGAGTATTACATAAAAAACTGGTTAACACAAATTATGGGTGATTGCCAATATTTCATTTGATGGTGTTATTTCCATCAAAGTAACGATTTTGCCTTATTTTAGTGAAAAAAGGAGATAAAAATGGCTTCTTCAAGTCAATGGTTGGATCGATGAAGCCTTTTGTTCATTTGCATGAGGGCTTCATTCATTATTTAATTGAATGGAGCTCTGCAGACAGCTCTGTTGAATGTGTACAGTTTTGCATCTATTTTATAAACTGGGAAATGTACAGTTTATCAAATATGCTATGGGGAACATTCCCAGTTAGATGAGGGCGTCTTTACAGAAGAAGTAAATCACAGGAATTCGCTGCAAGCCATGAAAGAACCTGCAGGAAGTTGACATAACACGATATAGTTCGAATTCTATGCAGAATCAATCGCTGCAGTTCAGTTTGTGATTAGTTATTTATTAACACTGTTCACAAACTAAGCAGATTTCACAGAGCAGGTCCATTGACGCACTTTTACCGGAATAAACGGGACATTTGACACGCTACTTTTAATACTTAGAAACCCTCTCAGTTACTTGCTATAGATTTTAATAACCTTGTCTATGCTTTTGCATAAAAAAAAAAAAAACTTGCATTTTTATTTTCTTTCGAATGTTTCCGTCACATCCCTATTACTATCTGCAATGGGTTTTAAATGTCTGCAGTCTGCGATTAAAGGGTTAAACGTGATGTAGTTTTCTATCAAATTTGTTCATTATCAGATGTTTTGGATGCAACGGAGTGTATCCATATTGACATCTCTGCTTAGAGACAGAAAACATTTCCATTTGCTCACTGTCCAAGCTATCTGTGATTCCAATCAGCCCATTTCTAACATAGACGGTAACGTGTTTAGGGTCAGATCACAATTCATTTATTTTTAGCTATTGCGCTAAACATGAACATTTGACAGCACAAATAGCATCCATTCGAAATGTTATATATGATTATAACATTATGCACAATATCTGATCACTTACACAGTTTTTTAATTGGTCAATAACGTTAGTAATAAATAGTAATTATTTGAAAAAATTAAGGAAACTTTAAAAAGGTTTTTTTCAACATAATTTTTCCAAATAATATAAAATGTGCAATGAAACATCATGTAGCAGTAACACTGGGGATTGTGGAAGGCAGACAATGGAAAGCAGCTCATGTCAAAATGTTGGTTATTTCAGGCTAAATTATGTTTGCCTGAATTTGTGCAATGACCTGGTCAATTCCAGTTTATTCTCCGTTGAATAAACCCATAGTTATTATCCTATTTACAATACCTGTACATTATAAAGGATTACAATCCACTGCGTGAGTCTATATGCACACTAAAGAAATCTGTGCAGATCGTGAATATCCAGCATCTCTCCCTATTAGTTACTTCAAAATAGCATCTGTAGTGGAACATTAATCCTGAATCATGTTCTCTTTTTGCATGTTTTAAAGGTTAAAATGACAAACATTCTTAAAGGGAAACTGCTACTTCTCCTGTTTTTTTTTTTTTTTTTTTAATACTGCTTATTTATCATTATTTTTAACAAATATATTCTGGTGTGGTGTGAAAAATACAAGTACAGGTAGTTCCCGACTTTATGAACCAATTGGTTACAAAGCCTAGTTCATGAAGTGAGAACTAATTTCCCATAGACCGCAATGTAATAAACATGGGTTCCGTTCCTGACCAAGAAATTTTACTATAGAAAACATAAATTATTAAGTACAAATACAAAATATAGGCATAACAAATACATATATGTTGTAAGAACATTAAAAGAAGACATACCATATTGAAATCTTCATCAGTTATCTTCCTCCTCAACCACATGCTGCACTTGTTTCTGGTTTGTTTAAGACACTTCATGCATCTCATTCACCTCCCAGCACCTCCAGGTGTCTCATTACCACCTCCCAGCACCTCCAGGTGTCTTATCCCCTCTCCCAGCCCCTCCAGGTGTCTCATTACCCCCTCCCAGCCCCTCCAGGTGTCTCATTACCCCCTCCCAGCACATCCAGGTGTCTTATCCCCTCTCCCAGCCCCTCCAGGTGTCTCATTAATCCCTCACAGCCTTTCCAGGTGTCTCATTCCCCCTCCCAGTGTCTCATTACCCCCTCCCAGTGGCTCATTTCCCCTCCTAGTGTCTTATTACCCCATCCCAGTGTCTTATTACCCCCTCCAAGGCCTTCCAGGTGTCTGCTTCCCCCTCTCAGTGTCTCATTGGCTCCTCCCAGCCCCCCCAAGCCTCTCTATGTGTCCCATTCCCCCCTCCCAGCCCCATCCATGTGTCCCATTTCCCCTCCTAGCCCAATCCATGCGTTCCATTTCCCCCCTTCCCTGTCCATGTGTCTATCCTCCCTCCCCTATTGTACCTGTCAATGTGTCTCTCCCCCTTTCCTCCTGTACCTGCCCATTTGTCTCTCCCCCACTTCCTTCCTATACCTGCCAATGAGTCTCTCCCCCTTCCCTCCTGTACCTGCCCATTTGTCTCTCCCCCCCCTTCCTTCCTATACCTGCCAATGTGCCTCTCCCCCCTCCCCTTCTGTACTTGTCCATGTGCCTCTCATCCATCCCCTCCTTTCCGGTGAAGCTCCCCCTCCCGTCCTGTACCTGATCACCATGGTACAGTACCCAGTCTGCCAGGAAGTGCTCTCTCAGTGAGCACTTCCTGGCAGACTGCAGTCCGCTCAGCCACACTACAAAAGTGGCAGGAGGGGAGCAGCTCAGCACAGCGCTCCCCTCCTACCGATCACCATCATTGTTACTCACCTTTCTCTTCTCCTGGCCACAAACTCTGCTCCTCGGTCTGCATCCACGGAGCGGCACCGACACATTCCCTTCACTAGTAGCATTAATCAGTTGTTTGCTTATTCAATAATGGATTAATTCATATTAAATAGTTTTGTATTATTTTACCAAGACTAGATCACTTATTTACAGTTCATACCTTTTATATAGAGAATCCTTGTCAATGACTAATTGATATCAAATAGGACAATGTCACAAAAAAACAGCCAATGGGGTGGGGGCTGTGATAACGCATGGGCATGCTGGGCAGTTGCCCGGCTGCCCCACGTGCATAGGGGCCCCATAGGCTTGCCAACTTTTCAGGATATTATTCTGGGAGATTCATTTAAAACATTCAAACCCTCTTTATTAAAACATTTATGTAGACTAATCATCTTAGTATCAGCTTTTATCTGTACATGCGATCTTGCTGTTGCGAATGCATGACCTTGACGAAAAAAACATATACATACTAATTGTACATAAGCAAGACAAAATCAACACACATAATTTTTTGAAGCCATAAAGCTATATTAAATATTTTAATTCTTCTAATATTTTTAACAAAAAAAAAGACTGACAGTGACTGGGCTCTTGATGTACAGGGGATTCGAACTCATGGAGGAAGGTTCACAGTGCAGCGATGTTACCACTGAGCTCTGTAGGCAAACTGCCTCTGTAAGCACTATCTTACAGGGCCATAACCCCAGGGAAAAAAACCCTCGATGTCCGACCACCGTGGGCGGAGGAGGGGCCGCGGGCAGCGCACCCTCCTCTAGCCGGTCGGATCTTAGAAGGAGCTGTCCCTGCATCAAAGGTGCCACGCGGCTTTAGAGGGAGCCGGCTGCGACTAGGCGGCCACGTATGAGCAGCGGGCCGCCGGGTACTCGCATCTGACCGCGAGTTACCCCGGGCGCCGGCAGGCTCACACTGCAGCTCGGGCAGTCAGAGGAGGCAGCCAAACGGCTAGTCTCCTGACACCCCGAGCGGAGCGCCCATAGCCCGCGGAGGGCTAACAGGCAGGCGCTTGAGGGTGGGCAAAGGTGAAAAACGAAGGGGGAAGCTGACTGCAAGGGAACCCCCATAAACTAGAACCACCACCCTGAAAGGCACACACCCCAAAGAAACAGGGGAAGCAAAGAGGAGGCAATAGGAAAGTTATACCAAACTGAAATAAATAAATAAAAATAAGATATAACTATATAATATAAAAAATAAATATAATATATAATATGACAACTAAATATAACAAAATATAACTAAATAATATATATATATATAATATGGATAATATAAATATATAATATGACAACTAAATATAATAAGTATAAATCATAAATAAATCATAATAAAACCCAAAGCCACCAACTAATAACAGGAGGCAGTGGTACTCTGACCTGTACTGTCTGCGGAGCAGCAAAGGAAGAGGGAATGATGCATGGGGAGAGGAGTTTTATAGTACCTAACTTTTTTCTGATTGGTTGTTTTCTGTGCTGCTGTGGAGTTCTAGTAAAGAGAGACTTAAGCAAATACGAAGCCTCCTGTCATGTTATAAAATTGTGAGCATCTATTGTAACGGGCATTATTGACACATGTAACTGCTACTTACGTAGCCCTGGTGTTATAATGTGTCTATGTCCGGATGCTAATAAAGTTTCTTTGCGCATCAATCGAGCCGCGCATGAGTACTGGATATTTCCCGATAGTCATTGGTGCAGGACGCACAGGTGGGTGTTCCGGCAGCAATCTTGCCGGAAGTAGGTGTCCACGTGCGCATGCGCCCGAGCTAGATAGGGCGCAAAGTTCAGAAGATAAAAGAAGAGATGCCGGAAGAACAGGCAGATCATCCACATCTCCTGAGGAAGTCCCGAATAACGCGGGACGAAACGAGTAGAGCCATCTATTCAGCAGTCCAGAGACCTTACTATCACCATCACAGATCAAGCTGCAAGTATTTTCCAGCCCTGGAAGTCGCAACCAAGGGCTGTGTATGTTATCTATTTACTTGTTAGCCGAGTGGTCGGTGCCGTGCACCTGTTCCCAGGTCTTATAATAGTACTGCTTTTGCACTGTTGTTGATATTGTGTCTTTTTATTGCATTTAATATTTAATTTTAAAAACTATATCCTATTGTTGCAGAATAAAGTTTTACATATTTTATCATACTGCATCTCTCTCAGATGATTGCTTCTCTGGTGTTTAGCTCCTTCCAGAGCACTGTTTCTCTAGCGTCTAGCACCCTCATTAGGTGGGTATTCACCCATCCCCCTTTTTCCATAATATTTTTAACAGTCAATGTCAGTTACTTACTACAGGTCCGTGTGGATTAATCTCTGCTGTAGAACTTTTTTTTTTATGTTTAAACACTGACTTTATTGGAGGTGCCAATAAATATAAGCTAATTTTAGCAATAATTTAAATTTTCATTCCTGTGAGTGGTTGTGTAGGCAGGGCCCTAGTGCGGTAGGGTCATATAATGCTGTTAAAATGGCCCTGGGAGGGTGGGGGTGGGGGGTTACTGGAACCTCACATCTATAAAACATGGTATGAAAATGTAATAAAACAAAAACATTGAAATCGTGTAGATACATGGTCCCTTGTTAATGGATCCAGTATCCCACCTAAACCCATACACAAAAGGTGTCTTTTATATAATAGACATCAGTTGCAATGAACATAGACACGATGCTTATAAAATGTCTTCATGTTATTATTTTGTGTTTTTAATAGGTTTTGCTGTTCAGGCAACTTACTAAATCCCACATGCACACATGAGTAAATATATACATTACTGGTGTCACAGTTTATTACATTTCCATATGTAAAACATTCTTCCATTTTAGCGTTAGGAAATTATACCATTTTCTAGGTAAATGGATACAGCCACTGCACTTCTAATCCGTTCTATTGTGTTACTAACTCTGAATGTGCTGGATGCTGCATATTCTTTAATATCCCTAACAATTTTAAATAAATAGTGAGATCTTTTGGGACTATTTGGCCTACATAATATCCTCCAACAATAGGGGCCAATGTATTTATAGTATTTCCCTAATTAAAAATGCATTAGAATTAAATTGAGAATTTCAGGAGAACTCATAGTTCTCCCCTAACCTATGATGTTTTTATCTAGTAAATGATTCTATTTCTATCAAGTTAAGTTAAATAGTAATATAGGCTGAAAAAAAAGACTCAAAATCAAAAAAGGAAAAAAAGCAATTTGAAGCAATTTGTAATTTTGCTATAAAACGGAATAAAATGCTTTTTGCCTCCAAACTGACAGTCAGATTCATCCTTGGATCAACACGTTGTTAACTATTTGTCAGGATTACTGTATGATCCAGCACGTAGAACTGTATAGCACGGATGACAAATAAGTAACGTATTACCGGTCCTTCGAATGGTCAAAATACTAGCCGAGGTCAGGAAACACAGAAAGGGATGCAGCGATGAGGAAAGCGAGGAGTCAGGATACCAGAATATAGAGAAGTCAATAAACAAAGCCAAAGTCAAAAACCGGGTAGAAATCTATAACAGGAACGCGCTCTCGGACAACCACAAGGGAAACCACGACAGGGCACTGAGTGGATGTCAGACTAGGTTTTTATACCCATCCTCCCTTTCCCATTGGTCAGACCGGCATTTTGGCTCAAAAATGTGCGTTGCTCACGCGCACCCGCGGTCACGTGCGCACGCGCTGGGTTATTTCTGCCCGTGGATGTGCAGCGGCCGGCGCCAGACTGTATGCTGAGCACCAGGTGAGGAAAAAGTGTCAGATGGATATGTAACACTATTATATCCTTGCATAATCTGCTCCCGTCGGCCCAAAAAAACAACTCCCAGGCAAGTCTGAAAATCTGATGATTATATATATATATATATATATATATATATACACAGGGCTGCCATCAGAAATTGTGGGGCCCCTAACACAGCTCAAGGTCTGGGCCCCCGTGTGCCCGCCTCCAAATCCCGCCCACAGGAATACACAGACACAGACACAGAAAGATGCACACATACATATAGACACATACACACATACAGATACACACACACACACACACACTGATATACAGACACACACACACACTGATATACAGACACACACACTGACGTACATACATACTCACATACTGACAGACACACATACAAACAGACATACATACAGGGCCGGATTAAGAGCCCAGTGGGCCTGGTGCTGATAATTATGATGGGCCTAATTACAAAATCTTATTGACCAAAAACACTAAAACAGTCCTACCTCCTAAGCGTCATGTATCTGATGGAGATGATGCTGTAGGGAAACTCATAGGATGCAACTATGAGAAAACACATACCCTTTGCTAATCTCATGCTTTCATATTTCAAGTAAACCCATACCCCCTAACAGCAGTGTCCAGTAAAGCAGGAAGTCTATGGATGCGGTAAAAGGGTGGGCTACTGACACAAATCACATAACCAGAACGTCCGAAAGGGCCAACATACACAAAAAGGGGGAATGTCTGTGTCCCTATGTCTCCCAGTCCCTTAGTGTTTGTGTCCTCATGTCTCCCAGTGTCCCCATGTCACTAGGGGACATTGAGAGACATTGGGACACTGGGAGACATGGGGACACAGATACTAGGGAACACTGGGAGACCTGGGAAATCTGAGACTCTTGGGGACACTGGGTGACAGACACGAGGGGACACAGGGAGACATGGGGCACTGAAATACTGTGATATATAGGGGACACTGGAGACTTGATAAAAACCTGGGTACAGGTCAAAATGTTGTGGTGTCCAATAAACCTGCTTAAAGCAATCACAGTGAGTGCCTGAGATTTTTTTCTTTTATACTAGGGGACACTGAGACACTACGGGCACAGAGACACTACGGGCACAGAGACACTACGGGCACAGAGACACTATGGGCACTGAGAGACATGGGGCACTGAGACACTGATACATAGGGGACACTGATACATAGGGGACATTGGAGACTTGATAAAGACCTGGGTACAGGTCGAAACGTTGCGGTGTCCAATAAACCTGCCTAAATCTATCACATTGAGTGCCTGAGATTTTTTCTTTTATACTAGGGGACACTGAGACACTAGGAGACATGGGGACACAGAGACATTGGGAGACTAGGGGACTTTGTGAGTCTAGGGAACACTGAGACACTAGGGACACTGGCACACTACAGACACTGATAGACACCAGGGACACATGGCGATACTGAGATACTAGGGACACTGGCTGGGAGACATGGGAACACTGCCATGTCTCCTATGTCTCAGTCGCCCAGTGTCCCCATGTCTCCCTGTGTCTCCATGCCTCTCAGTGTCCCCATGTCGCCCAGTGTCCCCTAGTGTTTGTATCCCCATGTCTCCCAGTGTCCCTTTGAGTCTGTGTCCTCATGTCTCCATGTGTCCTGATGTCACTAGGACACTAGGGGACACTTAGAGACATGGGGACACTGGGAGACATGGGGACACTAAGACACTAGGGACAGTGGCTGGGAGACATGGGGACACAGACTAGGGGCCACTGGGAGACATGGGGCCACTGTGTCCCTAGTGTCTCATGGTCATGGGCATCCGAATGGGGGGGTAAAGGGGGTACTTGCCCCCCCCGGATTTTTCAGCTTGTGCTGCTATTTTTCGTTTTAGTGTGAGAATACAGTGCAATACCAGCGCTGGCCAGTAGGTGGCGCTGTGAATGGAGAAAGGCAGGAAGCTACAGCTTATCCCTGCCTCTCTCTCATGACTGAAACCGCAGGGGAGCAGCACAGAGGCAGCCTACAGAGCAGGTAAGTGAGGGATGGGGGGTGGGGGAGACCGCATAGAGGAAGGTAAAGTAGAAGGAGCAGAAAGGTTCTGCAAGGGGCAGGAGGGGCCAGCAAGGAATAGAAAGGGGCAGCAAGAAGCAGGAAGGGGTCGAAAGGTTTTCAAGGAACAGGAGGGTAAAGTAGAAGGAGCAGCAAGGAGCAGGAGGGGTCAGCAAGGAGCAGAAAGGGTCTGCAAGAGGCAGGAGGGGTCAGCAAGGAATAGGAAGGGGCAGCAGGAACGGGTAGGGACGGTCTGCAAGGAGTAGGAAGGGTCTGCAAGGAGCAAGAGGGGTCAGCAAGGAGTAGGAAGAGGCAGCAAGGAGTAGGAAGAGGCAGCAAGGAGCAGGAAGGGGCAGCAAGGAGCAGGAAGGGGCAGCAAGGAGCAGGAAGGGACAGCAAGGAGCAGGAAGGGACAGCAAGGAGCAGGAAGGGGCAGCAAGGAGCAGGAAGGGGCAGCAAGGAGCAGGAAGGGGCAGCAAGGAGTAGGAAGAGGCAGCAAGGAGTAGGAAGAGGGAGCAGGGAGGGTCTGCAAGGAGCAGGAAGGGGCAGCAAGGAGCAGGAAGGGGCAGGAAGAATCAGAAGGAACAGAAAGGATCAGCAAGGGGCTGCAAGAAGCTGGAAGGGGCAGAAAGAAGCAGGAAGGGCAGTAAGAAGCAGGAAGGGTATGCAAGAAGCAGGAGGGGCCATCAAGAAGCAGGAAGGGCCATCAAGGAGCAGAAAGGGATCAGAAAGAGAGCAGAAGGGCGCAAAATAAGCAGAAAGTAGCAGAAAGGTAAAGGAGCAGAAGGAGCCTCAGAAGGCAAAGAAGACTGTGTCAAATGAAGGAGAAGAAAATGAGATTGGAGCACTTCATTCTGGACACCACATCATTAGGCGTTGGTACCTGGGCCTGGCAGGGAAACTTTGGACCTTCTCATCTCCCCAGGTAAAAACAAACAATATCAGTGTTAATGTGTTCACTTTTATTTACTGAGTGTCAGGAAACACAGAGGGCCGCTGGGTAGGGGTGCCGCTGATTGGCTAGATGGGTCAGCTAGCACTCTAAGCCAATCAGTAGCTCCCCATTCATAAAAATGTAAAACATTTTTATGAATCGGGAACTAGCGATTGGCTTAGAGGGTCAGCTGACCACTCTAGCCAATCTGCAGCACCCATGCCTGACGTCAATCTGCACTTCCTGACACTCTATTTCAGAAGTTGAATACCACTGAGCGACCTGGAGATCTGGAGCTGAAGGAAGCCTTTGGGGGTAAACCATTTGAGAGCGGTTTAACCCCTTCAAAGAAAGAGCACCCAGGGGCCTCCTTGCATCACATCATTTTCATTTAGATAAAGTTGTTATGGTGACCAGAATGTTCCTGTAATTTGATGAAAGGAACACTATAGTGTAAGGAATACAAACATATATTCCTGACACCATAGTTGTGAAAACGCTATTCACCCTGGCTTTATGTGAAAATGACTATGCTCCTTCCCTTTCATGACACTGTCAAAAAGGGGCCAAGCATGGATGTCATTACAATTATGTCCCCCCTCCCCCCCGGAAAAATTCCTGCGGACGTCCATGCTCAGGGTCCCCATGTTACCCAGTGTCCCAATGTCTCAGCGTCCCCATGTCTCAGAGCTGCTGTCTGGACTCTCTGTGCAGAACTGGTCCCCGCGGATCAGTGAGTAGAGAGATGCAGGGAGGGAGATGCCGTAACTTCTTATCACTGCCTCTCTCCACACAAACAGCGACCCCTACTGGCCGGCGCTGGTATTGCAGAATAAACTATGTTTATACTGAGACAGACATTTGTATTGCCGGTATTACTGCAATACCGGCACCGGCTAGGCAGCCTCAAATACCTGAGAAATACTTCTGAGAAATACCTGGCAACCCTAACAAATACATGAGAAATACCTGGCAACCCTAGGAGTAGTGTGTAAAAAAAAAAAAAAAATGTAAAAAAAAAAAATTTTTCTTTTTTTTTTTTTTTAAAAACCAATGGGCCTATTCCATGGGCCTGGGCCTGGAGCTGCAGCTCCATCAGCCCCTATGTTAATCCGGCCCTGCATACATACATACACATAAATACATAATGGCATACATACACATACATACTGATATACATACATACAGACATACAGATATATATATACATACACAGATACATACAGACATACACACACACACACAGACATACATGCATACTGACAGATATATACATACATACATACTGACATACACACACACAGAGACATACATAAAGACATATATACATACTGACAAACACACACACATACAGACAGATAGACACATACAGACATACACACAGACATACACAGACATACATACTTGCAGACACATACATACACACACCTCATTTATAAGCCACCCTCCTCTTACCTTTACGTTGCGGGAGGGTGGCTGGGGATGATGGGAGGTAGGGGATGCCTCTCCTCTCTCCTCTCCTTTTTCTCTTCCTCTGCTCTCCCTCCGCTCTCCTCCCGCGCGCAGTAAGCTGGGAAGAAGTGACCGGCCGTCACTTCCTCCCAGCAGCCCTCGCGGTGTAGCCGCAAATTTTTTTTTTTAAAGGGGCCCAGTCGCGCAATTACCCGGCCACAGTGCTGACCGGGCCCCTGAAGATATAGGGCCATCCGGTGGCCCTAAATGCTTGGGCCACCTGATGGTCCCCGGTGCAGATGCACCTGCGGCAGTTTTGCCGCTCCACGTGGGGCCCGGACAGCCGGGCCCCCCAGGGCCGCCGGGCCCGTGACAACCGTTATGGTTGTCACCCCCTGATGGCGGCCCTGTATATATATATATATATATATATATATATATATATAAATACCAAAAATTCCTGCACTCCACCCAAACCAAAACAATGTAATGCCCGGTGCTAAATCCAAACATGGAAATATAAAGCTAAGTGAAAACGGAAAGCACTCCAAGGACTTCTTAAAAAATAACTTTTATTCGGTCAAAATAAAACGGTCAACGTTTCAGCCCGATATACTCAGGCTTTCCTCAGGACACAACACACAACAAACAATAACCCCATGTTATATAGCATAAGACATAATGCTTACTTACCCCCACCTGTGTTGCATCCGACTCTCAGGGCGACCGGAACGAGACTGCCGCGGGCTGATGACGCGAGTCGCAAGCCACGTGGTGTCGCGCTCAAATGACGCAACCCCGGAGTCGTTGCCATGGATATCTGTATATACAAATAATAAACACTTTAAAAACAACCCTGTAAATGAAATAGAAGCTGCAGCTGTACTGTCAATAGGGATCCTAAACAGGCAAAGTTAAACTTTTAAATATATTGAAGATCGGAATGACCACATTCTAATATTCATCAAAGAAGATAGTCGTAATGATACTAAGCGGGCATACATAACGGTTAATGCAAAACAAGGGATCCAAATACATTGAATAATGTTTTAGTGCACTATACAGATAGTGAAATAATTTCAGGAAGAAACTGTCAATGTGTTATACTGGCTGTCATGATGCTGTAACCAGACCAAACAACGGACTCCTACTCCCATAATTCCTATCATCTCAAAAAGTCCTAATTGTCTATCCATTAATCCTCAAACAGTTATCCTAGAACCACAAATTCAACGTGAACCAGTGAATACAGACTGCATATCAATACCAGACATTGGTCATTACCATATAGTGGAAATATCCTTATAATGCATACTAAACATAGCTAAATATACATCCTATTCCATACTCTACTCCAATAAAAATTCATTGTAACATGGTCCAAAAAGATAGACCATACTCTACAACTCTTAACCAATTTGCATGATACGAACAATATGGAGGATTCTGTATTTGATATGGTCTCATAAGGACTACTTGATAATACTATTATAAATAAAGGAAAATCTGCATGACACATGTTCTTAATGCCAGACAATAGCGATCAATATCACTACTACCAAGTCACTAAAGGTAAGTGATCGGCCTCTCCCCAAGGGTGGGCTCACAATCACCCCTTATTCGTGACCATCAGTCCTTGTATATAGTACAAACAGGTACAGTGGAGACATTTAAACATGTATGCCTATCCCCCAGGGTGAGCATCACATGTTGTCCACATATTATAGAAATGCCGATAAGCTGTATTTTTCATTAAGGCCGTTTGGATATACGGTTCTCAGAGTCCTTATCCAAAAAAGTTCACGTTGGAGCAACATTTTTTTCCTGTCCCCTCCTCTCCGTGGAGCTGGAACGTGATCAATGGCCATCAATTTTAAAGTTGGTAACGTATGTCCCTGTTCCAAAAAATGTTTAGCCACAGGAAGGTCTGACTTCTGGTCCCTATACGCCACTCTGATGTTCGACCTATGATTCCGGATACGTTCACGTAATGGTAGGTCGGTTTTTCCAATATACGTTAACCCACAAGGGCAGCTTAGTTTGTACACCACAAAGTCGGTAGTACAAGTCAATCGATGCTTGATAATGTACTTTTTTCCAGTGTGGGGGTGGGTGAAGAATTTCCCGGGTAGCATGTGTCCACAAGTGACACATCCTAAACATCTGTAACAACCTGGGTTCATCACTTTTTCTTCTTGTAGGTAACAGTGCGTGGGGTCCGTTCTGACCAATAGGTCCTTAAGGCTTTTGTTTCGCTTGTAGCACATCATTGGCGGGTGCCGAAACTGCTCCGGCAGTGTGACGTCGTTTTTCAAAATTCTCCAATTTTGGTTAATGATTTCTTTGAATTGTAGGGAAGCCGTTGAATAGGTTGTTGGGAACACCAATCTTTCCATGGTCGATTTATCCGATGTAGGACAATTTTGTTGGCATTTGTCCAATGCCTTCTGTAGTATGTAGTTGCTGTAGCCACGTTGTCGGAACTTTTCCCACATATCACTCAGTTGAGCTTCAGCTTTTACTTTGTTGGAGTTGTTCCTTAACACCCTAAGGAATTGCGAATACGGTAAAGATTCCCTCAATGCTTTGGGATGGAAACTACTAGCTTGTAGGAGCGTATTCCTATCCGTAGGTTTTGAATATAGTGTATAAGCCAACTTGTTGCCTTCTTTGTAAACTCGTACATCCAAAAAGTCTACAGTCAACGGATCGACGGTCATGGTCAATTGCACATTAGGCGTACAGGAGTTGATGTTGCGTACCATACTCTCTGCAGTACTGATGTCCCCCCTAATGATCATGAAAATATCATCGATATATCGTCCGTATAATATGATGTTATCAAGAAAGGGTTCCAGAATATATCGTGATTCAAAGCAAAACATATAGCCATTGGCATACATTGGAGCCATGGATGCTCCCATGGACGTGCCCGCTATCTGTCTATACCAACTTGACTCGAAACGAAAATAGTTTTGAGTGAGGACTAATTCCAAAATTTCCAAAACATAATCAATGGAGGGTCCCTCGTATTTCGTTGAATCCTGAAGTATTTGTCTCATAGCTTGTATCCCCCCCATATGGGGTATGATAGTGTAGAGACTTTTAACATCACATGTTACCAGAGCAGTCGGTTCTATTGGTAACTCCACAGAGGAAATGAGTTTAATGAAGTTAGGAGTATCCTTAATGTACGTTGGTAATGACTCTATAGATTCTTTAAATAGAAAATCCAGCCATCTTGCCAAAGGCTCTAAGATGCCCCCAACTGCCGAGACGATTGGCCTTCCCGGAGGTTTCTGGAGGTTCTTGTGGACCTTCGGGAGTGTATAGATCACTGGTGTTCTGGGGTTGGACTGATGCAAAAATTCCCAGAGATCCCTGTCAATTACTTCATTCTCCAAGCCCTTCTGCAGAGCATTTTCAATCAATGTGTTAACTTGAATGGTAGGGTCTCCCTGTAGTTTCAAGTAAGTGTTGGAGTCAGATAGTTGGTCTACAATTTCCAATCTGTAGTCACTGTAGTCTTGGATGACGATCCCGCCACCCTTGTCCGCTTGTCTGATGACAATGTTCCTATCGGTAGCCAAGGATTTGATAGTCTCCCTATCCTGTTTAGAGCAGTTGGAACGGTATGGGTGTATGGTTCCCAAATGGTCTGTAGTTTCCTTGTATACTGATCTCAAAAAGGTTTTTATAGTAGCTTGATTGGGCATAGGGTCAAAGGTGCTTTTCTTCTTGAATGGTATCGGTGGATTCACCAATGGAGTTGGTTTATTTTTGAAGTAATCCTTAAGTCGCATTGATCTTCCGAATTTATATAGTTCAACTTCCCAATCCAATGCATTCGGTCTGGCTGTGGGTACAAACGACAACCCCTTGCTTAATAATTTCATTTCTGCTGCCGTCAGGACCCTAGAGGATAAATTGAAAATCGGTATTATCTCCTCTGGCGTGGAGGTTTGCCTCTTGCCCCAGAAGGTTCTCCCCTTCTGTCCACGTCTAGTGATCGTCCGTCTTCTGAGGTTGTGATTCTGTTCCGATAACGTGTTTGTATGCCCAAGTGGTCTTGGACTGTATTTTCTAAAAAAGGTTGCACTTGTGATGTTCTTGCAATTCTCTCCTCTCCAATCTCCCTGTTGTGGTCAGATTCAGAGCTGGATTCCCCAGAGGTTTTGTCAATTGTAAATTGTTTAGGTTTCTGTATATACCTTTTCTTTCTCGCAAATCTGGGACGGTCACTGGTGCCACTTAGCCACTTGTAGACTCTATGCTCTTTGTAATCAGCTGCCACTTTAACTTGTTTATCTCTCTTGAAGCGGATGAGGTCCGTTTTGTATATCTTCACACTGTTTTCCAATTTCAATAGTGTTGGAGTAGCCTCAGGTGGGGCTAGCAGAATAGCTTGCCGAGTTTCCAATTCCGTTATGCGTCTTCTTATCTGGATAAGATCTTCCTTTACATCCTCTATGATGATTAACATTAAATCAAGTGAGCATTTATTTAGTACAGAGGTCCACTTTTTACAGACCCCTGGTTTTAATCTCCCAATGGTTGGTATATTGCTCACCCTAAAACCCCTTGGGATCTGGAGATTCCGATGATATTCAGACAAAAATAGTCCATGTAGATCCAAATCGGTCTCTCTTTTTTTCAATCTAAGGAGCTCAAAGTAAATGTCGCGTAAAGAAGTGGTATTGGGAAGATCAGATGTAGTTGCATCCCATCTGATCCTTTCTGCATCAGTTTCAGTATATTGCCAAATCTCCGCCTGTTCAGCTCGTCCCCCAGCTAGTGTAAAAAAATCATCCATGGACATACTAAATATACGTAATATGCCTTTAAAAATAGGGAAAATGTTCCTTGCAATCACAATAGTACAAAATTTGAACTTGAATCTTCCAGACTCAGAAAACAACTAAGTCAATGGTGTTCGTTGGGGGTGCATAGAAATCCAGCTTCTGTTGTCAAGCTGCAAAATCCAAATACCAAAAATTCCTGCACTCCACCCAAACCAAAACAATGTAATGCCCGGTGCTAAATCCAAACATGGAAATATAAAGCTAAGTGAAAACGGAAAGCACTCCAAGGACTTCTTAAAAAATAACTTTTATTCGGTCAAAATAAAACGGTCAACGTTTCAGCCCGATATACTCAGGCTTTCCTCAGGACACAACACACAACAAACAATAACCCCATGTTATATAGCATAAGACATAATGCTTACTTACCCCCACCTGTGTTGCATCCGACTCTCAGGGCGACCGGAACGAGACTGCCGCGGGCTGATGACGCGAGTCGCAAGCCACGTGGTGTCGCGCTCAAATGACGCAACCCCGGAGTCGTTGCCATGGATATCTGTATATACAAATAATAAACACTTTAAAAACAACCCTGTAAATGAAATAGAAGCTGCAGCTGTACTGTCAATAGGGATCCTAAACAGGCAAAGTTAAACTTTTAAATATATTGAAGATCGGAATGACCGATTCTTTGATGAATATTAGAATGTGGTCATTCCGATCTTCAATATATTTAAAAGTTTAACTTTGCCTGTTTAGGATCCCTATTGACAGTACAGCTGCAGCTTCTATTTCATTTACAGGGTTGTTTTTAAAGTGTTTATTATTTGTATATACAGATATCCATGGCAACGACTCCGGGGTTGCGTCATTTGAGCGCGACACCACGTGGCTTGCGACTCGCGTCATCAGCCCGCGGCAGTCTCGTTCCGGTCGCCCTGAGAGTCGGATGCAACACAGGTGGGGGTAAGTAAGCATTATGTCTTATGCTATATAACATGGGGTTATTGTTTGTTGTGTGTTGTGTCCTGAGGAAAGCCTGAGTATATCGGGCTGAAACGTTGACCGTTTTATTTTGACCGAATAAAAGTTATTTTTTAAGAAGTCCTTGGAGTGCTTTCCGTTTTCACTTAGCTTTATATTTCCATGTTTGGATTTAGCACCGGGCATTACATTGTTTTGGTTTGGGTGGAGTGCAGGAATTTTTGGTATTTGGATTTTGCAGCTTGACAACAGAAGCTGGATTTCTATGCACCCCCAACGAACACCATTGACTTAGTTGTTTTCTGAGTCTGGAAGATTCAAGTTCAAATTTTGTACTATTGTGATTGCAAGGAACATTTTCCCTATTTTTAAAGGCATATTACGTATATTTAGTATGTCCATGGATGATTTTTTTACACTAGCTGGGGGACGAGCTGAACAGGCGGAGATTTGGCAATATACTGAAACTGATGCAGAAAGGATCAGATGGGATGCAACTACATCTGATCTTCCCAATACCACTTCTTTACGCGACATTTACTTTGAGCTCCTTAGATTGAAAAAAAGAGAGACCGATTTGGATCTACATGGACTATTTTTGTCTGAATATCATCGGAATCTCCAGATCCCAAGGGGTTTTAGGGTGAGCAATATACCAACCATTGGGAGATTAAAACCAGGGGTCTGTAAAAAGTGGACCTCTGTACTAAATAAATGCTCACTTGATTTAATGTTAATCATCATAGAGGATGTAAAGGAAGATCTTATCCAGATAAGAAGACGCATAACGGAATTGGAAACTCGGCAAGCTATTCTGCTAGCCACACCTGAGGCTACTCCAACACTATTGAAATTGGAAAACAGTGTGAAGATATACAAAACGGACCTCATCCGCTTCAAGAGAGATAAACAAGTTAAAGTGGCAGCTGATTACAAAGAGCATAGAGTCTACAAGTGGCTAAGTGGCACCAGTGACCGTCCCAGATTTGCGAGAAAGAAAAGGTATATACAGAAACCTAAACAATTTACAATTGACAAAACCTCTGGGGAATCCAGCTCTGAATCTGACCACAACAGGGAGATTGGAGAGGAGAGAATTGCAAGAACATCACAAGTGCAACCTTTTTTAGAAAATACAGTCCAAGACCACTTGGGCATACAAACACGTTATCGGAACAGAATCACAACCTCAGAAGACGGACGATCACTAGACGTGGACAGAAGGGGAGAACCTTCTGGGGCAAGAGGCAAACCTCCACGCCAGAGGAGATAATACCGATTTTCAATTTATCCTCTAGGGTCCTGACGGCAGCAGAAATGAAATTATTAAGCAAGGGGTTGTCGTTTGTACCCACAGCCAGACCGAATGCATTGGATTGGGAAGTTGAACTATATAAATTCGGAAGATCAATGCGACTTAAGGATTACTTCAAAAATAAACCAACTCCATTGGTGAATCCACCGATACCATTCAAGAAGAAAAGCACCTTTGACCCTATGCCCAATCAAGCTACTATAAAAACCTTTTTGAGATCAGTATACAAGGAAACTACAGACCATTTGGGAACCATACACCCATACCGTTCCAACTGCTCTAAACAGGATAGGGAGACTATCAAATCCTTGGCTACCGATAGGAACATTGTCATCAGACAAGCGGACAAGGGTGGCGGGATCGTCATCCAAGACTACAGTGACTACAGATTGGAAATTGTAGACCAACTATCTGACTCCAACACTTACTTGAAACTACAGGGAGACCCTACCATTCAAGTTAACACATTGATTGAAAATGCTCTGCAGAAGGGCTTGGAGAATGAAGTAATTGACAGGGATCTCTGGGAATTTTTGCATCAGTCCAACCCCAGAACACCAGTGATCTATACACTCCCGAAGGTCCACAAGAACCTCCAGAAACCTCCGGGAAGGCCAATCGTCTCGGCAGTTGGGGGCATCTTAGAGCCTTTGGCAAGATGGCTGGATTTTCTATTTAAAGAATCTATAGAGTCATTACCAACGTACATTAAGGATACTCCTAACTTCATTAAACTCATTTCCTCTGTGGAGTTACCAATAGAACCGACTGCTCTGGTAACATGTGATGTTAAAAGTCTCTACACTATCATACCCCATATGGGGGGGATACAAGCTATGAGACAAATACTTCAGGATTCAACGAAATACGAGGGACCCTCCATTGATTATGTTTTGGAAATTTTGGAATTAGTCCTCACTCAAAACTATTTTCGTTTCGAGTCAAGTTGGTATAGACAGATAGCGGGCACGTCCATGGGAGCATCCATGGCTCCAATGTATGCCAATGGCTATATGTTTTGCTTTGAATCACGATATATTCTGGAACCCTTTCTTGATAACATCATATTATACGGACGATATATCGATGATATTTTCATGATCATTAGGGGGGACATCAGTACTGCAGAGAGTATGGTACGCAACATCAACTCCTGTACGCCTAATGTGCAATTGACCATGACCGTCGATCCGTTGACTGTAGACTTTTTGGATGTACGAGTTTACAAAGAAGGCAACAAGTTGGCTTATACACTATATTCAAAACCTACGGATAGGAATACGCTCCTACAAGCTAGTAGTTTCCATCCCAAAGCATTGAGGGAATCTTTACCGTATTCGCAATTCCTTAGGGTGTTAAGGAACAACTCCAACAAAGTAAAAGCTGAAGCTCAACTGAGTGATATGTGGGAAAAGTTCCGACAACGTGGCTACAGCAACTACATACTACAGAAGGCATTGGACAAATGCCAACAAAATTGTCCTACATCGGATAAATCGACCATGGAAAGATTGGTGTTCCCAACAACCTATTCAACGGCTTCCCTACAATTCAAAGAAATCATTAACCAAAATTGGAGAATTTTGAAAAACGACGTCACACTGCCGGAGCAGTTTCGGCACCCGCCAATGATGTGCTACAAGCGAAACAAAAGCCTTAAGGACCTATTGGTCAGAACGGACCCCACGCACTGTTACCTACAAGAAGAAAAAGTGATGAACCCAGGTTGTTACAGATGTTTAGGATGTGTCACTTGTGGACACATGCTACCCGGGAAATTCTTCACCCACCCCCACACTGGAAAAAAGTACATTATCAAGCATCGATTGACTTGTACTACCGACTTTGTGGTGTACAAACTAAGCTGCCCTTGTGGGTTAACGTATATTGGAAAAACCGACCTACCATTACGTGAACGTATCCGGAATCATAGGTCGAACATCAGAGTGGCGTATAGGGACCAGAAGTCAGACCTTCCTGTGGCTAAACATTTTTTGGAACAGGGACATACGTTACCAACTTTAAAATTGATGGCCATTGATCACGTTCCAGCTCCACGGAGAGGAGGGGACAGGAAAAAAATGTTGCTCCAACGTGAACTTTTTTGGATAAGGACTCTGAGAACCGTATATCCAAACGGCCTTAATGAAAAATACAGCTTATCGGCATTTCTATAATATGTGGACAACATGTGATGCTCACCCTGGGGGATAGGCATACATGTTTAAATGTCTCCACTGTACCTGTTTGTACTATATACAAGGACTGATGGTCACGAATAAGGGGTGATTGTGAGCCCACCCTTGGGGAGAGGCCGATCACTTACCTTTAGTGACTTGGTAGTAGTGATATTGATCGCTATTGTCTGGCATTAAGAACATGTGTCATGCAGATTTTCCTTTATTTATAATAGTATTATCAAGTAGTCCTTATGAGACCATATCAAATACAGAATCCTCCATATTGTTCGTATCATGCAAATTGGTTAAGAGTTGTAGAGTATGGTCTATCTTTTTGGACCATGTTACAATGAATTTTTATTGGAGTAGAGTATGGAATAGGATGTATATTTAGCTATGTTTAGTATGCATTATAAGGATATTTCCACTATATGGTAATGACCAATGTCTGGTATTGATATGCAGTCTGTATTCACTGGTTCACGTTGAATTTGTGGTTCTAGGATAACTGTTTGAGGATTAATGGATAGACAATTAGGACTTTTTGAGATGATAGGAATTATGGGAGTAGGAGTCCGTTGTTTGGTCTGGTTACAGCATCATGACAGCCAGTATAACACATTGACAGTTTCTTCCTGAAATTATTTCACTATCTGTATAGTGCACTAAAACATTATTCAATGTATTTGGATCCCTTGTTTTGCATTAACCGTTATGTATGCCCGCTTAGTATCATTACGACTATCTTCTTTGATGAATATTAGAATGTGGTCATTCCGATCTTCAATATATTTAAAAGTTTAACTTTGCCTGTTTAGGATCCCTATTGACAGTACAGCTGCAGCTTCTATTTCATTTACAGGGTTGTTTTTAAAGTGTTTATTATTTGTATATACAGATATCCATGGCAACGACTCCGGGGTTGCGTCATTTGAGCGCGACACCACGTGGCTTGCGACTCGCGTCATCAGCCCGCGGCAGTCTCGTTCCGGTCGCCCTGAGAGTCGGATGCAACACAGGTGAGGGTAAGTAAGCATTATGTCTTATGCTATATAACATGGGGTTATTGTTTGTTGTGTGTTGTGTCCTGAGGAAAGCCTGAGTATATCGGGCTGAAACGTTGACCGTTTTATTTTGACCGAATAAAAGTTATTTTTTAAGAAGTCCTTGGAGTGCTTTCCGTTTTCACTTAGCTTTATATATATATATATATATATATACACACACATACACTCATCCACAAAAACGTATAATCAATGTTATTCACTTCACCTGTCAGTGATTTTAATGTTGTGGCTGATCAGTGTATTTGTATAATGATATCATATCCCATCTGCATTTTCCAACCTTCTTCATCACTAAAATCTTATTAAAGGAACAAATCTGTATTCCTAATGTTCTAGTGTCCCAGTCTAGAGTAATATTAGGTCCCCCTGGTATATAAACTGAGACTCTCTCGGTGCTGCTTAGTTCCCCTACCCCAGCTATGTCATGGAGGAGGTGGTTATTGCAGCCTCTAGAGGTGGACTCAACTGAGGACAGGACATACAGGGAGCACTGTTCAGGTCTAGTGCCCTGAACATAGCACAAGCATGTCTTCTGATGCTTTTGCTATGATTGTTGGGGACAGTGGGACCGCAATTGGGACGGTAGGGAGGCATGCACTCCATTGGTATGAAGTGGTCTGGGTGACTATTGTATTATTTTGTAGTCTGCTCATGAGCTTTTTGTCGTATGTCATCAAATAATATGTTTACTGTAAGGTTTGTATAGCAGTGATTTTAATGTTTACTGTAATCTGCTACATATTGCTGAATTTAAGTATCTAACATGTCTATCTTTACCTAAGAACCATTTACACATCCATCTCTGATTTCAGTAAACTAACATTTTTATTCTTGAGGTTTTTTTTTTAGAATTTATATACTAAAATATTAGCATTTGGTTTTGCTGTCTCTCTATCAGTTTTTAATGTTCTACTTTAGCATGTTTCATTTCCTTTATGGAAGCACTGTTGTTATCCTTCTAATTAATATATGATACTACTGATCCATCTGACTTACCTGTTTCAAATGCCATTTTCTATTTTTATTTTTTTATTTCTTGACTGACCTTCTTACTAAGTCACATTCATTTTATGTGTTTCTTTTGTATTTATTGCTTAACGGTATGCGCTGAGAAGTTTATTTTTATAATATCCATTAAAAAGATATATTATTTATCCTCTGTGTTTTTCTCACAGAAGAGTTCTTGCTTGACAATATGTTGTAAAACTGCCCATATCCTGTTAAAAAATTACCTTTTTAAAATGTTGTTTTGGTTAACCCTGTATGAATTATTATTATTATTATTTTAATTTTTTTAATTTATCTCAAATGACACCACATTATGGTCACTATTTCCCAAGTGCTCCATTATTTATTGTTTGACAAAAAGTCACAGTTACTTCTTATTACCCGAACCAGACAACCAATATTCTAGTTGGTGCTTCTACTACCTGATTCTCCCCCTTCATTATTGTGTTTTATCCTTCCTAGACAGTGTTATATGGTGCACATTCATTTAAATTTAAAGACCGGTCGGTCATATGTTTGATTTCACCATGTTTCACCATTAGCAAGCAGACATATACTATTACTATCACCTTTTGGTACATTACATTATGATTAAATACCTCCCTAATTGTCCGTGCTGATTTCACTGCCCTTGGCCAACTCCTTTCTGTTATATCTATCAGATGAAGACCAACAAAAATACCTTTTGCCACTCTTTACTGATGCTAATACCTAATACTGATGCGGTGTAGCGCTACAGATAATGATCTACAAACTTTTAAAGATTAGATGTTAGACTGAAATAATCTCACTTATAATGCGTCTTCAGGAGGACCCTTGCAGCTATTTAGTTCTGTCTAAATGATTCAACCCAAAAATGTAGGACTCTATCATACTTTAGTGTACATTTTGGGACACAGGTAAGCTTAGGGTATAAAGTTGGGGGGTAGTTAGTGTCATTAGATAATAGATATGGTTAGGGTTAGTATTTAGGATTAATAATTAGGATTATTGTTCGTGGTATTACCAGGGGAAATATTCAGGTTCAGGGTTAGTATTAGAGTTTTTAATTTTAGAATTCGTGTTTAAAATTAGTTTTAGTATTTATTATGGGCTAACATTTAGTGTTGTGGTTAGTGGTATTACTTAGCGATAGTGTTATGGTTAGTGGTATAAGTAACATTAGGACTAGTATTAATGAGTTAATGTGAACAGCATGAAATGGTTAATGATTAATACAATTCTAAGGAGTTAAACAGTCTTTATTTTTTATAGGTTCAGTAGTTTCTCTGATCTGTTAAGCAAGCTGTCAAGTCTCACAGGACCTGCAGAGATGTACATTTGCAGTACCGAATAGAAATGGTATTTAAGTGCTCTCCTGCTGAGAAAATTAAAGGGGCAAAGCACAAAACATATTTAAGCCATAAAACCACCAAGAGAGGAATACATAATGAATATGCGATTTCATTTATGTCTCTTGTAAGAATTTTCTAGCACTTAGATAAAGCTACACTATTTAAAATGTTATTTAAAAAACGTTGCTCTTTCAAAGCTAAAGATAAATGTAATCTTGCTTGTAATGCTGTTCTGAGTCCAGATATGTTACATGATCCATACATTTATTTTCAATAGATCCCAAATAATACCCAGATGGCAGAGGCCGGACAATAGGAAGGGCGATGTAAGGAATCCAACAGATAGCTAAGAGAAATGCTATGATATACTATGATCAAACTTAAAGGATCGCTATAGGGTCAGGAACACAAACATGTATTCCTGACCCTACAGTGTTAAACCCACCATTAAGGTTGCTTGCCCACCCCCCCTGGGCCCCCCTTATAAAAGTTTAAAACTCACCTTATTTCAGGGCCCCCTTTGTGACATCATCAAAATGGCCGATTTTTTAGCCAATCCAATGAAAATGCCGTTTTGGCCAATCAGGACCTCCTCATAGAGATGCATTGAATCAATGTCCCAGGGGCAATGTAAATACTGCATTTTCTCTGAAAAGGCAGTGTTTACATGAAAATGCCTGATCATTCCTGGTTTTTGAGTGTAAATGGAAATTATGCAACTTTGGTTGATTAAATGCTCCCCCACTTTTCGTCCAAGACAGCAATCAAAAGACAAATCACAGTAACTCTACAGAAAAGTCAGAAAAGTAAACTATAGCACAGATTACAACAGCTAAACTAGGCTTTCTCTAGCTACTGGTAATCATACGCAATGACCTGACGAAAGCCCAAGTTAGGCTTATTTCCACAACATATGGCAGACAAATACACTACACAAATATAAAGTCCAGAATATATATGTTTGGTTGGGGAATTGTATATTGCCGCTGTTATAAGCCACAGGCAGACAGGGACTGGTAGTCACATGGAGGATTATAGGTTAATCAAAAATAGAAAAAAAGGATACATCAGAAGAGCTCAGTTAACAAGAAAAAATGGTAGATGCTCAACAAATTGTTGCAGCAAGTCAGGTAAAAGAGAAAGGTATTTAGATAAAGAAAACATAGGACTGAGCAGCACGGACCACATTAATCTCTGGCTCTCCCTTGTGGTGCAGTTCCTCACGTTGCTGTTTTTCATACCAGGGCTCGAGTCCTGCAGGAACGTATGGGAATGGCGTTCCTGCACTTTTTCCAAAGCAGTAGTCCTGCAGGACCTGCCCTGCTACCTGCACATGGGGGCCCAGAGAGTTAGAGCTGGAGAGGGAACACAGAGTGTGCTGGGCCCCCGTATGTAGTGGCTGGCTCCCTCCACCATACCACCAGACCACCAGGCGACCACCCCCTCCCTACCAAGGTAAGAGGGGGGAATAAAATAAAAATTATACATACACAAATTGAAAAAAAAATGCTTCCCCCCCAACACACACACATCAGCACACATCATCCAGCACACACACACATCATCCAGCAAACACACACACACACACACACACATCATCCAACACCCACACCACACACACAACATCCAACACACACACACACATCATCTAGCACACACATCATCCAACACACACACACACACACTACATTCATTATACACTCACTACAAACACTACATACACTGTACACAATCTACACTTACTACAAACACACTACATTCACTATACACACTCTGCACTCATTACAAACACACTACATTCATTATACACACTGCACTCACTACAAACACACTAATTCATTATACACACTATGCACTCACTACAAACACACTACATTAATTATTCATACTCTGCATGCAATACAAACACACTACATTCATTATACACACCCTGCACTGCACTATATGCATAGGAGTGTAATTTTTATTTTGTTTTAGATGGGGAGGACTTGACTTGACCTCTGGTTCATACTTATAGAGCTAATAACGATTTGCGTACTCTGCTGGCGCATGGGGTTTTTGTAGTAACTAGCCCAGTGTTTTATACGTCTACAAATGTAGGTTGTCCTGGTGCTTGGAGGGTCCCTTTAAAACAGAATTTACAAAAGCATAGCATTCATTTTAATTCACAAATACTCTGACACTTATTGATTAAAATATAAAGCGGCGAGGAACATGTGATCTCACATCACTATTTTAATTTTTAGATCATTTCCCTTTAAGCCTTGAAGATACTGGGCATATTATTGTATGTTTGACATTCTTGCTGTTCAGCCATATTTTTAGAAATATAAAGTACATTTCAGGTTTCTCAATTCCTGTCTCTAGCTGGAAATCAAATTATTAATTTATCACTTGTCATATTTTCCCAGTTAGTGTCAGAATTGCTGTATACGTTTTACCAATTAGTAGTGGATGTATAACTTCACATTCTGTGAGAGGTTTTTCACTTGACATGTACATTCATTTTTGTTAGCAACCCATTATTTGTTTTGATTTCATACTTCATATTATGAAAATGAGATTCCATTCTATTTGTGGGGTAGATGCATATATTAGTGTAGCTGCCTTTCTAACATGGGTAAAACTGTCTTTATAGGGATTGGAGCATTATGTTTAAACTAAAACTGGTAAATCAATTTATTTCAAGCAGCAGCCAGTATATCAGGGTATTACATTTCTTGCTGACTCTTTTCAGTACGGAGTTTAGAGAGTATAGCCATGCGTGTATTTTTATTTTTATAATGTGTATATGTCTGAAAGTGAGAGTCTAACACTGTATAATTGGCGGTAAATATAACTATATCATGTGGTTGAGAGCAATTATATGTTTTTGAAACATTAGTAAAGTTGTAGAACTAAGACTTAACTAAGAACTTAGATTTAATATTTTTGAATAAGCTTTTTAAAAGATCTGATATTTTGGATAAACTTTTTAAAATATTATTTCAAAATATTAAAATATAAAAACATATTGTAAATGAAATATATATATATATAACAATATTAAAATATTAAACAATTTGAAAAGTGTATACAAAAATATTAAATTGAGGCCTTCATTTTTTCTGGTATGGAGCTAAGGGACTGAAATTGAAGATTTTGAGTTCTGGTTTAGGATTACTGAAATTATGAATTATAGTAGACAATGTCATAAAGGACTGTCTGAAATACAAGACCAGGGAGATTAGATGAGAGCCATTGGGGAAAAAGTTACCTAGTTTACTATTGGGCCAATTAAACCAATGGCAGAGACCGTACAGCGGTGTTTGGTCATCGAGTGTATGGAACTATAATCGGGCACTCGATGGCGCGAACACCGCTGGGACTTCCACCTCCAGTTACGTTCGGGAAAGTGGATTAGAATGAACAGCGTTCGGTGGGAGCAAACTCCGGAACGCGGGGCACAAGACAGGCGTACGCACGAACAGTTTATTCGTTGAGTTTACTGTGTTTTGTACTCCCGAAAGAGACTGTCCGCACAACCTGATTTCATGAAACGTTTTTGGGCAGGAGCCTCTTGTGCGGTCAGTCAACTTAGGACTTCCATGGAAATCACAAACCCCTGAAACGATCTGGTTGATTTTTGGATATGTTGGTCACCCAGATCGGGGTTATGAGGGGGTGTAACTTTGTGCAGTTTCCATGTGTTTTGGGGGTACTTTCAGGTTATTGTAAAATGTATGTTTTCTGTGCCTGGAGATAATTGACATTTATCTCTCAGGCACAGGGCAGGGATTATCCTTTTTTGTGTGGGAGCGCCCTGGACCTGATAGCCAATGTCATTACAGTGTGTAGTTTGTCATAGTCCCCTCTCAGGTCCAGTGGGGAATGCCCGTGGAATATGTAATGGAAAATTCCTTGCATGGAATTTGCATACAAGACCAGTTGTGGCTACCAATAAACCAGTTCCTCTTCACCCTCAACATAGAGCATAGAGATACATTATCCCTCCCATAGCCTGTAACCTGTGTTTATTATACATTATCCCCCCCATAGCCAGTAACCTGTGTTTATTATACATTATCCCCCATAGTCATTTATCGTTGGACCTAGGCAGCATGATGTCTTAGGCCGGCCCAGAGAGTGAGTGAGTGAGTGAGTGAGTGAGTGAATAATATAATATATATGTTCAGAAACATATTAGTAATATATGAAAATCGGGTTCATGCAAAGAGGGTGAAAAGGTATTAAAGAAAAACACACTTATTGCATCAAATTTACAAAGCCAAACTTTTAAAAGCTTTCCTCATTTCTTTCTCGGGATGAGGAATATATCGGTTGTAGACTGAGGATTTCCATCTGCCCAATCTTTTAATAATATGCACTGGAGTGTCAGTGTTGAAGGAGACCAAAGCTGCACCTATTCTAAATGAAAGACCCGAGACATGGATACAACCCAATCTTAGGAGTAGTGTTCTGATGTAGAAGATGAATTTAGCCGTAGTCAGAGGGATTCAGTGAGAGTAGTCTCAAACAAACATAAAGAGAGTAGTCTCAAACAAACATAAAATACTATATAAAATTTGTGGGAATATCGAATAGTCGTGTACAGTAAATCAGAGAGGGCTCAGAATATCGAACCATCGATCGGTAACCTGGATGAAGTAGGGGGTCTATCTGTTTTATTAAATACGCGGTAATATGCTTTTAATGGGATAGGACGTTAGGAAAGGTGTGTGATTGGGATAAGTGGTTGTGGCTGTATTTACCTTATCACTCCTGCCTCCACACGAGCCGCATGCGGCTTGATCTCCTCTTCTGACTTAGCCGCGTGCACTGACCGAAGTGATCGGTCACATGGCCCGTCTGGCACTAGGAGCACGGCTCGAGTCACGAGCTCGCTTTTAAAGGGGCAGTGGGAGCCAAAGTTGATTCAGGCTCCCATTGGCCCATGTCATTCCAGCACCCCCACATTTGGGCCAATCAAATGTTAAAGGATATTTAAACTTCCCTAGCCCTATCCACTTTGTCCTATCGTGGTTTCTGTATCAGTACCCTTTAGTGCGTTCCTTGATCTATTTTGTTTATTTTGGTATTGACCATGGCTTTGTTCTTGACTCTGAACTTATCTTTAACCCTTTCCTGTCTTGTTTGCCTGTGTGACTGATTACCATCTACCTGACCGCTATTAAGCATGTCGGGTCGGTCAGGTAGGAGCAACATTGCTGGGTCATCCCCTTCTGGGGTGAAATTCGCTTGTTGATAGCTGCTTAAAGTGAGATATTGAGGGAGCTCACACGAAGTGCGTCTTTCCTCCATGACAGCTAGGCCCCGCCCCCCGGAAGCTGCATTCTTAGCGAGAGGAGGGACAGTGTAGCTGCTGCTGATTTAATAGGGAAATCGATAGCTAGGCTAATGTATTCAGTGTCCACTACAGTCCTGAAGGACTCATCTGATCTCTGCTGTAAGGACAGCACCCCAAAAAGCCCTTTTTAGGCCTAGAACATCAGTCTGCTTTTTTTTTTTCCTGTGTAATCTAATTGCAGTTGCCTGCCTGCCAGCGTGTGTGTCAGGCTCACAGCGTATACTGTGCCCACTTGCCCAGTGCCACCACTCATATCTGGTGTCACAATAGCTTGCATTTAAAAAAAAAAACAACTTTTTGGACTGTAATATAATAGCAGTCAGTTTCCTTCACACGTGTGCGTTTCAGGGCCTGCCAGGGCACAGTGTCACACCAGTGCAACTCATATCTGGTGTAACAGTAGTGTACATAAAAAAAAAAACTAGAAATTTGACTGTGAAATAATAGCAGTCAGTTTCCTTCACACGTGTGCGTTTCAGGGCCTGCCAGGGCACAGTGTCACACCAGTGCAACTCATATCTGGTGTAACAGTAGTGTACATTTAAAAAAAAATACAAGGGGCTTGTTGTCACCTTTCGGGGACCCTTGGTGTTGTACGTGGCTGGGTGGAGGAAGAGACCTTCAATGACATCAGTGAGGACAAGGAACGGGACATGGCTAGCTTGGTATCCAACTTTGTGCAAATGGGGAGTTTGCGGTTGTGCAAATGGACTGTTTGCGGTTGTTTGCGGTGCGTTAAACAGGGAGTTTGGTCTGTCACTGTGAAGCGGGCGTAACCCTTACACTACCTGATCGATACAACATCATACCTGATGTTTTAAAGCACGTTATTCCAAACAATTTAGGAATGTTAGGTGATGTATGCCTTTTATGGATTAAAACCAGACTCTGCATCAACTATGTAATTTTCCATGGGAGTTTTGCCATGGATCCCCCTCCGGCATGCCACAGTCCAGGTGTTAGTCCCCTTGAAACAACTTTTCCATCACTATTGTGGTTAGAAAGAGTCCCTGTGGGTTTTATTTGCCTGCCCATTGAAGTCTATGGCGGTTTGCCCGGTTCGCCCATTCGCGAACATTTGCGGAAGTTCGCGTTTGCGAACGGAAAATTTTATGTTCGCGATATCACTATTGATAAGTGCAAGATAATGCATCTTGGACATAAAAACCCAAGGGCAGTGTACTAACCTCAACATCTGAGGAAAGGGATTTAGGGGTGATTGTTTCTGATGACTTAAAGGTAGGCAGACAATGTAATAGAGCAGCAGGAAATGCTAGCAGAATGCTTGGTTGTATAGGAAGAGGTATTAGCAGTAGAAAGAGGGAAGTGCTCATGCCATTGTACAGAACACTGGTGAGAACTCACTTGGAGTATTGTACGTAGTACTGGAGACCCTATCTCCAAAAGGATATTGTTACTATAGAGTTCAGAGAAGGGCTTCTAAACTGGTTCATGGATTGCAGGATAAAACTTACAAGGAAAGGTTAAAGGAAGTTAACATGTATAGCTTGGAGGAAAGACGAGACAGAGGGGATATGATAGAAACATTTAAAAACATAAAGGGAATCAACACAGTAAAGGAGGAGACTTTATTTAAAATAAGAAAAACTACCACAACAAGAGGACATAGTCTTTAATTAGAGGGGCAAAGGTTTAAAAATAATATCCGGAAGTATTACTTTACTGAGAGGGTAGTGGATGCATGGAATAGCCTTCCAGCTGAAGTGGTAGAGGTTAACACAGTAAAGGAGTTTAAGCATGCGTGGGATAGGCATAAGGCTATCCTAGCTATAAGATAAGGCCAGGGACTAATGAAAGTATTTAGAAAATTGGGCAGACTAGATGGGCCGAATGGTTCTTATCTGCTGTCACATTCTATGTTTCTATGTAAGAGCTATACTGCTATAATATCTGGAGTAGAAGAGATCTACCCACTGGAAGCTGGATCCTTAACTTGGGTCCAGGGTGGATGGAGGACAGCGAGACCCCAGCCGAGCTGCGGCGGCTACAGGTCTCCGGTGGCTATGGTGTTCCAGTGCGGTGCTTATGGTGCTCGCAATTACTAGGAAGCAGTGACTGGTGGAGGCACCCAGTCGGGGTGCCAAGCACTCCGTCACAATGCCCATGCAATATCACTGCTCAATTCTCTGCCAATTAGAAGTTAGATTACTTTGTTTATATAGCACCAGTCACACCTCCCTGCATGTGACTTACATAGCCTTCCTAATCACATTCTGTAAAGAGAGATCTAATATTTTAACTTCCTTTACTGCCCAGTCTGTTTAATTTAGAATGTCTTATCGCCTGCTCTGGTAATAATAGCTTGCTAGACCCTGATGGAGCCTCCTGTGTGGGATTAATTTAATTTACAGAGCAGGAGATAAAAACTTCTAAAGTAAATTAACATTTTTCTGATTTAATTTTTTTTTTCCTTGCAGGCAGTGTCACAGCCAGGAGAGTTGTAGCATAAACAGAAACAAAAGTGAGTTGGCTTATAAATGGCAGAGAACTGAGCAATGAGACTGCACTATACACCAAAATTGCTTCATTTAGCTGAAGTTGTTTTGATGACTATGTTATCCCTTTAAAAAGCACTTACCTGAAAACTAATGCTAAACCTAATCACAATGCAGCTTCTCTATTCCAGCGTTATAAGCAGGCAATAAGCAGTGCTCTATTAAGGTTTTACAAATATTTTGATATGGTGAAAAACAAAACCCACATTAATATAGCAGGGCATTGACAATGTCACCATTAGACATTTAAGAGGTGATGATCTATTCCATCTATTATAAAAGGTTAATGTTTTGATTTTTACATTCCAAAGAAGAACTCCTCAAGGGCTAAATAATAAATGTGTGAATATAATTGTACTGCAATAAACAATGAATACAATGTGCACAGTAAATCTTACTTGTACAGAATAGCACATTAAAAAGCACACAGTACCATACTTTTTAATGTGAGGTCAGACAATGTGCTACAGCCAATGTTTTATATATTCAGTATGCAGTATATACATACACACACACAGAAATGGGGAAAAATAAGAGACGCTGAAAATATTATTAATGTATCTGGATTTACTGTTTATAGGTATATGTTTGAGTAAAATGAACATGTTTTATTCTATAAACTACTGACATTTCTCTCAAATTACAAATAACAAGAATTATAGAATAAATACTGCACCAGTCAATGAAATGACAATTCGGGATCAATCTAAAAAAATACAAATAACATAACAGTGCAAAATGGATATATATATAATGATAGACCCCTTATGTAGAGTAAAACTCACAGGATTTAGAGGCGCCCCAGGCTCTATATAATATGCAGGAGGGTGCCTAAAAAGGCTAAAACGATATCCTTGAAGCAGCACAGGATACAAAGTGCAGAATCTAAAATGTATTAAACAAATAAACAATTAAAACAGGGACAATAAGCAGGAAGTGAGAAGATACACAGCCGGGATAGTTTGGAGACTGATTAAGAATGGTATTTAAAATCACAGGGCACCACATCACTGAAGAAGACTCCAGCTGGAGTTGAAACGCGTTTGCTGCTAGACCAAAGTATTGTATCTGGGACTTTTTCTTATTTACTCTGCTGTGTTCTATTTAGGCTTTGTGCCTAATATATTTGACTATTTATACACGGCTTATTGTCCCTGTTTTAATTGTTTATTTGTTTAATACATTTTGGATTCTGCACTTTGTATCCTGTGCTGCTCTCCTCAAGGATATCGTTTTAGCCTTTTTAGGCACCCTCCTGCATATTATATTGAGCCTGGGATGGCTCTAAATCCTGTGAGTTTTACTCTACATAAGGGGTCTATCGTTATCTATATATATATATATTTCACTACGTTATGTTATTTGTGTTTTTTAGATTGATCCCGAATTGTCATTTCGTTGACTGGTGCAGTATTTATTTTATTGTTTTATTATTTATCTCTAAGTGTTGTGGGATACACTTTTCACTGCACCAGCAATTTTACATTTGTGATAATTGGTAGCGCCAATACACCTTGATTTCTTTGTAAAGAACAAGAATTGTCATTTTGAGCATTTATTTACTGAAAATGACAACAGGTCAAAATAAAAAAGATTCAGTGTTTTCAGGCCTTGAATAATTAAGGAAAGCAAGTTCATATTAATTTTTAAATAACAGAATACTAATGTTTTAACTTATGAAGAGTTCAGAAATCAGTATTTGGTGGAGTAAACCTGATTTTCTTTTTTTTTAATCAAACCACCAAATATGTGTTACCGTTCCCTGTCCTGCTCTGCATCTCCAGCACTCATTAGGTATACTTGGAAAGATCCTCTGTAGGCTATCTGGTGTTCTGTACCAAAAAGAGAGGAGTCTATAGTTAGATTCTTGGTATTTGGAGCTAGGAGAGCATTTGTGGTGTAGGACCAGGATCTTTACCCATTGAGCCTCCGTAAAGGACTTGCCCAGTATCTGTTCCCACCTTCCTGCGAATTGTGTTGTTGCTTTCCAATGGCCCACAAGAAGGTGCTTGTAAAGGAGGGATACCACCTTACCCAAGGCTCTCTTACCGTCACATAGTTCCTCAAATCACGTGAGGTTCCGATGTATCGCCTCCTTATTGGGGAGTGTGCGGTAGTAGTGGCTCACTTGCATGTACCGGAATGTTTGGATGCTCAACGTGTGCACACCCCCAGTCAGCTCTGGCAAAGGTCTCAGGCCTGCGTTATTCAAGATCAGATAATGAGAAGTCATTATAAGTTGCATTTTCAATTGAATTTGGGGAAACCTCTTGAATCATTCTTTGTGTTGAGCTATTTCAATTCCTTTTGTTTGATTCGTTCATTGCATACAGCTGAAAAACTGTAAATTTTATTAATGAACCTGATTTTCAATGTAAGTTGAATAATTTTGATTACAACTGTATATTTGACTTTTAAGCAAAGAATTCCTTAATGGGACACTTCAGACCCCTAAAGAGCTTCAGCTTGCTGAATATCTTTATGTGTGAAAGCAATTTTACAAAAAGTGTATAATTCAATAGAAATTTACACTTCTATAAATTAACCTTGTTACGCCCTCCTGGCGGTCAATCAGACAAAAGGTCCTGTTACTTCCTGCTTGTTTAGCTCAGTGGAGTTAAGCTCAAGAGGCAGCAATTGCCCAGAGCACCGATCTTGCAAAGACTTCTCATTGAGCTGCATTGGGAAATATGTAATTGGGTAGCCCCAGAAAGTCTGGGCTGGGGAAGTAGGCAAAGCCTTGCAAAGGCAGCAGACAAGAGATCTGCAGCTTTTCTAAACTGATTTTGAATAATTAAATGCATGTATATTTTCTTTGGGTTATATCTACTACAGGGAGTGCAGAATTATTAGGCAAGTTGTATTTTTGAGGATTAATTTTATTATTGAACAACAACCATGTTCTCAATGAACCCAAAAAACTCATTAATATCAAAGCTGAATATTTTTGGAAGTAGTTTTTAGTTTGTTTTTAGTTATAGCTATTTTAGGGGGATATCTGTGTGTGCAGGTGACTATTACTGTGCATAATTATTAGGCAACTTAACAAAAAACAAATATATACCCATTTCAATTATTTATTTTTACCAGTGAAACCAATATAACATCTCAACATTCACAAATATACATTTCTGACATTCAAAAACATAACAAAAACAAATCAGTGACCAAAATAGCCACCTTTCTTTGCAAGGACACTCAAAAGCCTGCCATCCATGGATTCTGTCAGTGTTTTGATCTGTTCACCATCAACATTGCGTGCAGAAGCAACCACAGCCTCCCAGACACTGTTCAGAGAGGTGTACTGTTTTCCCTCCTTGTAAATCTCACATTTGATGATGGACCACAGGTTCTCAATGGGGTTCAGATCAGGTGAACAAGGAGGCCATGTCATTAGATTTTCTTCTTTTATACCCTTTCTTGCCAGCCACGCTGTGGAGTACTTGGACGCGTGTGATGGAGCATTGTCCTGCATGAAAATCATGTTTTTCTTGAAGGATGCAGACTTCTTCCTGTACCACTGCTTGAAGAAGGTGTCTTCCAGAAACTGGGAGTTGAGCTTGACTCCATCCTCAACCCGAAAAGGCCCCACAAGCTCATCTTTGATGATACCAGCCCAAACCAGTACTCCACCTCCACCTTGCTGGCGTCTGAGTCGGACTGGAGCTCTCTGCCCTTTACCAATCCATCCATCTGGCCCATCAAGACTCAATCTCATTTCATCAGTCCATAAAACCTTAGAAAAATCAGTCTTGAGATATTTCTTGGCCCAGTCTTGACGTTTCAGCATGTGTGTCTTGTTCAGTGGTGGTCGTCTTTCAGCCTTTCTTACCTTGGCCATGTCTCTGAGTATTGCACACCTTGTGCTTTCGGGCACTCCAGTGATGTTGCAGCTCTGAAATATGGCCAAACTGGTGGCAAGTGGCATCTTGGCAGCTGCACGCTTGACTTTTCTCAGTTCATGGGCAGTTATTTTGCGCCTTGGTTTCTCCACACGCTTCTTGCGACCCTGTTGACTATTTTGAATGAAACGCTTGATTGTTCGATGATCACGCTTCAGAAGCTTTGCAATTTTAAGAGTGCTGCATCCCTCTGCAAGATATCTCACTATTTTTAACTTTTCTGAGCCTGTCAAGTCCTTCTTTTGACCCATTTTGCCAAAGGAAAGAAGGTTGCCTAATAATTATGCACACCTGATATAGGGTGTTGATGTCATTAGACCACACCCCTTCTCATTACAGAGATGCACATCACCTAATATGCTTAATTGGTAGTAGGCTTTCGAGCCTATACAGCTTGGAGTAAGACAACATGCATAAAGAGGATGATGTGGTCAAAATACTCATTTGCCTAATAATTCTGCACGCAGTGTAGAAGGTCATTTTTTTTTTTTTTTTTTTTTACTTTGGGCACTGGAGTGTACCTTTAAAAACTTTAACAATATTATTATCATCTGACAATGACTGTTGAGTGTGTCTGTTAAAAGCACACATACGCAATATAACACTCCTTAAACCGGTGGCTTTCTGTTTTGTATAGCCTTATTTCTTATTTAATCTAAAAGCCATTGCTTCAAGGTATGGTTGATGCAAAATGTCCATGACATCTATTTATGAAAAACACCATTCTCTATGTATGAGAAACATCACTCTGCTCCGTTTTAGTGTATAACAAACACACACTGCTAAAAAGCTCTCTTCGTGGTTGAGTTCCCTGCTTCCCATTCAATTAGCCGTGGCTGTACTGACCTGTTACAGTGACTCAAAATAGAATGTTAATGCAGTGTATGAATTGTTTCTTGAAAGTGTGATATTCCTGCCTGAAAGAGGAAAACAAATATAATTTGATTAGTTTTACAAATATCATGACATTTTCTACTATTTCTGCTTTTTTTCCACCCTGTAAAAGGCAGAACATAATAAATGGTAATGCACTATAACGAGACATTTTTCCAAGTATAAAAAAAAACAGTTGCAATGAGACATAAAAATAACCACGCAAGGAAAGCAGCAGTGAAGCTTAGGAAAAGAGCATTGAGCAAATTATTTTAAACAAATTGTTTCCACCAGGGCTGCCATCTGAAATTTTGTGGCCCCTTACACAGCTCAAGTCATCTGCCCTGGTGCTCACCCCTGAGTCTGCCCACCCGCGAGCCCTGCTCACTAGGATAAGTAAAGTGGCTGCAGTGTGTTTGTGTATATAGTGGATGCAGTGTGTGCTTGCATAGTGAATGCAAGGTGTGTATGTATGTATGTATGTATGTATGTATACATAGTGGATGCAGAGTGTGTGTGAGTAAAGTGGATGCAGTATGTAGGTAGTTGGTGTAGTGTGTGAGTAGTTCATGCTGTGTGTATGTGTAGTGCATGTAGTGTTGGTGTGAAGTGGATAAAATGTGTATGTTGTTGGTTTAGGTGTATGTGTAGTGGATGCAGTGTGTGTTTAAAGTGGAATGCAGTGTGTGTGAGTGTGTGTGTGTGTAAAGTGGATGCAGTGTGTGTGTTTCTCTAGTGAATGCAGTGTGTGTATGTATGTATACATAGTGGATGCAGAGTGTGTGAGTAGAATGGATGCAGTATGTAAGTAGTTGTGTAGTGTGTGAGTAGTTCATGCCGTGTGTATGTGTAGTGCATGCAGTGTTGGTGTGAAATGGATAAAATGTGCATGTGGATGAAGTGTCTGTGTAGTGGATGCAGTGTGTGTGTCTAAAGTGGAATGCAGTGTGTGTGTGTGTGTGTGTGTAAAGTGGATGTAGTGTGTGTGTTTCTCTAGTGAATGCAGTGTGTGTAGAGGATATAGTGTGTGCAGTGGATGCAGTGTGTGTGTATTCATTTCTAGTAATTTGCCCAAAGAAAACCTTCTAATTTGGGTTTATGTGGGCAGTAAGCAGTTTTATTTATTTTTTTTTAATTAAAAAAATATATATATATTGGGGGCGGGGCCTGGCCAGCATGGCGGACGGTCGCAACTAGCGGGAGCTCCCGAGCTAAATACTTGCTCAAGCACCATACCAAGATTCATGCCGCTCACTTCTTAACCCACAAATGGACTTAGTTGTCACAGACAGCGGCTGGAGTACCCCGGTCCGGAAAACCGGGATGCCGACCACCAAAAAGCTTGCAGAGCGGTTGCGGCCTATTGAGTACCCCGGGCGGGAGATACAGCCAATCATCCGTCCCCTGAGTCTCACCCCAGCAGGTCCACACGGACACCTGTCCCCCCCCCCCTCTGGGCCGGGGGGGACATCACGGTCCACACTCCACTGCCTACGGAGTGGACAAGCCCTGGCAAACCACACAGCGAAACCGAGAAATGTACCTCGATACACAAGATGGCGGATACACTCCCCTGTCGCAGCCGAACAAAGCGAGCAATCACGCACTGCAGACCAGAGGCCCAGGAGAGCCTAGAGGCAAAGCTTGACGCTATTCTGGGGTCTTTCTGGGCTAAGATAGCAGCAAGAGTGGCAAATCCCAAACGGGACTCCCAAGCGAATATCCAGAGGCAGGAGGCACAAAATGGCCGCAGGCCGTAAAACTGCACCATACCGCATCCAGCACCCGCCACAAAGGGCATCAGCCTACCTGGGCAGGGAGTCATAAACAGACCGGCTCCCTGACAGCGCCCGTGCAAACAGAGCAAATTACCTGCAAGGAGAAGTAGGATCACAACCCGACCCTGTTCCATGGCAAGGCAGAACGTGGGCTACGCTAGGTCCCCACTCCGCACAGTGAGGCCATGCAAAAGTCCACTGCCAGAACTCCTAAAATGCTTAGACCATAACCAAACAGTAACATGCACCTGTAAGATGTATATACTCCTACCTTGTTTAAATTGCCATCATCAGGTCTACGACCAAGTTTAGCAACTTCTCTTCACTAGTTACTCCAGACCTATACTGTCTAGCCTGTTTAGCCTGCATGATATATAACTTAACAATGTGCCGCTATTTTATTCAACTACATTATCTTGCTAACTTGCTAATTTACCTAGCACGATTCGTCACGAAGACACTCTCTGCCCAGACAAACAAGTGTTATGTTTAACTAGTTACCTTACTTTAAATATAAAATTTTGTGCTGTTCTCTCAAATGATGCAAAGTATTGTCTCTAACAGTCCTCAATGTCAACCTACATGTATCATTGAATGTACTGCAAATCCTCGCATCTGCTGTTGTGGCAATGCAGGATGTATTGTAATCTCATGCACGTTCAAAAATAAAGAATTAAAAAAAAAATTATATATATATTTTTATCGGCTGATATCATGGACTCCTTCTGATGATATTGTATATTGGTATACTTTCCATGATACTTCCAGTTAGGAAATATACTATTAAGATGCGTGCCCAAACACTGATTTTTGTACATATGGATGTAACCTGTAACTATCCTCATGTGTTCCTTATTGTTAAATCATTGCACCTCTTATTGCACATGTACACACAGTTTTACTTGTTTTGTTCAATTTACTTAAAAATTAAAATAAAGATGGTCAAATAAAACATTTTTTTTTAAATATATTTTTATTTTTTTTCCCTCCTCCCTGCTTCATACCTGTGGCCGGGAGTAGGTGGGAGGGGGGACACTAGATTCCATTTTGGTCCACAGGCACAGTGTAGGTTACTGCTTGCTTCTAACTTTAGAGAAGCAATTGTTGATGCCGATCAAACTGAGAAGGGCTATATGGCCATTTCCAAACATTTTAAAGTCCATCATTCTACAGTGAAAAAGATTATTCAAAAGTGGAAAACATTTAAGACAGTTGCCAACCTTCCCAAGAGTGGATGTCGCAACAAATTCACCTCAAAGGCAGGCATTGCTGAGCTCAGAAAAAATGCAAAAACCCCAAGAGTTACACCTCAGACTCTACAGTCCTTAGTTAGTGTAATAAACGTTTTAACTCGCAAGTTGGAATAAACTTGGAATTAATAATAACATTAATAACTTAAAATAATAACTTAAAAACTGAGTGTAAAGTCAGAGTCCACACTCCTTGCTTTCGGCAATTCAATAATATTTATTAAGAGAGACTAATTAAACAAATAAACAATACATATACATTTGAAATAGGCTAATATATGTTGCTACTAAAAACTAATCATTGACTCAATGGAAAGTAGGCTAAATTAACATAACAAAACAGGCATAGACACATGATACAGTTACCACTCCATTGATCGTCAGCTGAGAGTAAGAGAGAGAGGGTGTGTATAGTGGGGAGAGGGGAGAGAGAGAGAAGGTGAGGAGGGTGAATTCAAAGAGAGGTAATTCCAAAGACAGAGAAAATGTGCTATTCACAGGGCTTTAAACAGGTTAGCCCCTCCTTCTGCTGGACACACCTCCCTTAGTCAATCCCTTAAGATGTAACAGAACCAGAGTGCCTTTGGGGGGAAGGGGGATTGCACTGGAAGGCAATGGAGGAGGAGTTTATCAACACCCCAACTGATTTTGCCTGGTGAAAGGCCATGTGCTTCACAGAGGACTCCATTATTGCCTAAGGGTAGAATGGGGGTTTGAATCCCTGTATTAGAACACAATAACACTTCATTGGCATACAGTTTGGCTGTTAATCACATCCCCCCCACTTATTACAGTTAGCATATTAAATGTTAAAGTTCATGACAGTACAAATAGAAAAAAGACTAAACAAGTATGGTTTGTTTGGAAGGGTTGCCAGGCGAAACCCTCTTCTCTCTTAGAAGAACATGGCAACACAGCTTTGGTTTGAAAACTTGCATCTGAACAAACCATAAGACTTCTGGATAAATGTCCTTTGGACAGACACGACCAATGTAGAGATATTTGGCCAAAATGCACAGCGTCACATTTGGTGAAAACCAAACATAGCATATAAGCACAAACACCTCATACCAACTGTCAAGCATGGTGGTGGAGGGGTGATGATTTGGGTTAATTTTGCAGCCACAGGACCCGGGAACCTTGCAGTCATTGAAAAGACCATTAATTGCTCTGTATTTCAAAGTTTCTGGAGTCAAATGTGAGGCCATTTATCCGACACCTACAGCTTGGACATGCAACAGGACAATGATCCCAAGCACACCAGCAAATTTACAACAGAATGGCTGAAAAAGAAAAGAATCAAGGTGTTGCAATGGCCCAGTCAAAGACCTCAACCCGATCAAAATGATGTGGTGGGACCTTAAGAGAGCTATGTATTAACAAATGCCAGCAGACCTCAATGAGCTAAAGCAACATTGTAAAGAAGAGTGGGCCAAAATTCCTCCACAACGATGTGAGAGACTGATAAAGTCATAAGGAAGACAATTACTTCAAGTTATTGCTGCTAAAGGTGGTTCTACAAGCTATTGTATCATAAGGTGTACTTAGTTTCTCCACACATGGCTCTCATTTTGGCTTTATTTTTGTTAAACAAATCATGACACAGTGTAATCCAGAATATCTCGCTTAACGCTGTAGATAGGTCCCAACTGCTATGAGTGCTAAGCAAAACAGCTCTAAACGGGGCAGTTTAACATGGGGAAGATAGGCATAGGGAATCAACTTTGAAAAAAAGACACAACACCAATAGAATTTTAAAACTTTTAAAACTTTTTTTACTTGCTGTGAACTGCACACAGCAGCATAAATAAAAAAGCTAAGGGTTTTGGACCCAATACATTTAAAGAAACAGTACCAAATTAAAGTAACAAAAAGAAAAGTTTAAATGGTGGATGTGGAGGCTCCATGGTCCTCCTCCTGCCTCATTTTTTTGGCCACAAATTGGTCAAGGGTCATTTGTCTATGCTTCTTGCGGCTATCCAGCAGATGGCGGTAGTATGACACCCCACCCTTCCCAATGCGCCTTGCGTTCCTGCTCCTAGTTGCATCAGGATCATTGGCCACCAGCTCATCCATTATGCCATTGACCTGTTGCAATGCCCTGTTTAGGAGCTCAGAGGAAAGCTCTTTTGGAGGCTCAGTGTCCGAGTCGCTGGTGTCCTGAGGTTTCTGTGTGCCCTGTTCAGCCAGTTCTTCAAGGTCCTCATTGTTGAGGCTCTCACCTGAAGCCTGGACTAACTGCTCAATGTCCTGAGCATCTGTGTCTCCTAGTCCAGCCATGGTCACAAGGTCAACTATCTCCGCTATGATGGGCTCTGGTAGTTGCACATCCTCACACAGCTCTGGCCAGATCTTTTTCCACACAGCCTTGAGGCACTGCTGTGTCACCTCCTTCCAGGAAAGATCAATGTTGGAGGCAGCCTTCATGATGTGGTACTGCTTCCAGAAGTCCAACATTGACTGCTTGTCCTCGTGGTCCGTGTGTTCAATCAGCTGATGGAATGTGCGGCGGAGATAGTAGGCCTTGAAGGCGGCAATCACCCCCTGGTCCATAGGCTGGATAAACAACGTTGTGTTGGGCGGTAGGAACATGACCTCCACAGGAATGCAGGTGGGCAGCTCAGCCAAGTTAGTCGGGTGGCTCGGCGTATTGTCCATGATGAGCAGCGCTTTCTCCTCCAGTCCCTTGCGCCGACAATAACGCTGCACGGAAGTGCAGAAATGGTCAGTGAACCACTCTGTAAAAAAATCCCTGGTGATCCATGCCTTCCTGTTTGCCTTCCAAATGACTGACATGCTGGACTTGCTAATGCCCCTCATTGCCCTCGGTGTCTGGGAGTGGTACACCAGCAATGGCTTTATACGGAAGTCACCGCTGGCATTCCCACCCAAAAGAAGGGTCAGCCTGTCTTTCGCCGCTTTAAAGCCCGGTGCTCTCTTCTGCTCCCTGGAGATGAACGTGCGGCTTGGCATCCGCTTCCAGAAGAGCCTGGTCTCATCCACATTGAAGACAACCTCTGGTGGATAGCTCACTCTATCCATCACGTCCTTTAAAGAGGCTGGAAAAGCTGCAGCAGCTCCAGTGTCCGCACTTGCCGCTTCACCGGTGATCTTAAGCTTGTAGAGGTTGTACCTTTTCTTAAAGCGGTCAAACCAACCTCTACTTGCTGCCAAACTCTCCATCACATCTGGATCTTGACTCTGTATGTGAGCGTAAATGCTCTTCGCCTTCTCCATCAAGATGGCCTGGCTGGGGGCGGAGCCTGGCTGGAACTGAGCAGACACGGTATCTGTGAGCTCCCAGGCCTGGGCCCAATAAACGACTGAAAACAGGGGCACATCACCTTGAACTGAACCCCAACATACCTCATCTTGTTATCTAAAAGCAGGGGATCAGAGGGATACCTCACAAGCCTGAAATGCCCGCTGGAAAGACCAACCCGAGACTTGGGGCCTACAACACGCAGGGCAGGGAAGAAGTGGCCGCTCTCCCAGCCCATCAACATAAACAGCACCCGCGACTCTCAGCTCCCCCCCCCCACAGGACCGGCAGGGGTTATCCCGGTCCAAAAAGCTCCGACCCGCATATCCGTGGTCCCCGAGAACTGGCACAGAGCCTAGCCACGCACAAAGCCTGCAGGCCACATGCCAAGACAACATGGCGGAAACACAACCCAGAGAAGAAAGTGTGCCCAGGGAGAACCAACACAACGCTACCGAGCCTCTGACCACCCACCTATACAACCTGTTCAACAACTTCTGGGCAAAGATTGAGGCGAGGTATTCTGCCGCACAGACCCAGCAACTAGAGGTCAGGAGCACTGAGCGCGGGCAAAGGGGCGACAGCCGGAGGGAGATTGGACAGCCCTCGAGCACTAACATGTTGAAGCAGCCCGCCACTCACCGCACTAGCCCATCTGGGCCAAAGGCCACCAGGGGAAGAACCCCAGCGCATCCCCCACACAGGTGGAGGCCTGCCCGCCGCAGGCGGAGTGAACACCTCAAGGCCCCCAGACCTGGCCCAACAGGGAAGGACTGGGCCTCTAGCAGCTTTCGAGTCCGTGGGAATACAATGCCGGCTTTGTCACTGACCTGGAGCTGGAGGGAAGAGACGACCTGCTCCTGGCTGTTAGCCGATGCCTGCGCCTACCCAGCGCCACCAAAATGGTTCCCTGCTGGAGGAATAGGATGACTCACCGAATCACAGGCAGCCAACGCAACACATGTGCACAGATGCTGCCCAGATACATAGACGGTGGCACATAAGCTGAATGACCCAAATGACCCAAACTGAAGATGCAAACTTGCAAGATTTATGAACATACTCCCTGACACAAAGTTTGGCCCTTTTAATAAGCCAAAACAACCTAACCGATCATCAGACTCCCTAAGCTAGATACGATACCGCATACACACCTGGCACACACTAAAGATAACCTGGCTAGCACTGTAACACACATCGTATCACCTATACACGCCATATGTTCCATCAGTTAGCGATCCCGCCAATCCCTGACTAACCCACTGTTAGAACAGCTCTGCTTATTGCCTGGACGGCCGAGGCTACACATTAAGTGTAGCCTCGGCCGTTAACCATAGGTACACTATGTCTACGGAGGTACACCTATTGCTAAAGCCTTACGCTTTCTCATTTAAGCATACACGCAAGCGGGTCCCCTTACCCATGCACCCAAACCCTTTGAAGCTGTGACATGTCAGACAGTATAAGCTTGTATACAGAAATGTAAATATGCAACATTTTACTAGAATGACAGTATCCACGCTCATAGGCGTGCGCAGCCTATTGCATTAGGGTGTGCACCCTAAAGCACAAACACACACCGCATGTGTGTGTGTATATATATATATATATATATATATATACATACACACACACATACATATACTGCTGTTTGTGTGTGCGTGTGCTGTTAGTGCGCTGTGTGAGGGTGCTGTGTGTGTGTGGGTGCTGTTACTGTGATGTGTGTGTGAGGGTGTTGATAGTGTGCTATGTGGGTGAGGGTGCTGTTTGCGTGCTGTGTGTGATGGTGTTTGTGTATGTGTGTTAGGGTCCTGTTAGTGTGCTGTGTGTGTGTGAGGGAGCTGTTAGTGTGCTGTGTGTGAGGGTGCTGTTTGTGTGAGGGTGCTGTTAGTGTGCTGTGTTTGTAAGGGTGCTGTGTGTGTGTGTTTGTGAGGGTGTTGTTAGTGTACTGTGTGTGTGTGAGGGTGCTGTATGTGTGCTGTGTGTGAGGGTGCTGTTTGTGTGCTGTGTGTGTGAGGGTATTGTGTGTGCGTGCTGTTTGTGTTAGGGTGCTGTATGTGTGTAGGTGCTGTGTGTGTGTGGGTGCTGTTACTGTGATGTGTGTGTGAGGGTGTTGATAGTGTGCTATGTGGGTGAGGGTGCTGTTTATGTGCTGTGTGTGATGGTGTTTGTGTATGTGTGTTAGGGTCCTGTTAGTGTGCTGTGTGTGTGTGAGGGTGCTGTTAGTGTGCTGTGTGTGAGTGTGCTGTTTGTGTGAGGGTGCTGTTAGTGTGCTGTGTTTGTAAGGGTGCTGTGTGTGTGTGTTTGTGAGGGTGCTGTTAGTGTACTGTGTGTGTGTGAGGGTGCTGTATGTGTGCTGTGTGTGTGGGTGCTGTTTGTGTGCTGTGTGTGAGGGTGCTGTTTGTGTGCTGTGTGTGTGAGGGTACTGTGTGTGCGTGCTGTTTGTGTTAGGGTATCTGTATGTGTGTAGGTGCTGTGTGTGTGTGTGCTGTATGTGTGTGTTGTATGTTTGGAGGGATTGTGAAGGTGGGGGCAGATTAGTAAATAACCCCCTCCCTTCTTACCTTATGTAGGGAGGGGGGATCCTTGCTGTCAAAGGGAGAGTGAACTCTAGCCTGCGGGGCTAGAGTTCACTCTCGCAAGATCTGAGCATTGCGGCAACGCTCAGATCTCGCGAGAGGAACCTGGCGGAGCTTCTGTCTAGAGCTCCCCGGGTCCTCTCCTGCCTCCCTCCATGCTGCTGTGGGCTGGTGAGGTAAATCTTTGATCACCCCGCCAGCCCATGGAGGCTTAGAGCAGAGCCGGCACTCAGATAGCGCCAGCTCTGCATGAGCCGACATGGGAGATCCGGAGATCCGGCAGGGGTCAAGTCCTGGGGAATAAAGTGTGGGAACTCTCCCAATATTCCCCCCCCCCAAAAAAAAATATACACTCATGTGTTTGTGTATAAATATATATATATATATATATACACACACACACACACGTGTACACACACATACACTCACACACACATACACTCACACACACATATATTCACACACACACATACACACACACACACTTACAGACACATACATTCACAGACACACACACACACTTAAAGAAACACACACATACATTCACAGACACACATACACACTTACAGACACATACACTCACACATTCACAGACACACACACACACACACACACTTACAGACACACATACATTCACAGACACACACATACATTCACATACACACTCACACTCACACACAGACACACACATATTCACAAATTATTATTTTTTAATTAAAAATTGTCCACCCAGCCTCCCTACCTGGAGAGCTGGCGTGGACTTGTCCCTGTGGTCCAGTGGGTCGGGCGCCTATCTCCATACAACAAGCAGTGAGGGAGCTGTGTGCTCTCTGCTTCCTCCTTCCGTGCGGGCTGTCTGCTGTAGCTGGGAGCCGGAATATGACGTCATATTCCGGCTCCCGGCATCAGCAAACGGCGCGCGGAGGGAGAAAGCAGAGAGCACACAGCTCCCTCACCGCTTGTTGTATGGAGATAGGCGCCCAACCGGGGGGGGGGGGGTGTCCATAACCTCTTACCCCCCCCCCCCCCCCATGACAGGGAGAACACGGGGGGGGGCATTTGGGGGCGGCAGAGTGCCTGCAGGAACAGCGGGAACGCGTTCCTGCAGGACTCACAGGCGTGCCTATGTCCACGCTGTAATGGCGTAAATCTTGGGGTAGACGTTGCCTACCTGACGACATGTCCACTATGCAGCCTTTTGACAAACCTGAATGTTATAAAAAAAATGTGCAGTTCCAACTTATGTTAGCCATATGTTGCTGGTGTATGCTGTTGTGGCATCACCCGCATGTTTGTACACTTTATGCACGCAAAAAAAAAAAAATATTGGCCTGGCTGAGAGGCATGTTACGCTCCAGCTCATCATCTATCCATATGGAAGCCTCTTCTACATCTCCTCAAGAGCGTAGGACCTGGAGCGGGTGATCGTCTTGGCTGAAGAAGCAGTGCTGGTTGTCACTGAAGTGCGGATCTTATCCTTGTGTTTGAGGATAGTGCGGATAGTGGAGGTAGGCAAATGGAGATCTGCCCCGATATCCACCTGGCGCTCTCCTTTATCCAGGCGGTTCAGTACTTGGATCTTGACATCCAGAGGAATACTCTGGCGCTTGCCCTTAGCCTGCTCCTCTTTGTGCTCAGACATCTGTAAAACAGTAAAAAAAAAAAAAAAATACAATGAATGTAGATTTTCATTATGCAACACAATGGAACAATGACAATACAGTATTCTGTACTGTACCTTGCCAGCGGATGTTCTCTGCAGGATTTGGGGGTCCCTGATAACAATCACTAGATGTGACTCTATCTGCATTACCCCCCCTCCCCCCCCCCCAAAAAAAAAGAATTGTATAATTAAAAATCACATTATTAAAAACAAGGGAACAAACAAAGTTACAGGAAACAAAGGGAACAAAGAAACAAGGGGGAAAAAATGTATTAGAGAGCTAATATTAATCACATTATTACAAACAAGGGAACAAAGAAAGTATTCTGTACCTTGCCAATGGATTTTCCAGGTTGGATTTTGCTGTCTCTCTCTCTCTTTCTGGCTCTCACTGGTTCTTTCTCCCATGGTGCCCCTGTTAACACTGTAACAACGCAGTCACGCTCTTTTAGCGTTAAGCGGGTCGCGCACAGAAAAAAACAGCGCTATAGCAGGGTTTAGCGCTCTGCGAGTACCAGTACAGTAACAGCGCTATAGCGAATCAGCGCTATGCGGGGTAGCGCTAAACAGGGTATCCCTGTATGTCATATCGTGTTGTTCCTCTGAGGTTGTGTTGGATGGTGTGCAATCATGTGCTTTGTTGCCTATTAGTATTATCCAGTTTAATAATATTGTGAGTAAGTTGCAGCTGTGCTATCACATTTAATCCAAGAAACGCTTAGTAATAATCTGATGCAAAATATGGCAACATTAAGTTAAAGTCTTGTTTTTTTCTGGTTTTAACTCATGATAAGAATTTCAATCATAGGGTTATTCACTAAAGTGATGATGATTGAAATAACAAAGTCAATTTCAAATTTAAGGCCATAAATTCTCAAAGTCAGCAATGCTTCTAGTTTGGCTTCTTTGGTGTTAAATTCAGTTTGAATTCTCTTTGAATTCCATCAATTCTTACTTTAGTTAAGAACCTTAAGTAACATGTAGAAACTGTAACATAGGTTGAACCATCAACATAGATAAAACATGGATGAATACAGTATAATGTGCTTTTTCAAATGACTTCATCATAGCTTGTTTGCCAGAAACAGAACGGCAACATTTATGATAAAGAGTATGGTTGTCCAAAATGTTTTTTCATGTTCATATATCAGAGAGAAGGGATCCTTTTAGTTATAGTTATACAAGTTATACAAGTGGAGTAATAACCAACAGTATATGCCTGCTAATACCAGAAGTTGTAATGGCGATTATACCACTTTAACGACTTTGCATCGCTTTTCAAATCACAACGATTTGATACATTTGCCCTTCTGTCTTTGCCCGACATAAACTATAATGTGTTGTTTTGAGCAAGATCTACGGAGAGCGGTGGAATCGCAAGTCAATTACTCCTGATCTATCTTTATTAAAAGAGGTTCCTTTGATATTTTTAGGACTATATTTCAATTTGGCAACCTGTAAATGTGCCACATCCCTGGCATGATATGTCAATAAACAAATAGTCCTTCAAGGTCGGACCTCGATATATGGTTGGATGGACTAACTTGTTATAGACAAGTGACCTTTAGCTGTCAGAACATTATTGCTTGTGTACATTTTGCAAGATTGAATTTTACTACACGTTATTCTTGATGATTTTTCAACATACATTGTACATGTATCCTGTAAACAACCACAAAAAAGAAAAAAAGAAAGAAAATGTGATTGTTCAGTAGAAATGAAACGGTGATTTCTGGTTAATATACGGAAAATAAAGATTGGTTTCCAGGCTCTTGCTAAATTCAGACGAAAAGTATTGCAGTATCTATTTCAACTCAAGGAGAATGTGATTTGAAAATAGTGCTGAAAATATGAAATACAATATCCTGCAAAATATATTTCCCACAAGACACATCTATGTGGATTGATGATCTGTCCACATTGTGTTCACGTCTAACTGCCTCGTGCGTTGTGTTTTTCTCCATCTTCCTCAAAATAAGCTGCTTTTTATTTTTTTCTTAAGCCTTGAATTTAAAACCGTGAACTGTGGTGAACACGTTATAGGAGAAAGTGAATGGCTCTCTCGTAATAATTTTAATTACTTGTTCCCATCATATTTTAGCGAAGCATGTTTTTTTTTATTTAAGGCATGAGATTCTCATTAGTGTCAGATTAACTGTGCTCATAGATAAATAATCTACGAGCTTTCTCATCTATTTATGGTATGTTAATTAGTGGCTCATATTGTACAGTAGTTATTGTAGGCAATTGCTTGATCAGTGTAGATCTGGCTGTAATTATAATAATGTAGACTTCACTGTATATTTTATGTCCTAGATAATGCTATATATTAGAATATATAGAACTTATATCATATAAACAACAGCTGACTCGAGGGTAACCTTTAAGCAGCCGAATAAACAATGTAATTATAAGCAACTGATAAAGAGGTAAGGGTAGTAGAATAAAAAAAAACTGTAATTATTAACATTTCATATAGTGGTAAAGCATGAGAAGAAAAACAACTTAGGAAAAGTCATTATTATATAATAAATACATCTATTTAAACATTGGCTGAAAGAAATGCTGTTTTGACACTCCTGACTTTGACACTCCTTTCAGATACAGTATCTTGTTTATTATCTTGCATATCTTGCCGGAACTCAGCATCCTTTAGGCATGTAACATTTTTTGCCCTGTTTATCATTTTATTGGACAAGGTTCATTGTAACTTAGAATTGTGTGACGCAGAAAATAAGTAGCGATAGGCTGAATGCTTTTGTTGCCACAGCAGAAGAAAATGTAACACATGTCTGTGATACAAATAATGCTGAATTTTTTAAAATTGGGAACTAATTATAAATTTACAGTTCTGCTCAATGAGGCACTTCAGTGTAGATTTACTTAACGGGATTCTATAGGCATTAAAACAACTTTAGTTTGATGAAGCCGTTATGGTGTATACATTGTGTATAGATGTAGCCCTAGTCACTGTGACAAAACGCCACTAGGGAGGTCTGCCACATCAGAGAGGGAGCCTTGCTGATTCCAGGGTCATGCTATGTATCCCCCAGCTGATTTCAGTGTGCAGGCTTATCTGCCTGTCCCTTCTCTTTCCAGGCAGGTATCGAACCCCTAAGCCTGTGCCTCCATCTCCGAAGCAGATATCATCCCCTCTGTCTGTGCCTCTGTCTCTCAGGCAGGTATCGATCTACCCTTCTGCCTGTGCTGCCTCCAACTACTGCTTTCACAAAGGCTTTGGCGGCTCTCAAGCCTGGCCTTTTCTTTATATGTCCCTGGGATCAGGGACTAGTGCAACCAGCAAACAGATCTGAAAACTCTGCTACCGGAGTCCCCCAATAAACCGAACAGGACACAGGTAGCTGTTTGTGATGTTCATTTTCCTCATGCACTAACACTTATAACACAACAGTAATAATTTACGGCAAGGGTAGGAAAGTTTTGTTAGCACTGTGTCAGTGTAAAACGTCAAGGTTCCTAAGGGTGCCAGACATAATTATTGAAGGTTATGTTTATACACTGATTTCTCACAACAGCCCCTCGTGACGCCAAAACAGCCCTGATGAGTCAAGGCATGGAGTTCACAAGACCTCTAAATGTGTCCTGTGGTATCTGGCACCAATATATTACCAGCAAATCATTAAGTTCTGCAAGTTGCGAGGTGGGGCCTCCATGGATTTAAATTTTTGTTCCAGCACATCCCACAAATACGCAATCAGATTGAGATATGGGGAGTTTGGAGGCCAAATCAACACATTGAACTCTTTGTCATGTTCTTCAAACCATTCCTGAACATTTTTTGCAGTGTGGCAGGATGCATTATCCTGCTGAAAGAGGCCACTGCCATCAGGGAACACCATTGCCATGAAGGGATGTACATGGTCTGCAGCAATCTCTTGTTAGGTGGTACGTGTCAAAGTAAAATCCACATGAATGCAAGGACCAAGGATTTCCCAACAGAACATTGCCCAGAGGATGACACAGCCTCCACTTTCTTCCTATAGTGCATCCTGCTGTCATCTCTTCCCTTTAGGTAATGATGCACACGCACCCGGTCATCCACCCGACCTAAAAGAAAACGTGAGTTATCAGATCAAGCAACATGCTTAATGTTCCAGTTCTGATGCTCACTTCCCCATTAAAGGCACTTTCAGCGGTGGACTGGGGTCATAAACTGCACTCTTATCAGTCTGCATATGCAGCAAACTGCAATACACTGTGTGTTCTGACACCTTTCTATTATGGCCAGCATTACGTTCTTCAGCAATTTGAGCTACAGTAGCTCTTCTGTGTGATCGACCAGACTGAGTAGCCTTGCACCCCACGTGCATCAATAAGCCTTTGGTGTCCACGATCCTGATGATTGTTCACCGGTTGTCCTTTCTTGCACCACTTTAGGTAGATACTAACTACTGCATACTGGGAACTGACTTGCCATCACTATTTGGCCTTGTCACTCAGATCTGTTGGCTTGACTTTTTCTCCTGCTTCCAACACATGAAATTCAAGAACTGACTGTTCACTGGCTGCCTACTATATCCTACTCCTTGACAGGCATACCCAGGCAGGGCCAGATTAAGAGTCCAGTGGGCCTGGTGCTGACAATTATGATGGGCCTAATTACAAAATCTTATTGACCAAAAACACTAAAATAGTCCTACCTCCCAAGTATCTGATGGAGATGGTGCTGGAGGGAAACTCATAGGATGCAGCAATGAGAATACACATACCCTATGCTAATCTCACATTTTCATCTTTCAAGTAAATCCATACCCCCTAACAGCAGTTTCCAGTGAAGCAGGACACTAGGGGACATTGAGAGACATTGGGAGACATGGGGTCACTGAGATACTAGGGAACACTGGGAGACCTGGGGACACTGACACTCTTGGGGACACTGGGAGATATGGGGACACTGGGTTACTTTGAGACACAAGGGGACACTGGGAGACATGGGGCACTGAGACACTGTGATACATAGGGGACACTGGAGACTTGATAAAGACCTGGGTACAGGTCAAAACATTGTGGTGTCCAATAAACCTGCTTAAGTCTATCACAGTGAGTGCCTGAGATTTTTTTATTTCATGTTAGTGCCCCAAGTGTCTCAGTGTCCCCTAGTGTCTGTGTCCCCATGTCGCCCAGTGTCCCCTAGTGTTTGTATCCCCATGTCTCCCAGTGTCCATTAAAGTCTGTGTCCCCATGTCACTAGGACACTAGGGGACACTTAGAGACATTGAGACACTGTGAGACATGGGGACACTGAGAGACAAGGGGACACTGAGAGACTAGGGGACACTGAGAGACTAGGGGACACTGAGAGACTAGGGGACACTGAGAGACTAGGGGACACTGAGAGACTAGGGGACTCTGGGAGTCTAGGGACACTGAGAGACACCAGGGACACTGGAAGACATGGGGCACTGTGAGACACCAGGGACACTGAGACACTAGGGACACTGTCTGGGAGACATAGGGACACGGAGAGACTAGGGACCACTGGGAAACATGGGGCCACTGTGTCCATAGTGTCTCAGGGTCCCCAAATCTCTCACCATCCCCATGTCTCACAGTTTCCCCTAGTGTCTCAGTGTCTCCAAGTACCCCCTAATGTCTCAGTGTCACCAAGTGTACCTATGCCTCCCAGTGTCCCCAAGTCTCTCATCGTCCCCATCTTTCAGTTTCCCCTAGTGTCTGTGTCCCCAGGTCCCCCTATGCCCCTTAGTGTCACAGTGTTTCCAAGTGTCCCCATGTCTCCCAGTGCCCCCTAGTCTCCCAGTGCCTCCTAGTGTCTCCCTGCAGCCTTTCCCCCCATCCCTCACTTACCTGAGCTTTGGCTGTCTCTGTAGGCTCAGAGCTGCTGTCTGGACTCTCTGTGCAGAGCTGCTCCACCGCGGATCAGTGAGTAGAGAGAGGCAGGGAGGGAGATGCTGTAACTTCTTATCCCTGTGCCTCTCCTCACGCACCCCCTACTGGCCGGCACTGGTATTGCAGAATAATTTCTGTTTGAGACTGACATTTGTATCGCCGGTATTATTCCAATACCGGCACAGGCTAGGCAGCCTCAAATAACTGAGAAATACTTCTGAGAAATAACTGGCAACCCTAAGAAATACCAGAGAAATACCTGGCAACCCTCAGAGTAGTGTGTAAAAAAAAAAAAAAATATATATATATATATATATATATATTTTTTTTTTTTAAATCAATGGGCCTATTCCATGGGCTTGGGCCTGGAGCTGCAGCTCCATCAGCCCCTATGTTAATCCGGCCCTGCACCCAGGGCACATATTGCAAATAAGGAGAAGAATGAGAAACGTAATTATATATGTTTACTTCAAACACTACTTAGATGTAGGTATTTGGTGACTATAACAACTGGAATGATCTATTATGATAATAATAATAATCTATTATGCCTTAATATGTAGACCTGCTAGGCTGCCTTAACGTGACACATATTCAGTCAAAGCTACTATAAACCATTCCCAACATGAAGCAATAATGGTTGGACTAGCCCTTTAAATTTAAAAAAAGATGTAACTATTTCATAAAATATATTATTCTATGTGTCTCCTTTCTCACCGTTTCCTAATTTTCTTTCTATGCAACAGAAAGCATATATTTAACTCTGTGCTGTGTGGATGACAAGACAAGATTCAAGGGTGGCCAGAATAGTAATAGTCTATTGAGGACTGTTAAAGATTGGACTGTGAATCAAAGCAATACTGTGATCTGCAAAGTATCTTTATTATACTTTAATTCTAATTGGATTCCTTTTTTATTTTCTTATTTCAGTCCTATATATAAATGTGTAGGCTTTTGTAGTGATTAACGAGACATGGAATTTGGGATACTGCTTGTGACGAAGTGCCCTTCGCCACTTTGTCCTGGAGAAGCCTGCTTGCCTGCCTCCTCCCCTGCGACTATGGCCCTGGACTGTATTGCCCTGGAAAACGTACATTTGGGCATAATGGATTTGTGTATACTGCTCCTGGCCCTTTAAATACAGTGGGGTCATTTGGTACTTGCACTGTGTGAGCTGTGGTAACCCAGATAGCAATGCCATGGAGCCTATACGTGTGATTAAAGACTTTGGCGATTAAACTGTATTCGGTTGGTCTGAGTGCCATTCACCTAATAATGTGCACTCAGACCTGAGCTATCTGGGGATATGTGAAATGTCTGTGTGTTATGTGTAAAATGTGACTTTATGTATTTTAAAGTGTTTTATGTCGTTTTGCAACCATGTGGTTAATGGAGTCTGCCTCTAGTCCTGGATAATTGGATTACTTCTCCAATTATCTCCAGGGCAGAAGGGAGGAAACCAGGATGCATTGTGGGGATGTTTTTTCTGCCAGCCAGGGGGAACAAAAGATACTTTTACTAACTTTTGAACCCCTGGTCTGATTCATGCCATTTTTTAATATGTTGTTCCCCTGAATGGATTGATTGAGGATATGTATTTTTATGTGAATGTGATGTATGGTTTTAAAGTTACAGAGTATGTGTGGAAACTGTATTTTTACTGTATGTATAATGGGATTATGTGTCACACTAAGGGGAGGGGATGTGTGGGTTGCACCCGTGATACTATTGGTTATTTTATGCCTCCCCCTGGGTGTGGCCTGTATGTGTACTCATGTAATAAAAACCAGGCTGGGTGCCCCAGCACCTCAGACCTCTTCTGACCTTCAATACGTAGCCTCGTCTCGTTATTGGAGGGAACTGCTATATCACACTGGGGATTGCTATGCTCTGCATATTCCCCTGAGCTCTTAATCACTTAGCTCTTCTAAGAGCTTGTTCCTGTTACGCTCTCCTGGAGGAGAGGCCTTCCCCACACGGTCCTGGAGGACAGAAGCCGATCCAGGGTGGAAGGAAGACGGCGCGGCTCCAGTTAAGCTACGGTGGTTGTGGAGCCTGCGGTGGTTGTGGTGTCGTCTGCAGTGCTTGGAGTCCTCTGAGAGCGCTAGGAGCATCCATCAACGGAGGGTACTCGGTCGGAGTACACGGAGCTCCGTTACACTGCTGCTTTAAGATATAATTTTAAGTGCTTCTTTTTTTTTTTTTAACTTGATTACACTACAACCATATAGCTGAGGCCGAAAGAGAATGAAGTTTGTCTCTTACAATTTATATATAATATGGCAACATAAATAAAAAATATTTATATGTAACTGCACAGGGCCAAGATTAAACATAAATCTGGCCGTATACATGATTATCGACTGCTTCCCTTTAAGCCTGCTACATTTCATAGAATTTCTTCCTCCACAGAGAATGTCCTGTTTCTGCAAAAATAAAAATAAGCCTGGTGTCAAAAATTAAATCAGGCGTCACATTTCTGCTTCATATGTTTTACTTCTTGGTTCTTGTGGGAATTGGTTTTAGAAAATATCAGCCGACATACAGATACATGCATTAAGGTTGGTTATACAATATTGATCACATGATGAAATATGAATTCAATTCTATCTAGTTAAGGCAAACATTGTTTGCAATACAGTGACAATTTAAATAAAGATTTGTTAGTTTGAAGCTATGCACATTTTGAAAAAAACGCAGAATAGAATATAGGTGATTTTTTTTTAACCTCTTGATAGATCTGCCCAGATAGTGCAGTCATTTACTGTAAATATAGAGGTTGAATGCCATTCTCGTATGACGCCAGCATTTGGCAGAGGAACAGTGTCTTTGCCAGCACCTTTTGAATCTTTGAATTCATTTGAAGGATATCAAAACATCTAGATCTTTTTTTGTGTGTGTCTGCTGGTATCTGTTACTGACAAGATACTGTAATATATAAAATGGCTGTCGGTAAAGTTAGGCTCACAACATGCAACAAAATGTCACCGTTAGAGTCGGGTCATTAGTGACTGCTGTTAGGTTTTAACATCTCCCACTGAGCTTAATAGTAGATAAGAAACACAAAGTAACACCAGGTTTTCACACTACTAGACAGTAAAAATGTGCCACTAGATTGGATGCAGCAGCTAACTCAGTCAATTTTACACCTGCTGCAGATTTCTGTAAACTGGAAAAGACAAGTTAGCGACTACAGATTCTAACTACATTCCAAGAGAAAAAATACATTAATTCCATATTTAATTACAAGTCAGCGTGACAGCTTGTCAATAAGAAAAAGTGTATGCAGTTTTCAGTAAATTGAAAACGAAACAGCAGGGGTGCGTTCAAAGAAATATCGATATGATACTTATCATGAAAACTTCTTCATTTTCAGGATAATTCATTAACATGAGAATTCAAACAGGATCCAAAGAGAATTTCAAATTTTAGGCCATGGTACCCAGATTTGAAGCATAGCTGATTTAGATAATTTTACATTTTAAATTCCCTTTGAATTCTCACTACTAACTAACCTTGTTAGTGTTTTCATCACATTGGATGGGTGTATACATAAAAAATAAAATAACATAAATAGAAAAATAGGGCACCTTATATAAAAAGCTATAAACTATAATATAATAGTTATTTTTTGTTAAAGGACAGTAGTGCTAGTCACTTAGATGAAGTAGAGCCCACACATGTATGTATATCTATATATATGTTTGTGTGTGCGTGTTTGTGTGCGCGTCTCTCTTTCACTAATATATTTAATCTTTCCCTCATCTCTGGTATATTACCTGCACCTTTAAACCATGGCATGCAACCATAACCCTGTTTCTAAAACAAACCCTACCTCGACCCAAACTCCCCATCCAACTACTGCCCTATCCCTGTATTACAATTTGCCTCCATGATTCTTGAGAGAGTTGTGTACTTCAGAGTGACCAATTTCCTTGATTATAACTGTCGGCATGACCTGCTTCACTCTGGATTCCACTCTCATCACTCTATTGAATCATCCTTGACCAAAGTATCCAATGACTTAATTGCTCTCTGTTGCTTTCAACGCTGTTTATCATCATATTCTTAAAGGAAGTCACAAACTCGTTGGCCCATTTGAATATTAGATCAGTGTGTTTAGTTTAATAGCAAATCTATGGCTTTAAATTTTCAAATCCCTGTTGCAAACACCTTCAGGAAACTGGTAACTGGTTATCACAGGATAAAGTGCTACAGCAATTAAAGTTAATGCAAACAAAGTCGCAGGGCCAGATGGCATTCACCCACAAATACACAGAAAGCTTAGTGTAACAATATCCACAATACTGTTTTTAATATATCATATATATATTCTATAATATTTCAGGATTCTTTTCTTTCTGGGATCATACCAGACGATTGTAGCAAAGCAGATGCAGTGCCTATATTTAAAAAGGGATCAACTTGGAAAATGTGAGCTTAACATATGTGGTTGGAAAATAATTTTATCTTGAATATGGGATAATATTCAAGAGATCATTAAAAAACATTTTTTACTTTAAATATTTTTTATTTTTGGTGTGCAAAGAGTAACAGACAAGTATATAACAACATGTCAACATGGTCACCTTAGACAAACAAAATATAAAACTTATGGGTCATAACATGTTAAGTATGCTGCACTTTTTTTTAGAGATATGTAGAGGTATAAACAAGATGAAATGCAGTACAGATCAGTGAGTATATTGCATGTACTGAAATTAACAGATAGTGAAATAAAAGTATAGTAAAAAAGGAAAGGACCCCCCCCCCCCCCCCCCCCCAGATTAATAAACTATGAGTCCCAGAAGTAACAAGCAGATATAAGATTACCTCATATCCTGAAAGTAGCGCTGGATGCAACGGCAGGACACCATACCATGGGTAGAAAGCACCTCATCTCAACCTGGGATTCAACCTATGCCCTGTTGGGGCCGTACATAGCCCTGCCCTCTCGTGCAGAGACACATTACAGTGTGGTAATCGGGCAGGTTTTCTGGGAACCAGTCGGCAGAGCCAAACAGTTGAAGCAGGGTTGCAACCGGTACCTTGGACACTTTAAGAGATCCAGCGCTGGCTTGCAGTGGTTCCCTCGATTGTGCCGCCTTTTGTTGGAGCGTTGGGTGCCCTGTGTTCCGCCGCCATCTTGTGGCTCTGTTCACTACAGGAGCCGCGAGCTTCTGCTGCAGGTTAGGAGGCAGCTTTCGAGGTAAGTGTCTGTCTGGCTTCATGTGATACCGGAGAAACTGACGGAAGCCAAGCACAGAGAGATGGACACAGGTTTCTTCAGGAAGGAAGAGATTCTTTATTCGATTCACCGACCGGGACTCAGAGGGACTAATGTCACCAAAAAACAGCAACGTCTGAGTCCTGATCATACAGTGTAGGTCCCTTATATAGGCATGTAGCTCCTCCCATAATCAGTTCAACCTACACATACTCTTATCTAATCAACCGAATAGAGACTAAAATCCTGTTTGACCACATGGCTTGCCCAGCACAATGGAGGAGGGGAAATACTCGTATATCCTGTATTCCTACTTATGCTCCTTACACTACTGATTGTATCTTAGCTACGTGTAACTGACTTAACTGGTACATCAGCCTATGCAAGTGCACATACCACGTGGCAATCTTGTCCTAGTAAATTTATTTTTACTGAGATTCCACCACATTCCCCCCTTTGATGCTTCTGATATTTCACAGTTCCAGATGCATCACTTAACCATAGTTTGCTTACACCTCAGGTTGCTATGAACCAGACCAGACTTTGCGACTCCCTAACGACATGAATCCCTCAACATTCCTCTTCCTGTACTAGTTCTCCCTGATTTAGAGCCTCATAACTATATATAGCCATTATCTGTGCAGCAGCCTTTAATGCCTATAATGCTCTGCACAAACCTAACTACCAAAGGAATCAGACATGGTAGGAGAAGGCACAGCATCAAAATTAGCATGACTCCACCTACCAATGCCTTAAGTCCTCCAAACTGCTCATACCAATTACCAAACCAACTACTTGGATTATACCCTTTCCATACCTGGGTAGGCACATGCGCTAGTTTAACCATATGGCTAGTAAGCTCAGCTATTGCTTGCCCTTCATCATCTATTTGAAGACAACAATTGCTTAGGTTAAACTTCCCACATACACCTCCCTCTACTGCCAATAGGTAATCCAAGGCTAATCTATTTTGGTAAACGGCTGTCCTCATCCTAGTATTATGTTTCGCTAGGAGATTGAGCACTTGTGATGTCTCATTGGTAGTTATCTCAACCACTGCCTGTAACCTTATAATGCGGTTGAGCATATATATTGGGGTTCTATATCCGAAAGTACCATCTTCTGCCCAAGTGGCTGGCCCATAATAATCTATGATACGCTGGGGAGGCCATTCATTATCTTCCCAGGTACCTATCTCTAGGGGTCCCCTTTTCTTCCTATGATTCACATCATATACTTTAACTCCCAAAGTCTCTCCTGTTTCAATAGGCAACAAGAAGAAGGATGGTTTGAGCATACCTAACACACATGCCCTTTCCCAGTCCTGTGGTAACTCCGAATAGGCCTTCTTACCACAGATCCAGTACAAATTTGCTGAGGCTTTCCAACAAGATGTGATAGATAGATCAAACCACACGTCCTTTAAATTGGCATAACTTGCAAACGGGTTAGGTGGTTCTGAGACATTTGAAGCCGACCACCAGGTTGTATTCTTTGTAGTATCATCATAAGCTTTTTGCCCTAGACAAGTTAGTTCTCCTACAGATGTGTTAAACATTATTCCTTTTCTTGCTATGCAAACATAACCTATAATGGAGGTCTTTAATCGCCACTCAGATTTACCTCTAACACTCATTTGATAATCGGCTTGAGAAGATGTTATCTGTTCAATTGTCTCAGAACCAGAATACATTACCTCCTTTGCTTCCCAGGGCCATTGGTCTCCCATATTAGTACCTCCACACACATAGCAGTTGGTCACATTAAGACTACCAGCAATAATCTCGGCTAGATCAATAAACAGGTTCTTAGCATTATGGGGGATCTTATTTTCTACACTCATCTCTTCATAAAAAGAATGGAAAACCTGATGAGTTTGGGATGCTACGGTATCGGTCTCTATCCCTATAAATAATATTGTCCCAGGACCCAAACCCGTCCCATATATCTGGAACCCAAATAAGTTTCCGAACCTATCTATAAACTGTTCAGGATTATTAATAAGTATATGGACTGGGTTACACTCCATACTACTGGGACAAATATACTTATCGTTAGACCCATACGTTCTCTCCCACTTAAGATCCCCGCATACATTCCACGGTTTTCTACCACTTGATATCGCCTTACATGCATCAAATAGCAGAACACCCGAAGAATGTACGGTTTCTAATACTGTTTTATTTATTAGGGTCCCCTGTGAGTCTCCATTCCGGAGGGTCAACCAAATTGTACGGGGTTGATACTCTGGATTGAAGCACTTAGGTTCGCCTACTCGTAAATGGCATACACTATACTCTATACCTAAGTATCTACACCTTGATACATATCCTTTACATTCACATTGTGAATGCCAAATTAGGGTCTGGGAAATATGATTACCTGCTATAGTAGTCTTAATGCAAACCTCAAAGCTAGGTGTGTCGGTACCTCTACCTTCCTGAATAATAAAAAACATAAAAATACACATTATCAAGAGCACTTCTTTCGACGTCTTCATCCTCATTCTTCGTCCGTGCGATGGCACCTCAGCTTCCAGGATGTAAGGGCTGCAAGGAATGGAGTTCTGCAGGTCCTCTCTTCCCTTCACAGAGGTCCCTTCGAGACACCCTGGCTATGTCACGTGGGTGAGTGGTCTGGCTTTATTATGGCCAACAAAATACTCACTTACTGATCTCTTTAAACACACTTGTAATCCCAATATCTCCTCGTTACTCCGACTGAGTCATGCGCTTTAACCGGATCTTGCAGGGATTCTCTGGATCTGGTGTAGCTTGCCAAGAATCTACTGCTGCTGGTTTAACCCTGGAGTGATGAATCCACGGAGTCACTTCAGCCACCTTTATTGCTGTAGGGGTAGACAAAAGAACAACATAAGGACCCCTCCACTTAGGCCCTAACGGTATACTGTTACACTCTTTAATCCACACTTGATCTCCTGGATGATAGCAATGAACAGGGGGATAAATATTCACAGGTAATCTATCTTGTACCCATTTCTGTACCTCCTCCATAGTTTTACCCAACTCTACAACCTGCTGCCGGGTAATTCCTTCTCCCAACTGACTCAAATCCCCCCTTAAGTTACCAAGTACGGGAGGTGGACGCCCATACATGATTTCAAAAGGTGAGAGACCCATCCTTCTGGTAGGTGTACTACGAATACGTAACAGAGCTATAGGCAAAAGAACATTCCACTTAAGTTGAGTTTCTTGACACATCTTTGCCAATTGGTTCTTAATAGTTCTGTTCATCCTTTCCACTTTCCCAGAACTCTGAGGTCTATATGCCGTATGAAGCTTCCACTTAATACCAAGCATATGAGTCAGTTGTTGTAGGCACTGGTGAACAAAGGCTGGACCATTATCCGATCCTATAGAACATGGTAGTCCATATCGGGGTATTATTTCTCGCAACAGGAATCGCACAACTTCTCCTGCTTTCTCTGTACGAGTGGGACATGCTTCTACCCAACCTGAGTAGGTACACACAACTACTAGTAGGTAGCGATGTCCGCCGGATTTAGGCATTACCGTATAGTCTATTTGAAGATCGGACATAGGGAGTCCCCCCATATACTGGACTCCCGGTGGTTTCACTGGTCCTTGCTTTGCGTTATTCTTAGCACATATTACACATCTTCGTACAATGGCTTGAGTCAAGTTGGACAATCTTGGTATGTAGAAATGTTTTCTGAGAGATTCTTCCATACTATCTCTTCCAGAATGTGTCCCGTTGTGATAGTTCTGGACAATTTCTACAGCTAGTGATGCTGGAATGACTATTCTTCCATCTTCTAACTGATACCATTTGTTCTCCAGGTATTTCCCAGCTTCTGTCTTTAACCACTCTTCTTCTTGAGCTGTATAAACTGGAGTCCATTGAGACAGTGGAGTCGGTATAAGTGCAGCTATATGTTCCACATATTCCTGTCTTCCTGATTCAGCGGCACGCTTAGCTGCATTATCTGCCATCCGATTTCCTTTGGTTACGTCACCATCTCCTTTCAGATGCGCCCGACAATGTATAATACCAACTTCTTTCGGTTCCCACACGGCTTCCAGTAGTTGCAATATTTCAGCTGCGTACTTAATTTCTTTACCCTCTGAATTCAATAGTCCTCTTTCTTTATACAAAGCTCCATGGGCATGAGTGGTTAAAAACGCATACTTGGAGTCCGTGTAGATGTTCACTCTTAAACCTTCTGCCAATTGTAACGCTCGTGTTAGTACAATTAATTCTGCCTTCTGTGCCGATGTTCCTTTTGACAATGGCCGAGCTTCTATCACCTTGTCTATGGTAGTCACTGCATATCCTGCATAGCGAATCCCTTCTTTCACATAACTACTGCCGTCTGTATAATACTGGACATCAGGGTTCTGGATAGGAAAATCACGAAGGTCCGGTCTTCTTGAGAACACTTCATCCATCACCTCCAGGCAATCATGTTGACTCTCAGTAGGTTGTGGCAAAAGGGTAGCTGGATTCAAGGTATTAACAGTCTCTAAATGCACTCTTGGGTTTTCACACAACATAGCTTGATACATAGTCATGCGGCTATTACTAAACCAATGATTGTCTTTATAGTCTAGCAACGTTTGTACTGCGTGCGGGACTCGCATGTAGAGTTCCTGACCCAGAGTGAGCTTATCAGCTTCGGCTACCAGCAGGGCGGCGGCAGCTACAGCTCTTAGACAAGGTGGAAGACCACTGGCCACTGCATCCAGTTGTTTGGACATATATGCAACAGGTCTTTTCCATGATCCCAAGTACTGTGTCAATACTCCCACAGCCATTCTTCTTTGCTCGTGTACATATAAGTAGAATGGACGTGTATGATCAGGTAGACCTAATGCTGGGGCACTCATCAAAGCCTTCTTCACATCTTCAAATGCCTTTTGCTGTTCAGGGGTCCACAGGAAGGGATCGTGTTCTGTACCTTTTATAGCTGCATAAAGAGGTTTCGCCAATATCGCATAACTGGGAATCCATATCCTACAGAAGCCTGCTGCCCCCAAGTATTCCCGTACTTGTCTTCTATTCTTGGGTATTGGTATTTGGCATACAGCTTCTTTTCTCTCTGGCCCCATTATCCTTTGACCTTCAGAGATATGGAATCCCAGATACTTGGCAGTTGGCTGACACAACTGAGCTTTCTTCCTGGACACCTTGTATCCTGCCTTCCAGAGAATGTGTAGTAGATCATGTGTTGCTTGCTGACATATTTCTCTTGTAACTGCCGCTATCAACAAATCATCTACATATTGCAGTAGTACACACTCTCCTGGGATGGACTTGAAATCCAGTAAGTCTTGACTTAAAGCTGATCCAAATAGGGTGGGTGAATTTTTAAACCCTTGGGGCAGTCTTGTCCAAGTCATCTGGCGTTTCGAGCCCGTTACAGCATTTTCCCATTGGAATGCAAAGATACACTGGCTTTCCGCAGCAATTCGAAGGCAAAAGAAGGCATCTTTGAGATCTAAGACAGTGAAATAGGTAGCCCCGCCCGGAATTAAAGCAAGCAGGTTATATGGATTGGGCACAACTGGGTGTATACTTACGACCGCATCATTGACTGCTCTCAAGTCCTGCACAGGGCGATACTCATCTGTACCAGGCTTTTGAACAGGCAACAATGGGGTGTTCCAGGGGGAAGTACAGAATTTTAGGATACCATACCGTATGAACTTATCCAAATACGATTGTATATTCTTCTTGGCCTTTTGTGGGATATGATATTGCCTTAAGCTCACTGGATAGACCCCAAGTTTCAGTTCGATTCAAATTGGTGGGATATTGCGAGCAAGTCCTGGTGGGTTGTTCTCTGCCCACACTCCTGGTATATTAAACAAGGATTCATCACTCTTAGGGTTTTGGCTAGTCAACGCTGTATAAAGTCGCCACTCTTCTTCCTTTGGTACAGATATTGTCATTATACCTGAAGGTCCATTGAACTTTAAAGATGTTGTTCCATTTGGTAGAAACGTTATCTGCGCTTGTAGTTTTGACAACAAATCACGTCCTAACAGTTGGACTGGACATTCAGGCATATAAAGGAATTGATGTTTTACTACGTGGCCTCCCAATGTACAGAGTCGACTTTTAAGAACCGGTTTAGCAGCACTCCTTCCAGTTGCTCCTATTACGGTAATAGTTCTTCCGGATGGAGGAGCAACTAGGTCAGTCACCACCGAATGTTCAGCACCAGTATCGATCATGAACGCACTCCTTTTTCCCCCTATTGATACATCGACCATAGGCTCCGCTCGGCCAAGGGGGATGGAGCCCGGTCAGTATCAATAGTCCTCCATAACCGTGTCAGCCAATCCTACAAAGTCCCTATCTTCTCTATCGCGGGATCTCTGCGCTGCTGGATAATACCTGTCTTCTCTAACACTTCCTCTATTGCTACCATTATTCCCTCCAGGACCTCCTCTACCTCTCGCTCTGCCTCTATAATTACCATATCCTGCCCTAGGTCTGTCTCTCTCATACTGTTCCCTTCGCAGACACTCACTTCTCCAATGCCCTTCTTCCCTACAGTATGCGCACTGATTTCTACTCAGGGGTTCCCCATTTCACTTACTATCGCCTCTATCTGTTCCCCTATATACTGCCTTTTCCCTTCTATCTACGCCTGCGATTGCTACCGCTAGCATATCCGCCTTTCTACGCATCTTGCGCTCTTCCTCTTTCTTTGTCTCTGTTTCCCTGTTCATGTACACTTTATTCGCTACCTTCATTAGTTGGGTTATGGACATCCCTACAAACACTTCTAACTTTTGTAGCTTGCGCTTTATATCTCCGTAGGCTTGGCTGACAAAGGCAGAGTTAACCATCCGGGAATTCTCAGGGGCCTCCGGATTAAAGGGGGTATACAAGCGGTATGCCTCCAATAATCGGTCATTAAAGACACTGGGCGATTCATCACATTTCTGCAATACCTCAGCCGTCTTAGACATGTTAATCGCCTTCTTTCCTCCAGCTTTCATGCCAGCAATAATAGCGTCCCTGTATGCTTTTAAATGGGCCATATCTGCGCCATTGATATTCCATTCCGGATCAGTGTTTGGATATTGTGCTGCGGCCCATGCTGCCGGATTGGCCTGATTTTGTGTACGGGCCACTTCTTCCAGCGCTTTAATTGCCGCTTGGTTTATCCTTGTCCTTTCCTCGTTATTAAACAATGTCATAAGCAGTTGCTGGCAATCAGCCCAAGTGGGATTATGTGTCTGGACTATGGAGGTAAACAAATCCGTCATGGCTTGAGGCTTTTCGGTGTATGAGGAGTTATGGGTCTTCCAATTAAATAGATCAGTAGTTGTGAAGGGAACATAAACGAATACTGGATCAGCATATTGTATCTGGCCGTCACCGTTAATGTGTGTCGGGCCAGGTGTCAGTCGAAGTGGCATTTGATAATGTCGGGGTTGTAGGGTACCGGTCAATTGTCGGGTTAGTATGGGGCTTCGTTTAGGAACGTCAGTTAGGGGTTCCGGTCGAGGGGTAGTAAGACAAGGGGATGGGGACGCTTTACTGAGGGGGAGGTCGGTGAGTAAAATATTCCGGGCCGGGCTAGGAGGAGCCTGACCAGGAACTAGAAATGGCGCCAAATCTGGGTAGGTGGAGTTGACAGAGGTAGGTACTGAGAGGGGAGGGTTTAAAACAAGAGGGCTGGGCTCTGAGCTAGAGGAGGAAGTAGGTGGGGACAACGGGGCAAGGGGAGGAGCGTTTCCAGCAGCACCTCCTCTTCCGGTGGAGGAGGAGTAAGGGTGCGGCATAGGGATCTCAGACTCAGGAGGCGTGTCCAAAATGGGCGTAATTACGGCATTAGTGGACAAGCGAGTCCTGGCCACCATGAGGCGACATTGTTCCTCGTGGCATTCTCGGATCCATTTTGGCGAGTCTCCAACAATCAATATATGGAAACTGGCCGTAAAGTTCAGGCCTACCTGATACAGCCACGTGTACACACTGTACCAGATTAGGATCCAAACTGCCACGTGGCGGCCATGCGGCAACCAAAGTAGGCCATTCCCTACTACACAATGTAATCAAGCGTGCTGGAGACATCTTTACCCCAAAATCACATACTGTATATCCCTTTTTAAAATTCTTTATCATACATCCTAAGGGATCCAAAATCGTCGAATCTGACGCGCCCATACTTAACAATGGAGCGTCGTTTCCAACAGAAACTATACAAACACTCTACCAACGGTCACACCCGTTCCCTCGGCAACAGCACCACGTGGTACAGTTACTAAGTGAAACGCACACAACAAAACACTCAGGGAATTCCCGTACACACACAGCTGTTACACCAGTCACTAAGTAACTAATACTGTGCCCTTTGGCGAAACTATACGGTCACCCACGCTATAATTCCCTATATTTGAATTACCCGTCTATAACATACCCCAGTAACATCGTCTTTACAAACAGTAGTTACAGTACGGTTAGCATAGGTTAAAGTACAATTTAAAGTCACAGTACAATTAGTAGTGGTTATGGTGTTAAAACATGCAACATAGACGACAATTATTAGTACTTATTTACAGTATCAGTATTTATACATGGTTATGGTACCGTGCGCTATAATACAGTTACACACTATTCACACTCTCGCTAGATGGCAGAGCTCACGCTATCTAGCAAGATATACACGCTACTACAACAATCTTTAACACATTTACAATTCCCAACTAATCTATTGGCCAGTACCTTGATGGACTACCTAAAACTATCTACATACGTTTTGGTTAGCCACACTGCCCAAGCACCACATATAGCGAACTAGAGGGCGGAATTTACAACAGCACCCTTTTAGTCTATTTACTCTATCAAAAATCTAGTGGGTTCCAAATTTACACGCCTTCCCACTTAGCCAAGATAGGTTGAGATCTAGCGGACCGAATTTACACAGACGCCGCTTAGTCTCCCGGTCCCTCCGACCTAGCGAACAAAATATACACCCTAGAACGCTAGTATAGACAAGACACCGGTGTCCGGCTAGGGCTATTTACACCAGAACCCCGCCTGACTCCAAACTCGCTCCTTCCCTCCACTGGAGGGGGCAGATTCCAAATAACCCCTTATGGGCCTACCGCACAATTGGTATCCAATACCCCTAGTGGGTCCGCCGTCTAAAACAGCGGTCGTCTTACCTTCTCGTTCCTGAACCTGGGTTCACACTCATAGACGTGGGCACCCAGCACTTACTACGTAGAGGCCGATGATCTCCTGGACAACAGACCAGTGGCGCCGAGACGAAAGGAGGTCCACGCAGAAGTTCAGGGGTGCAGCCGTAGAGAACGTGGGCAAAGATAGACCGTCTCACACCTCTGCTTCTCAGCTACCGTTGAACGATGAGCTTCCCGGCCCAATGCACCAAATGATACCGGAGAAACTGACGGAAGCCAAGCACAGAGAGATGGACACAGGTTTCTTCAGGAAGGAAGAGATTCTTTATTCGATTCACCGACTGGGACTCAGAGGGACTAATGTCACCAAAAAACAGCAAAGTCTGAGTCCTGATCATACAGTGTAGGTCCCTTATATAGGCATGTAGCTCCTCCCATAATCAGTTCAACCTACACATACTCTTATCTAATCAACCGAATAGAGACTAAAATCCTGTTTGACCACATGGCTTGCCCAGCACAAAGGAGGTGGGGAAATACTCGTATATCCTGTATTCCTACTTATGCTCCTTACACTACTGATTGTATCTTAGCTACGTGTAACTGACTTAACTGGTACATCAGCCTATGCAAGTGCACATACCACGTGGCAATCTTGTCCTAGTAAATTTATTTTTACTGAGATTCCACCACACTAGTGCAATGGCTAGTAAGATGCTGTCACGTATAAAAAGGATTACTGATTCACATGATCAAAATATAATTTTACCTCTTTAGAAATCAATGGTTAGACTTAAATTGAGTATGAGGGACAATGTAGGGCATCGTTAAAAATATATTTCAGGACTAGAAAAAGTGCAGAAGCGAGCTACAAAATTAATAAGGAAAATTAAATAGTTATGAAAAAGTGTACAAAAATTGAATTTGTTTTCTTTAGAAAAAAGGCATTCCAGAGGATGATAGTACTATACAAATTTATAAAAAGTCAATACAAACCGCTTTGTGCTAATCTGTTCATTTGCATGCTTGATACCAGACTGGCATGGTCCTTTCAGTGAGCAGGCATGCCTACTTCCCAGGTGGCGCTGGCCATTATGGGTGTCACCAGTGACAGGAGTTGCATCAATGGCGACACAGCCTAGAAGGCCCACCCAACCATCCCAATGTATATATAGATATTGTTCCATAAAACTCATAGAAGGCAAGGACCAATCCATGTATGGGCAGACCAACGGTAGCACCACAGCCACAAACTGCCATGTCTCCTTTAACTCAGCTTCTCATAGCTCCAGATATATAGGCAATGAATCCGCAGAAAATGTGCTAATACGCCAAAACAATTTAAAATAATCTTAAAAAGACCTCATCATTCATGTGCATAATATATAATTCCATTCTTGTATTACACGCTGTCACGTCTAAACATTTGTTATGAAGGAACACAACTGCAGATTTCGTATAGTTTGAATATTTATTATAAAAAGTAAAAGGTATTGACTTTAATTCCAATTTTACAGGTACTGTAGCTTTAAGTAATAAACGATAACTGAAGTCCACAATTATAGGCACTGTAGCTTTAAGTAGTAAACGATAACTGAAGTCCACAATTATATGCACTGTAGCTTTAAGTAATAAACGATGACTGAAGTCCACAATTATATGCACTGTAGCTTTAAGTAGTAAACGATAGCAATTAGCAGACACTGAATCAGAAAGAGTCCTTTAGTAGTATTAATGAATTAGGTGATAAGAAGTTACAATAGCTGTTCCATAGACTTTAACTGAAGCAAGACAGATGCAGCTAACTGAGACATAGTATGAGTTGAAGTTAGCTGTAACGGGTTTGTTTTAACGAAGGACTTTGGAGACAGGAAATAACAGCTTTGAGATGCAACGCTTATCACAGAGGTTTTACTTAGCTTCCGGCACATAGAACACTGGTTCCCGAGATTTCCTCAGAGGCGGTTTATCCTGAATGGAGAGAGTTCAGCTTTAGTCGTGGATGAGGAAAGGTGAAGGGAACTTGAAGTCTTCCAGTCCAGTCCGGTAACAGAGGGCTTTCACAACGATGTTGCAGCCGGTTCGTGAGTACGGAACGTAGTTCAATAATCCAGCGTCGATCAGCTGGTGCGGTCAGATTAAATAGGGAGACCGTGTCATAAAGAGGTGTGGCTAAGCTCCGTGGAACCAGGAAGTAAGAGGATATCATAATTAAGGCATGACAGTATCCCCTCCTTAATGAGCAACCTCTGGGTGCTATTGACTTGGCTTAGAAGGGTAACGTTTGTGAAATTTGGAAATTAATTTGTCAGCATGAACGACAGAGGAGTTTTCCCATGTATCTTCATCAATTCCATATCCTTTCCATCTGATGAGGTATTGTAAGGAGCCACGATGGATCCTTGAATCCAGTATACTTTGAATTTCGTATTCTTCTTCACCCTGGACCAATATGGGATCAGGAGAAGTAGTGACATTTCTTTGGAAAGGGTCAGGATGATGAGGCTTCAACAAGGACACATGAAAAACAGGATGTAGCTTTAAAGTTGGTGGAAGTTTCAATTTAACAACATTACGGTTGATAACCGATATTATTGGAAAAGGACCAAGAAAAAGAGAACTTAACTTCTTTGATGGACGATTTGTAGAGATGTTCTTTGAGGAAAGCCAGACAAGATCACCGATTTTATAAGAAGGTGAAGGTTGTCTTTTTGTATCAAAAAACTTCTTTTGATTGGAGGAGGCCAATTCTAGATTCTCATGCAATTTCTTGAATAAAGAGGACATATGAGAGATTTGATTTGAATCGGAGAGATTAGATGAAGAAACTGTCTGAGCAGGAAATGAGGAAGGATGAAATCCATAATTGGATAGAAATGGAGTCATTTTACTGCTGGTATGAAAAGAGTTATTGTATGCGAATTCTGCCATAGGTAACCAAGTTATCCAATCGTCTTGTAAGTGAGAGCAATAACATCGTAGATATTGTTCTAAGCATTGGTTGACTCTTTCAGTTTGTCCATCTGTTTGAGGATGATATGCAGATGATAGTTTACGTTGGATATGAAGAGTGGCACATAATGCATTCCAGAATTTGGAGGTAAATTGAGTTCCTCGGTCTGAAATGATTTCGTCTGGCAGTCCGTGAAGTTTGACTATGTGATCAAGAAATATTTTCGAAAGTTCAGAGGATGAGGGTAACTTCTTTAAAGGAATGAAATGAGACATTTTCGTGAAGCGGTCTACTACCACTAAAATGGTGGTATGATGATGAGAAGGAGGTAATTCTACTAAGAAATCCATAGAAATGGATTGCCAAGGTCGTTCAGGAATTGGTAAATTCAATAATTGACCAAATGGTTGATGATGGACATGTTTTGATCTTTGGCATACAGAACAAGATTTGACATAAGATTCAATAGTTTGGTCTTGACGAGGCCACCAATAGTATCTTTTAGACAATTCAAGGGTCTTTTTTATACCTGGATGACCTGCCAGAGGAGAATCATGAATAAATTCAAGTACTTTAATTCTGAAAGAGGGAGGTACGTAAATCCGGTCTTTGAAATAGTAGAGACCGTTTTTCTTGGATAATTTAATTGAGTTAGGAAGTTCGAGAGCATCTTCACTGAGATCTTTAATGTCATCAATAAGAGAAGATAAGATTCCAATGACTTTAGGCGAAGGAGGTTCAATGTTTGTGTCTTTATGGATCCTGGAAAGGGCATCAGCCTTTTTGTTTCTAGACCCAGGTCTAAAGACGATTTGGAAGTTGAACCGGGAAAAAAAGAGATTCCATCTTACTTGTCGAGAAGACAGTGTTTTATTGGAGTGAAGATATTCGAGATTTTTATGGTCAGTATAAATGATTAAAGAGTTCTGAGCGCCTTCAAGGAGGTGTCTCCAGGTTTCTAAAGCCACTTTGATACTTAATAATTCTTTTTCTCCTGTAGGATAATTCTTTTCGGCAGGATATAATGATCGTGAGAAGAAGGCGACAGGATGAAGAGGTTCTTGAGGAGTTTTGTGTTGAGAAAGGACAGCTCCAATTGCAATTTCCGAAGCATCCGTTTCAAGGACATAAAGATATGAAGGATTTGGAAGTTGAAGAATAGGAGCTGTTGTAAACTTTCTCTTTAATTCAGTGAAGGCAGTTTGAGCCTTCTCGTTCCAATTGAAGGGATGTTTTTTACTGTTAAGTTGATTGAGTGGGTGAGCTATCTCAGAGTAGTTTTTAATAAATTTTCTGTAGAAGTTGGCGAACCCTAGAAATCGCTGTAATTCTTTTACTGTAGAGGGAACAGGCCAATTGATGATACAATCAACTTTTGAATTATCCATACCTATTGAATGAGGGGAGATGACATAACCTAAGAAGGTTATTTCTTTGACGTGAAAAATACATTTTTCGGGTTTAGCGAATAATTTGTGAGTTCTGAGTCTTGATAACACCCATCTGACATGTTTTCTATGTTCCTCAGGAGTGTTGGAGTATATGAGAATATCATCTAAATAAATGATGACACAGACGTCCAATAGGTCTCTAAAGATATCATTTATGAAATGTTGAAAAGTTGCAGGGGCGTTGCAGAGGCCAAAAGGCATCACCAGATATTCGAAGAGGCCATATCTTGTTCGGAAAGCAGTTTTCCATTCATCATTAGCCTTTATCCTGATGAGATTATATGCCCCGCGAAGGTCAAGCTTAGTGTAGATGGTAGCAGTTTTCAATCGTTCAACCAGTTCATTGATGAGAGGAAGAGGATAACGATTTTTAACTGTTATTTTGTTTAAGGCTCTGTAATCAATGATAGGACGTATAGTCTGGTCTTTGTTTCTTACAAAAAACATACTTGAGGCAGCAGGTGAACTAGAGGGTCTAATGAACCCTTTCCGTAGGTTTTCATCTAGATATTCTTTGAGAATTTGTAATTCAGCCTCAGAGAGAGGGTAGATGTGCCCAAAAGGTACTGGGGCACCAGGTATGAGATCTATAGGACAATCGTAGGAACGATGAGGCGGGAGCGTTTCAGCTTCTTTTTTACTGAAGACATCTGAAAAGTCTGAATAACAAGAAGGTATGGTTGGTTCTTTGGAGATTTGAAGAATAGGAATTTGCTGTAAACATGTTTCTTTACAATAATGTGAGTTAAAGGTGATAGAGAAAGGCGACCATGAAATTTGAGGGTTGTGGTTCCTTAACCAATTGATCCCTATTATAACGGGATAGAGAGGTGATGGAATAACATCAAATACTAGAAATTCAGTATGAATATGATTGGTGGTTACCTTTAGAGGGATGGTTTCATGAAGAATCGGTCCCGAGGAGATAAAGGAGCCGTCAATCACTTTAATAGGAACAGAAATGGCTTTTTGCACACAAGGAATTTTATTCTTTGTTACAAAGGTTGAATCGATGAATACTCCATGTGCACCAGAATCGATGAGAGCTTCAGTCACAATTCTCACCTTATCCCACTGTATTACAAGGGATATAGGTGTGAACGGAGTGGTCGGTGTTGAGGGGAGTGCACTGAAGATCGCAGAGGTATAGGCTTGTCTACCGGCCCTTGTCCGTTTTAATAAGGGACAATCAGAAACCAGATGATCTTGAGAGGCACAATACATGCATAGGTTTAATTGACGTCTTCGGTTCTTCTCTGCAGGAGTGAGAGGACTTCTTATTACCCCTATTTCCATAGGTTCACTTGGTAAGGAAGTCTTTTCTGGAGCTTTTGAGGGAGTAAAAGGTTTTCGGTCTTTAGAATGAAAAAGGGCTTTTTCTGCCTTTCTTTCTCTTAATCTTCTGTCAATGCTGATTGATAAGTGAATTAGAGCGTTCAAAGTAGTAGGGAGTTCTGTTCTAGATAGTTCATCTTTTACAGCTTCAGATAAACCAATTCGAAATTGGTTGCGCAATGTGATGTCATTCCATTGCGTTTCTACAGCCCATCTTTTAAATTCAGCAATGTAATCTTCAACGGGTCTATTTCTTTGTTGTAGAGTTCTGATTGTTAAATCAGCTGTAGCTGGGGGCGGGGCTTGGGAGCTGAGCTGAACGGACGCCATTTCCAACAGCTCCCGACCTTGCAACGATAATCTTGAAAATATCACAAGCATCTTAATCCTCTCGCAGACATCAACCCCACTCCGAGCATTGGGTAACCGAGAGGAGCCGACTAATGCCCTTCTTTCACCAAACGAAGCCGGGAAAGGTGAAACGTAAACGCCGGGCCTACCTCACTCCCACGAGATACGGCCTGGGGTCTCTCCTAGACGGCATCGGGACGGAATACAGCCCGGACTTGGAGGAGACGATCCCCACACCACACAGCAGCCCCACTGCAACCATGGGGCGCCGCACGCAAAAACAGCACCCGACAACGGCAGCAGACCAACCGAACATCGGGGAAATGCTGCAACAACACGCACCCTCCAAAATGGCCGCCACGAGATCCTCCACAGTAGGCCTCCCGCCGGCGCTACCAGAGCGGGCTCACTCACCGGAGCTAAGTCCTGAGGACAAGCGACCCAACTCACCCCTGGTTGGCACAGAGCTAAGCGAGAACACGTTTGCTACAAAACAAGACCTACAAACATGGATGCAGGAGATTCAATCCCTACTAGCCGCGGATATTGGTACCCTCAAGACGGACGTACGTAAAACCGCGGAGAGGGTGAGTGCCATGGAAGGGGACATGCAATCACTGACAAGTGGGACATCAAATCTCACTGCAGCCCTGCAATCCCTGCAGACAGCCCACCAAGCACTAGCGACCCAGGTGGCCACCCAGGAGGACCGCCTGCGTCGCAACCATATCAAGCTCAGGGGAGTCCCGCAAGGAATCACCCCAGAGGAGTTGCCCCACTTTGTGAGGAGGCTTTTAACCTCCATACTACCGCCAGCCACAGCCAGAAAACTCACCCTAGAGGGCGTATTTCGTCTGCCAGCAGGGAACAACACACCAGCCACGGAGGCTAGAGACGTTATACTAAAATGTGCCACAACACATGATAAAGCAGCAATACTGGCAGCAATTAAAGGCAAGACTCCCCTACCGTTCGAAAACTCCAACCTGCTCTTCTTTCAGGACCTCACTCGAGCGACACTACACTGGCAGAGATCGCTAAAACACTTAACGGGACGCCTGAGAACCGCAGGCATTCAATACAAATGGGGCACGCCGCGGACCCTGCTGATTCCGCACAACGGGACCGTTCATAGAGCCATGTCGGAGGCAGACATTCTTGCAGTCCTACCACTCCTGGGACTATCGGACGCTCCCCAGTCAACAGTCCAGACAGGACCATCCCGGATGGGAGATCCAGCCACTACGAGACCATTTACCCCCCGATCCCCAAGCACCGGCTCGGAAACCTGACGCAACTTGCAAGCAGACATAGCCAACCCGGCTAAAGCGGACTCTAAAACACCTGCACACTGAACTGTTACTGTTCTTATATCTTTGATTGGTTATTTTGGTTTACCTGTTATTACCTCCGTTATTAACCCACACACTCTGTGCCACTCATTCACCCACGCACTCATTTACCCACGCACTCAGTGATAGTCACACACACAGAGACAACCATAAGAGACCTCACCAACGCAGGGAAGCTCCAGACAAGCTATCTACACCTCCTCCCCACCTCCCCCCCGCTGTCCCCCTAGGTTAGGGGACCTCAACACCGTGGAAAGAGCTGTGACCCCACGATGACAATACTTTATAGCCGACTGGCTCACAGAGATTGACCACAACCAAAGTAGCACCACGGGTAGACCACCCATGCCTTCTCATGAACACCACAAACCAGTGTACTTACACATAGTAACTCATAGCCTCATTAAGAGTAAACACATATGATCTTAACTACGAAGAGCAGCAATAGGGGCTAATACTACTACACAAAGGGTTATACACCCTGAACCATATGTAAGCACTAATACACACAACCGTTACGTAACATGTTATAAAAAAGAAAATATGTGCTGAACAACTTGACTACATGACGTGAAATGCATATTCTAACCTCTTGTATTTGTCAGTATATTGCATGAAACCAAATAACGCACAAACAAAATAAAGAATTAAAAAAAAAAAAAAAAATCAGCTGTAGCTTGTTTGTTAGGATCTTCATAGAGAAGAGACATGGCTTCAAAAAATTCATCCAGTGAGTCTAAGATGGGGTCATCGTTTTCCAGAAAGGAATGGGCCCATGACATAGGTTCACCTCTTAGAAAGGAAATAACCGAACAAACTTTAGTTCTTTCTGTAGGATAAGATCGAGGTTTCAAAGCAATTAATAATTTGCAGGTGTTGAGGAACTCCCTGTATTTTGAACGATCTCCAGAGAACTTTTCAGGGTTACACACAGCAGGATCACTAGCCGAGTGCAGAATAGTATGAGGAGTATGAGTTTGTAGATCTCTGACATAAGTGAGAATTCTTTCGTTAGTAACTTGCAGGTCTTGCACACCTTGGGCTAGTGTATCAACTCTTTGATTCAGCGTAGTTATAGTAGAATCGAAATCTGCTGGATCCATTACAAGGGCTGGATTATTCTGTCACGTCTAAACATTTGTTATGAAGGAACACAACTGCAGATTTCGTATAGTTTGAATATTTATTATAAAAAGTAAAAGGTATTGACTTTAATTCCAATTTTACAGGTACTGTAGCTTTAAGTAATAAACGATAACTGAAGTCCACAATTATAGGCACTGTAGCTTTAAGTAGTAAACGATAACTGAAGTCCACAATTATATGCACTGTAGCTTTAAGTAATAAACGATGACTGAAGTCCACAATTATATGCACTGTAGCTTTAAGTAGTAAACGATAGCAATTAGCAGACACTGAATCAGAAAGAGTCCTTTAGTAGTATTAATGAATTAGGTGATAAGAAGTTACAATAGCTGTTCCATAGACTTTAACTGAAGCAAGACAGATGCAGCTAACTGAGACATAGTATGAGTTGAAGTTACCTGTAACGGGTTTGTTTTAACGAAGGACTTTGGAGACAGGAAATAACAGCTTTGAGATGCAACGCTTATCACAGAGGTTTTACTTAGCTTCCGGCACATAGAACACTGGTTCCCGAGATTTCCTCAGAGGCGGTTTATCCTGAATGGAGAGAGTTCAGCTTTAGTCGTGGATGAGGAAAGGTGAAGGGAACTTGAAGTCTTCCAGTCCGGTCCGGTAACAGAGGGCTTTCACAACGATGTTGCAGCCGGTTCGTGAGTACGGAACGTAGTTCAATAATCCAGCGTCGATCAACTGGTGCGGTCAGATTAAATAGGGAGACCGTGTCATAAAGAGGTGTGGCTAAGCTCCGTGGAACCAGGAAGTAAGAGGATATCATAATTAAGGCATGACACACGCATTACATACTGCATTCCATTCACGCATTACATACTGCTCATCACATCTAAATTGGGAACTCCTACTCAATACAGTGGTACATACATATACGTTTTTAATATATATATATATATATATATATATACACACACTTTTTTATGCTGGCACTCATAACATTTAGTAGAGCTATAAAACCAGCTTGGAGTATAACAGCATGCAGCGGTACAATCCCCACTGATGTATATGTTGTTCTAGGAGTCAATCATTCGGCATGTAGGTGGGTATATACAAAGATACAAAAGGCAAAAAAAAATGCTCTTTGTAAAGCTGTACACTAGAAATTTATAAAGGTAAAAGTAATCTACTCACATTTGATGGAGCAATATACACTTGCTCAGGTATTAACACTTTGTTGGTACAATCCCCGCCAGGTATATAATGTAGAGTAGCTCCTCCAAAGGGTAGTTCTTCAAATGTGCCAAATTGGTGCCAGAATGATGTCATAATGATGTCATCAATGACCTTTGCCTTCAACTGAGGTCACATGATAGATTTTTTATTTTTTCCTCCAACTTTAATAGTTCACAAAAGAGTAAAAAAACATACCGTATATACTCGAGTATAAGCCGACCCGAAGAGGGGCGGAGCCTAGCATCCAGACGGAGCGGTTGTGCTGTACCTCGGCTCCTGCTACATTTTGCATTTTTCGGGGATAACCCCCCCAAAAAACAGCATAATCGCAAACAGGACAGCTCTTAGCATGTCGGGGACACCCGGGGGTATCACCCGATACCAAATTCAAGCTTATAACCCCCCGGAAACCAAATCAAGCACCCAGAGGCCTACCGGAGATCGGGCAGCGGGGAGACGGCCGCTCCCCAGGCTGACTGACCTGGAAAAGGACCCCTCGAAAGAATCATCTCCTACCCCCCCCCCCTCTGGACCGATGGGGGATATCTCGGTCCAATTCAAGCGACTGGAATAGTAACCGCGAGCACACCGTGTCACTCCACACGTTGCAAAATCAGGGCAGCCAAACGCATGGCGCACCCAAGATGGCGGCGGGGAGAAAACCACACGGACCTAAACGCCTAGCTGAGATCGAGGATCACAGCGACATCCAACAGCGCATAGACGCAGCTTTCGCCAGATTCTGGTACAAACTGGGGCAAAAGCTACAAGCATCAAAGGCTAACAAGCTACCCCAGCCGGCGGCAGGCAGAACCAACCGAACACATAGTGAGCGGAAACAGGCGAGACCACAAACGCAGCCAGGCCGCAAGACTGGAGCGGCGAACGCGGGGACGAATCGCTCAACTCCGGGCACAGCAACTAACCCCAAGACGCCTGAGCAAACAAGCAGCCCACCCAGGCCGGGTGCCGGGAGGAAAATTCCCCCACAGCATCGACCACCCTGCAGGAGGAACGCCCGCCGCTGGCGGCGACAGAAAACCGGCTCCAACTGCACCCGTTATGGGAATGCCTCGACCTCGCAGAGCCATCGAGCCAGTGGTCAGACGATGCCACCCTCAAAGTGGGCCTGGGGCTGGAGGGGACCCTCGCCCTGCAGTGGCCGCTCCGACACCTACACCTACCTTTCCACTCCTGAAACCAACCTGCCGCGTACCGGCATGGGCTGAGCGGGACTGATAAATGGACACACAGTACCGGTTAACTCTCTCTTCATTCTTCCCTTTAATTTCTCTCTATGCCTTACCTGTGCCAAATGATGTGATATGCCTTTACTCACTACCTTCTAACCGCTACCTTTCTCGTAGCCAACGCTATACTCACAATGTAATCCATGCATATTGTATTAGTTGTAAGGGCAGGACGCACGGGTCCAATATTAGCCGAAAGCATGTTCCCTAACCTGTACTGTTGCTGAGAGCTGCAAATCTAAGATGTGAAACATAGATCCCCTACACTAATATGCCGTTGCCTTTGTTTCACATGTGTTTCACATAGATGTAGTAAGCGCTATGCTGTCAGGATTTTGATACCTACTATGCGACATTCATCTCCTCTATTTAATGCTACTTTAGTTCGTTGCACCTAACTAAATCAGTAACGCTATGTCTCTTTATGTTTCAACAAGTAAAGATCGCAGTCCTTCCTAAGTGTGAAACACAAACCACCTTGTCAGCATTAACGTGTGTTATAAGGATACCTACTAAACGTCACTCTTTTACTTTATTCAATGTTTATTTTACTTGGTGACATTTAACTTAACCTGAAACGCTGTGTTTATTCATGTTTAAAAAGAAAAATATGGCAGTCTTTCTTAGGAGTGTAACACAAACCATCTTGTTAGCATTCACGTGTGTTATCCCTATGTACCTCCTTTTTCTATTCTGTACCCCATAACGCATATGCCATAATAAAAGAAAGATTTAAAAAAAATAAAAATAAAAAGCCGACCCAAATATAAGCTGAGGCCCCTAATTTTACCCCAAAAAACTGGGAAAATGTATTGACTCGAGTATAAGACTAGGGTGGGAAATGCAGCAGCTACTGGTAAATTTCTAAATAAAATTAGATCCTAAAAAAATTATATTCATTGAATATTTATTTACAGTGTGTGTATATAATGTGTGTATATAATGAATGCAGTGTGTGTATGAGTGCAGTGTGTGTGTATGAGTGCAGTGTGTGTGTGTATGAATGCTGTGTGTGTGTGTATGAATGCAGTGTGTGTGTGTGTTGCAGAGCCTTGGTGGGGGGTGGGCATTTTTATTACAATTTTTTTAAAATTATTTTAATAATTTTTTTGTTTTATTAATATTTTTTATTATTATTATTTTTTATTGTATTATTATTTTTAATATTTTATTTTATTATTATATTATTATTTTTTGTCCCCCCTCCCTGCTTGATACATGGCAGGGAGGGGGGCTCTCACTCCCTGGTGGTCCAGTGGCATTGGCAGTTCAGTGGAGGGGGCTGGCAGGAAGCACTTACCTCTCCTGCAGCTCCTGTCAGCTCCCTTCTCCTTCGCGCCAGTCCGGTCAGCTCCCCTGTCAGCTCACACTGTAAGTCTCGCGAGAGCCGCACTATGACCCCGCGGCTCTCGCGAGACTTACAGTGGGAGCTGACAGAGGTGCTGATCGGACCGGCGCGGAGGAGGAGGGAGCGGACAGGAGCTGCAGGAGAGGTAAGTAAACGCACACAGCCTCCGGTCTGTATTATGGCAATGTAATTTTCCATAATACAGACAATTGACTCGAGTATAAGTTGAGTCGGGGTTTTTCAGCACAAAAAATGTGCTGAAAAACTCGACTTATACTCGAGTATATACGGTATATTATATAAAGTTAGCTTGATAATTTTGCATCTTTATAAGGAGTACATTCAATTTTGGTTGCTTTAAAAAGGTTCACATGACATCGTTTTATTTAAAGGACCACTATAGGCACCCAGACCACTTCAGCTCAATGAAGTGGTCTGGGTGCCAGGTCCATCTAGGGTTAACCCTGCAGCTGTAAACATAGCAGTTTCAAAGAAACTGCTATGTTTACATTAGGGTTAATCCAGCCACTAGTGGCTGTCTCATTGACAGCTGCTAGAGGCGCTTCTGCACTTCTCACTGTGAAAATCAGAGTGAGACGATGCTGCCATCCATAGGAAAGCATTGAGAAATGCTTTCCTATGGACTGATTGAATACGCACGCGGCTCTTGCCGTGCATGCGCATTCAGCGCTGACGTTGGAAGAGGGAGAAGATTTCCCCAGCGCAGAGAGAGCCTGGCACTGGAGAAAGGTAAGTGATTGACCCCTTCCATCCCCCTTCATCTGGCGGGAGTGGGACCCTGAGGGTGGGGGGACCTAAAGACCCAATAGTGCCAGGAAAACGTGTTTGTTTTCCTGGCACTATAGTGGTCCTTTAATTCCATTGCAATATTAAAAAATTTAAATTGACATATCTAGGTGTTTGTAGATGCAGTGGTAAAGGGAGAAAAATGAAATGTGGTAGTACTTATAAATGTAGTCAATCGTCTGAGACATTTGCTGAACTTCTGGACAAAGCTGGAAGTTCGCGGCCGTCATTTTAGAATTGGGATTTAGTATTGGAACATATTGTATTGCCTTATAAGGGTGAAGGGAAGCTCAGAATAGATGACTGCCTACTCTGAGTCCTCTGAGTGGTAATGACGCAAAACAAGGCCTGGGAGTAAAGAGATAATTATGTGATAGTGGAGGCTTGGAATCTTAAGCCGAACTACCCGGTGTTACTGGATGTTCGCTGCCACCATATTGGATTCGGGCACTCTGGGAAAATAGAATAATAAATTAACCGCAACTGTGGTTGAACTACATTTATTCATTTATTTAATTGAAGTGGTCTGGGTGCACTGTCCCTGTCCCCCTAACTCTGCAATGTAAAACAATGCCATTTCAGGAAAACAGCAATGTTTACATTGCAGAGTTAGGATAACCTCTAGTGGTTGTCTTCCAGCGTCTTCAAAATCCCACTAGGAAAGCAATGATTCAATGCATTCCCATAGGGAAGGTCTAATGCATATAAGGTGCTTGCTGCGTATGCACATCAGGTCCTTCCATCGGCGTAAAATTGTGGGAGGTGGAGAACGATTCAGCACCAATAGACCTCAATACTGAAAAGTGGTAAGTTAAAAAAGTGTTATTAATCACCGGGTGGGGCAGAAGGACACTATAGCATTAGGAATATGGTTTTCTATTCCTAATGCTATAGTGTTCCTTTAATTATAAAGTCCCTGCCCTCACTGAAACATGGCTCATCGTGCCCACAGAGGAATAGCAGTCACACAAATTGGTTGAATAAGCCCATTAGTAACCATGTGAGCTGCAACGCTATATCATGTAGCCCCATGTAGCTAGAGCACAGCTGAGCGGAAAAGGGCCTTGACAGGGGTTAGGAGGCGGGCAGAGGAGGAAGGAAGCTAGGAGTGGAGTTATGGGTAAGTAGGTTGGACTATTTAAATAGGCAGCCATTTTAGGTAAGTCATTCTAATTTCCTACCTGGTCGAGTTTGTGTGCACTTCGGTGTTTCACTGATTTGGCCTGGTAGGGTTTTTTTTTTGTTTCCCTGCAGGGCCGATGGACGACGTGGAGCGGCTGTTGGAGGGGATCCGGTCGACGGCGAGACACCAAGGTGCCGACTGGTTGCGGGCCCAGCTGGGACCGGCCTGGTGCAGGCGGCGGAACGGGACGGTGGAGGGCCGGTCCGGGCCAGGAGGCCCCCACGGAGGCTAAGCCCGGGCGCGAGGCCCGGTGAAGGCGATGCTGGCGGCCTTGGGGACTCCGGTGCAGGCGGCGGCAGGCCTGGTAGCATCGTGGTTGAGGCCCTGCCTCCCCGCGTGCGGCTGGGGCCTCAGAACGGTGCCTGGCAACGGGCGGATGCCCTGGACGGTGGCGTCGCAGCTCCCATGGCGGAGGTGGACGGGTGGCCCCCTGGAAGGTCGGGGGGCGCGGAGGTGCGGCCCAGGAGGGATCCGGTCCCATTGGACGTAGCGGTTGGCGGGGTAGAAACAGGGAGTACACACGGCCGGCCCCCGGGTCAAGAGGCAAGTGCAAGGTGCTCCGGCCAGGGCCCGCTTGGCAGGCAAGACAAGGGGGGGATTCCCGGGCGCGCAGGGGCCGGGGGGTGGCGTCGGGAGGCGGGCAGGCCCTTCTGGGTACGTCAGGTCTGGAGGGGGGGAGGCCAGGGGTGCCCAGGGCAGCGCTGGGGTCCCTGGTAGGAAGCGTGCTGCGAGGGATGGGGGGGCTGGGGTCCGTGGGGGGACTGCAGGCTCCTCTGACAGGGTGGGTGGGTCCTCTGCGGGTACTAGGAGTAGGCCTGTGCAGTGGGGGCAGGCTGGGTGTGGTGGGACTGGAAAGGGGGCTGGGGAGGCCGTGGTAGCGCGGAGTTGTGGGGGTGCAGGGCGATGCCGGGCGTGGAGCCCGCTCGGGTGGGGGGCCGGGTTCTCCCCAGGCGAGTGGTCAGTTGGATGCGCATAGTCTTAGGGGGGGGTCTGGTTTGGGGTATAGCAGTTAGGTCCTCGGGGTCTGGGGGGAGGGTGGGTAGGTGCCGGCGGCACCGGTCCACGTCATGCAGCTCGGCCGGGGATAGGGCAGTGACCCCCAGGCATCGTCGGCGGGGGCGGTCCCCGAGTACGGACGGGAGGAGTCGGAGTCCCAGGGGTGCCCAGGCGCAACGGGTACAGGGCTGTAGACGGGAGGCTTTGGTGGTGGGTAGGCGCTCCCAGGGCCCGGATGGGAAGGGGGCACGGACTCAGTACACCCTACCCAGGACTTCTTCTCCTATTTCCAGGTCTCGGAGCCGTTCCCCATCTGTGAGGGCGAGGCACCGGGTGGGCTCCCCGGTCGGCAGACTATCTGCGGATGTCGCTCATCCTGGACGTCTGGCGCTCGACAACGCAGCCCCTGCAGCTATGGGGATGAGGGGCTTGGCTGGTGAGTCCAGCGAGTCGCTGCACTCCAGCGCACTTGTACATACACTACAAGCACTACTCCACTCATTGGGAGCGGGGGGTGACACGGAGGGCAGCATGGTTCGGGTGTGGGCTTCGGGGGCTGGGGTCGCGGTTGCTAGTGGGGGGAGTTCGGAGGGGCCTCACTCCAGCGGAGACGCAGGGGTGACGGTGGAGGCGGCGGATACGGGGACGGAGCGGGCGGAATTGTCAGGGGGTATTCCCGATGCGGCTAGGCAGCACGCATATGTCTCCTTTGCGGGCCCACTGCGGGTGCATCTTAAACAGGACGTGAAGGACAAGGGTGAGTTCTGCGAGATCTTTTCCCTTCTCCCCTTGGAGGACTTCATTGACCTCAAGGAGGAGGATAAAAAAGACGAAAAGAAGGAGGAGGAGGAAAAACGGAAGCGGTATCGTAAGATTCCGAAGTCGTTTGGTAACTGGTTGCGGGCGTTTTGCGTGCTGGCCAGCGTGCTAGGCGAGAAATCGCCGGAGTTATGCTCGTCCCTGTTCTGCTATTTGGACGGAATTTGGGAGACGTACCGCACCTATGGGGGGTTGGCATGGTGGCGGTACGTTGAGCAGTTTCGGCAACGACTGACGGCTAATCCGGGTATGAGGTGGGATCAAATGGACCTGCCTCTATGGATGAAACTGATGATGGCGCAGAAGGCGCAGCCCTTTCAGCACACGGCCGGCGCAAAGGGGCAGTCCGCCTCGTCGGCCGCCTTTCAAAAGGGCTTATGCTGGCTCTTTAACGTGGGCCAGTGCAAATGGGGGACCGCCTGTTGCTTTAAGCACGAGTGCTCAGGCTGCGTGGGGGCTCACGGGCTCAATTGTTGTTTCAAGAAAGGAAAGTCGGGAGCTGCCGGGGCTGCTACCGCGGCCGGGGGGACTCCCTCTACTCCGGGGCTTATCCCCGGTGATGCTAGACGCGATGGAGCCGTGGCTAAGCCGCTATGGTAACAAGGCGGGTGCCGATGTGCTCAGGGCGGGTTTTGGACACGGGTTCTTCATTCCATTCCGGGAGAGGGGGGGAACGGGGAGGTTGCACAACTTAAAATCGGTTGCGGACTTCCCGGGTGTGGTGCGGGAGAAGCTGGGCAAGGAAGTCGCGCTGGGAAGGATGGCGGGCCCGTTCACGGTACCTCCGCTGGAGGGCTTACGGGTTTCCCCCCTCGGGTTGGTTCAGAAGAAGTAACCGGGGAAATTCAGGCTCATTCACCATCTCTCCTACCCGAAGGGCGAGTCGGTGAATGACGATATTGATAAGGAGTTATGCTCGGTCTCGTATTGTAAGGACATGAAGGGGTGCTGCCCTGCAACAGCACTGTCCCTTTAAGTGTGGGAACCAACTTAGCAGAGAAATAATGCTAGGACACGATAAATGGAGTAATAAAGAAAATGTATTAAGGAAAACCAAAAGGATATATATATATATATATATATATATATATATATATATAATATATACAAAACAAAATATGACAATGCCACAAATATATACAATAACCCAATATATACAATAGAGCAGGCAGAGTCCACGATAGTCCTAGGCAAAGGTAAAGGCTTAGTCAGGGTAGTGCAGCCACCAAGTACTAAATGAACATCAAGGGGCAAAGCCCTAAGCAGGTCACACATAAATAATGCAGCAAGGTCAGAATCACTGGAGAAGGAGTCTAGGCAGGAACACTGCAGGCGAACACTGGAACAGGAGGCACAGGACACAGGACCAGGCAGAGACAAGAACACAGGACCATAAGGACATCGGAACACCGGATCAGGAAACACAGGATACTCAGGATACTCAGGATACACAGGAAACAAGACACAACGAGACAGGAGCAAGGAGCCAGAATCACGGGAACCAGGAAACAGCAGGTACAGGGTCAAGGATAGAGGATAATGATCTGACCGGGAGTGAGGGGAGAAACCAGAATATATAGGTGCTAAACAAGGGCCAGGTGTAGTGCCTAACGAAAGGAAATGAGAAACAGTGCCAAACAGAAACAGTGGTGAGTGCGAGTACTGCACGAGGGCATGTCGACTAAGGAGTGTCGTGACACGTATGCATCATTCGACCGGGTGGTCGAGCTGGTAAAGCGTGCCGGGCGCGGGGCGCTGATGGCGAAGGTGGATATCGAGGCCGCCTTTCGGCTGCTGCCGGTCCACCTGGATTGTCATCACCTGCTGGGGTATTTTTTCGACGGGGCTTATTTCGTGGACTTGTGCCTCCCTATGGGTTGTTCCATCTCGTGCTCCTACTTTGAGAAATGTAGTACTTTTCTCGACTGGGTGGTCCGTGTTGAGGCGGGGAGCAGTTCTGTGGTGCACTATTTGGACGATTTCCTTTGTGTGGGGCCGGCTGACTCCTCCGCGTGCCTGTACGTGCTTCGGACGATTGAGTGGGTGGCGAATCACTTCGGGGTTCCGCTGGCGACGGATAAGATGGAGGGCCCGGCGACGTGCCTTAGTTTCCTGTCGGCTGCGACGGCAGGGGTCCGATCCCCACGCCATTTCATTCGGGTGTCTGCGGCCATGAGAGCCAACTTGGACATATGGGACTCCTTCCTGAGGAATTTTAACGGGACGGTGTTCTTCCGGCAGGAGGGCGTGTCGGCAGCGGAGTTGGAGCTGTTCACAGATGCATCGGGTAGTGTGGGTTTCGGGGCGTACTTTGGCAGGAAATGGTGCGCGGAGAGGTGGCTGGAAGCGTGGGGGTCGAGCCCCCTCATGCGCAACCTGGCTTTCCTGGAATTATTCCCGTTGGTTGTCGCGATGGCGCTATGGGGTGAGGGGCTGTGGGACCGGAAGGTGGTCTTTTTCTCGGACAATATGGCGGTGGTGCACGCAGTGAATAATCAGTCTGCTGCTTCGAAGCCAGTGGTTCGGTTGCTGCGGCGTCTTGTGTTAATGTGCATGTTGCGAAATGTAGTTTTTCGCGCACGCCATGTGCCTGGGAATTTGAACGATGTGGCTGACGCTCTGTCTCGTTTTCAGTGGTCCCGATTCTGGAAGGTGGCGCCGGAGGCGTTGGAGGTGGGTCAGGCGTGCCCGGACGAGATGTGGCAGCTGGGAGCATCCTGCTTGGGGGACTTGTGAAGGCTTCTCTGGCGCCGGCCACGTGGGCCGCATACAGTAAGGTCTGGGGCTCTTGAGAGCGGTCAATAGAAGGGCTGGATCGCGTATTATTGGGGGAATCACTCGGGGACACTTGTCAATTGCTGGCCAAAGTGGCGTCCCCGGCGGTGGTAGACAGGACCATGGCAGCGATGGCCTTCTGGTTCAGGCTGCGCGGGGAGGTGGATTTTACCAAGACATTCGTCATCAGGCAAGCACTAACGGGGTATAGGAAGGGCCGCAGGCTGCCTGACGCCAGGCGCCCAGTGTTGGTTCGGGTGTTGGGGGATCTTGTCATGATGTTGCCTGAGGTTTGTTTCAGCGGGTTTGAGGTGTCTCTGTTCAGGGCGGCTTTTCTATTGGCCTTTTTCGGGGCTTTCCGGATAGGGGAGTTGTGAGCGCCAATAGGGCTACATCTGGGGGTCTGCTGATTTCAGGGGTTCGGGTTCTGGAGGGGAAAGTGGTGGTGCACCTGGCCAAATCCAAGACGGATGTCAATGGCGTGGGCAGGGACGTGACGCTGCGAGCCTTACCGGGTGCTGTATTGTGCCCGATGGCCGCTGTGGAGGGGTACCTGGCCCAGAGGCCGGCGGTGGGGGGATCCCTGTTGGTACATGCGGATGGCTCTTTCCTTTCCCGATTCCAATTTACCAAGATGTTTCGGTTGGGCCTTACGAAGTTGGGGCTTCGGGCGGAGAGGATTGGAACACACTCCTTTCGCATTGGGGCGGCCACGGAGGCCGCACGGTTGGGTCCAGGGGATGAGACAGTGAAGCGTATAGGGAGATGGGAGTCGGTGAGGCTCCGTTCATATGTGCGTTTGGGTTTACTGGAATAAAAGAAAAAAAAGGGGGGGAACACTATACAACGGGCCTGTTGGGGGGGAGGTTTCCTTCCTTTGATTTCTCTCACTGTTTGTTTTCCTCTCCCCCACCCAGGCCGTGTTGCATGGATCGCGGGCCATTCTTTTGTCTACTGGGCCGAGAGGAGGGTTGCAGCTCGAGCTCAGGGCCAGCAGCTGGGCTTTCCAAGGGACCAGTTGGCAGTGCAATGGTTTGGGTACAGGGGATTTTGCTGGGGGGAAGTCTGCGGGGCAGTGTTTTGAATGGTTGCGAATGGGCATAGGCCGGACCTGCTGGTCTTCCATGCGGGGGGCAACGCCTTGGGCCTCACACCGCAACGACGGCTGGTTAAGTGGATGAAGCAGGACCTCAACAAATTGAGGGACCTGCTTCCTAGGGTAATGTTAGTTTGGTCAGAGATCGTCCCGAGGCGCCGGTGGCGGCACGCACGGGATCCGGTAGCCATCGATAAGTGCAGGAAGAAGGTGAACAGCTTAATGGCAAGCTTTGTGAGGAAAGTGGGGGGTGTGGTAGTGCGGCACGATGAGTTGGAAGGCGGGTTGCCGTAGTACTACCGCTCGGACGGGGTTCATCTCTCGGCAGTGGGTTTGGATCTGCTGAACTTGGGGTGGCAGGAAGGAATGCAAAAGGCGCTATTTCTTCGGGGTGGCGGAGCTCAGACAGCTTAAGGGATCAAGGTCTGAGCTTGTGGCGGGATAGGGAGCTGAAGGAGAAGAAATAGGCTCCCAAGGATGAACGTGATGGAAACAAAAAGTGGTGGTCATTGGTGGTTGATAGGTTTCGAGTCCTGTCAGTGGCTCAGAACCTGGTGGGACAAGGGTATCCGGGTATACCCCTGCCGTGGTTAATGTATGGTTGGCACTTTAAGTTGGTATGTTGGAATAATGTTGGTGTATGTTAAATATATATGTGTTATTTATATGGGGGTCATTGCCTTTTATATTAACAGAAGGATTCGGGTGCGAGGGCGGAGTATGGGAGGCAATGACCCATGTTCTACTTGTTAAGTTATTATCATTATTATTATTATTATTATAAAAATTATTGAAATGGTTATTAATTAAGATTGTTTAATAAAGCTGTGGACAAATTGTCCCATACACCCTAGTGTCTGTGTGTTATTGGGTTAGGTATGTGGGTTGATTGTTCTGGATTCCGACTGCCCAAATGGCGACTATACACAGGTCAAGTCTTCAACTCTTGTTACTGAACAAACATTCACATCACATTCATCCCTAGGATTGCCACCTGAGCTATGCATTTTTGTACAACATCTTTTTAAAGAAATCTGAGGAAAAAGCATTGTCAAACATGAATAGTTTATGCATAAAGAAAAACAAATATGAGAGCATGACATATGCAGAAGCTCAGCGTTACATAAAGACTAATATTGATCAATACAAATTAAAACACTGACTTAGTAAACAATGAACATCAAATCACAGATAAAGATTAATGGAATTTTCAGATTTAACATTCATAGACAAATAATAGTTGCAACTAAATATGACTTTACCTACATAACTATTACAAAGTAGCCAAATACAAAGAGGAAAAAAAGGGGTAGACAACACGGGAATGGGGGGAAGAGGATAGAGAAAAGAAACCACAATAAACGCACCAGTGCTCCACAAGAGAGTACTGAGTCCAGGAGACAGACACCCACAGACACAATAGTGGTGGTTGAGCAATGTTTTTAACTGCTATGTCATTACACACATTAGCTACCACTAATTAAGTATTTCCATTCAACTTGTTGAAGTCACAGTTGTCTAGAAAAACATTTGCTGAGGTGGCAACCCTTTTCCACTCATATCACCTTTCACGCAAGCAAAAAGCATTCTCTCCAACCATACAGCATATGTTATTTTTAATTCAAAGATTACTTTTTCAAATTCAAATTTTATATTTTATGTTTAATAAATTAATGTTTTTTTTAATATTCTTATGCCATTTTAATTTTTTTATGTTTTCCTTTGGACATAATCTCCATTATTTCTATTAACCCATCCTTTTTTATTATTCTTTTATTTTTATTTTATTTCATTTTTTTAAAATTTTGATAAATGTAATCTCATTTCTTATATTTTCATTTTTTTCTTTTGGAAACTTTTTTTGCAAATTAACCTTTTCTTTAGTTTTTTAATTTTATTAACGTTAATGATCATTTATTATATGAACACTTTAGAATTAGAAACACAAACGTGTATTCCTAAAGCTAGACTACATATTTACATATACTTGGCCTCCCTTAGTTATGCAAAATAGAGCATTTTAATTTCTTATTTCCCAAACAGAGAAGCACTATAGTGTATTATGGATATGGTAAGCATAACTTGGACTTTTTAGATTTCTAGTTTAATTTACTCTAATGGACAAGTATTGTATTTGTATTTAGGAGTTTTTCATTAATATATAGAAACATAGAAACATATAATGTGACGGCAGATAAGAACCATTCGGCCCATCTAGTCTGCCCAATTTTCTAAATACTTTCATTAGTCCTTGGCCTTATCTTATAGTTAGGATAGCCTTATGCCTATCCCACGCATGCTTAAACTCCTTTACTGTGTTAACCTCTACCACTTCAGCTGGAAGGCTATTCCATGCATTCACTACCCTCTCAGTAAAGTAATACTTCCTGATATTTTTTTTAAACCTTTGTCCCTCTAATTTAAGACTATGTCCTCTTGTTGTGGTAGTTTTTCTTCTTTTAAATATAGTCTCCTTCCTACTACCAACAATCAAACTATCTGACCCCTGATCAATCGGGCTTTCACCAGAATCACTCCACTACAACTGCCCTCTTAAAAGTTTGCAATGACATCCAAACTGGCATGGAACAAGGAGACCTAACTGGAGCTATTTTCCTTGGTTTTGCTAAGGCCTTTGACACAGTAGACCATGACATTCTGCTGCACAAACTCAAAAACTCTGGTATTGGTGATCATTCGCTAGACTGGTTTCGATCATATGTATCGGATCGCTCGCAATATGTGTCCATTTCTGACAGCGACTCCCTCCCTCTCCCAGTCACGTGTGGTGTTCCCCAAGGTTCCATTCTCGGCCCCCTACTATTTACATTATTTATAAATGATCTGCCTAATGTCTGCAAATCCTCAAATGTACACATGTACGCAGATGACACGGTAATCTATGCGAGCAATTCTGATCTACCGCAGCTTGAGGCTGTGCTCCAAGACCAGTTCACAGTGGTAGAAAAGTGGATTGCAAAAAACAAACTCTTCCTGAACACTGACAAAACTGTCACAATGATCTTTGGAACAGTACCTAAATTACACAAATTACACAATTCCCACCTATCCATCAAAACAAATTCCAACGGCACACTGACTGCAGTCCACTCTTTCAAATACTTGGGAATGATGTTAGACCCCAATCTATCTTTTGGCCTGCACATAGAAAAGCTTGCATCTAAACTTTATCCAAAACTAGGTGCCCTGTACAGAAACAAATCCTGCCTAAGCCCTACAGTAAAGGAAAGATTGTACAGCAAATGCTGATGCCAATCATTGATTATGGGGATGTATTATATGCATCTGCATCGCAATCCCACATTAATAAACTCAACACATTGTATAACTCGTGCTGCCGATTTGTGCTACAATGCGATTACAGGACCCACCATTGTGACATGCTAAAAGAACTAAACTGTCTGTCGCTGGAATCCAGACGCACCCTTCTTCTTTCCAGCCTTGTGTTTAAGAGCTTTTCTGGGAAACTCCCACCCTACCTGAGCACAATGCTTTCCCCGGCTATTCCCACTTCCTATAACCTCCGATCTAGTACCAACACTTTACTTAGTCTACCTCAATACAAAAAGAAAGCAGCCCGATCCTCCTTCTCCTACAGAGCACCGCAATTGTGGAACGACCTCCCACACACTTTCAAATCTTCCCTAAGCCTAGAGTATTTTAAGAGATCCATCTCTACATACCTCAAAACAGAATGCACCTGTCATGGTTGATTATATATGTCCTACCTGTTCTGTGTTAAATTTTTTATTTATTGTGTATTAATATTGTTTTTGTATTTTATTGTACCCTAATTGTAACAATGCAATGATTTGTGGACCCAGGACATACTTGAAAATACTTGTATCTTTCCTGGTAAAATATTTTATAAATAAATAATAAATTAAATAATAATAATATATAAAAGTAATTTTTTACTTTCTACATTTTCTTGTTGTCTTTTACGGTGTTTCATTTTTATTATTTTGGTTAGTTGTTGCTATAGTCGTTTATTTGTTTTTGTTCTTTGTGACAAAACAAAAAAACATTTTTTGTTTTCAAAGAAGTGTTATTTTTGTTACTCTTCTGTTTTTTAGTCTTTTCTTTCTTTTAATAAATATTGTTTTCATTTTTGTGGTTTTTTTTTCATAGAAGTGGGTTTTTGCAATTTTTTTCATTTGTTATGAAAAAAACATGCTTGCAAAAGCTGCTCACCTGACACTTGCAGCCTTTGGTGGGTCTCCTGTAGCTTAGCTCCTATATCCTGACTGGATATTTCCGCTGGAATTCACGCTAAGCTGGAAGAAGAGCCTTTCAGTGTTTATAGTCCCATTCCTCAAACATCAGACGACACATAATGCTTGGGTGAACAACAGCCTATATTGGAAACAATGCCAGTTTATATACACAGACCTCCAGCATGGGGGCTCCATTCAAGGTATAGTCCTAGTCTTTGTGTCTGGGAGAGAGTTGCAACATCCACCGCTTAATTTAATTATCTCCCAGGCACAGAGAAGTCTACCATGAAACCGTTTAACATACTAGAATCCCCACATATCCTACATCTCCAAATACTCCGTGTTGGAGCGCCCAACATGGGAAATTAGCTCTCTGATGCATGGGAAATTGTGGAAATGCCACTTAGTCAAACTTTAGACCAACCGCAATGTCGGGCACGCGGACTGTATAAGGAGAAGCCCCATGAGGTTTGATGGAGCGAAGTGGGTGGTAAGTATAGCGCTCGCGCTAGGGGTTAAATGCAGGTTAGGGTTAATTGCAAGACAGCTCGCGCTGGCAGTAAGGGCGGCAAGCTCGCGACCAGGGCATGAGCCCTGATTGGTAGATAGCAGCGCGAGGACAATAGTGGAGGGAAAAATAGGGGTATAAATTAAAGGGCGCCAAAATTAATTGCCTCAGCTTGTGCCAGACAAATCCAAAGGTTGGCTATATATTAAAATATTTAAGCTGCTGTTCCCACCCACCCTCCCCCCTTTTTTATTTATTTTATGTCGTGACCTTATTATGGGATGTAAGTCGCCCTCCTGGTCATCACAGGCGGGTGGATTTGGTGGATTTGGTTGAAGAGATATTTCTGGCTCCTGGCTTTGGAGGGGGGCGGAGCCTTGGAAAGTGGTTATTTAATATGTTGGTTTTAAAAGTTATGGTTTATTATTATTCATATGGTTATGGTTTAATTGGAATTATGAAATCCGTAATAAAGGTCCACGGCCATTCTCCAAGGTGTATCACTAAAGTTATTAAATAAACATTTTGATTGAAAATTTGCTTGCGTTTATTTATTTATGTTTCACTTCGATTGCAACATTCAAACCTCATGAATAAAGAAGAAGATATTAAAAGTATTTTACAACAAGTAATAAAATAATAATAGTAATAAATAATAAAAATAAAAGAGACAGACTAATACTGTTCAAATTACAATGTATGAACATATATATACACTCAAAGGTATATTTAAAACCCCTAATGACCAAAAAATTTGATAATGATGCAAGTTATAAGAGGCATCCTTAGAGTATAGGTAATACTAAAGAAAACAGCATAGATATTTAAAGTGCACATCATGTGTCCAATTTATATACATGTAGTAGAGTAGCTGTAGAAAGATTATATTAAGATAAAGGCACAAAAAGCAATTAGATGATAGATATAGGTTGCCACACGGACTTTGTGGTTTATTTACTGCAATGTAGCCCCATGTAGCCAAAAGCACAGCTTAAGCGGAACAGGGCCTTGACAGGGGTTAGGAGGCGGGCCTAGGAGGAACAGACAGGACAGGTGGGTTGTGGGATACGGGGGTTTGACTATTTAAATGAGGAGCCATTTTGTAGTGTTCACTTTTAATTTCCTACCCGGTTTAGTTTGTGTGCATCTTGTGCTCTCTAAACTTGCTGGGTAGGGCCTTTTCCTCTTTTGTCTCCTCTGCAGGGCCATGGATGTCGTGGAGAAGCTCTTGGAGGGGATCAGAACAGCGGCGCGGCAACAGGGAGCGGAGTGAGTGCAGGCCCAACTGGGCCCGGTCCTTGCTGCAGCGGCTGGACGGGATACTGGAGGTGCGCGCCCGGCGCGGGCCAGGAGGCCCCCGAGGCGTTTGAGCCCAGGTGGAGAGCCGGAGGTCGGAGGCACAGGCATGCGGGAGGCGGCTGTTGAAGGCCGCAGCAGGCCCGGAGGCTGCCTGGTCGAGGCTCTGCCTCCCAGTGTGCGGCCAGGACATCGCCGGCGCACCCTATGAGCTGGATGGGGCCGTGCGCGGAGCTGGACCCAAGATGGCGGCGGGACGGCCCGGTGCGGAGCCTGGCGGGGCGGGGTCACGGCCCAGGAGGGCGCCCCCATCGGTCATGGCGGTGGACGGCGGCGCACGGACCAGGACGGTCCAGGACAGGCCCAGGACACAGTGTAGCGGTACTTACCTTATCCGGGGGCCGGACGCGGTCCTCTCTTCAAGCCGCGCGCGGTCCTGCGGCTGCACGAGCCGCGCGCGGCTCGTCCGACTGTTCTGACAGAAAGGCGGGCAGTGACCGCGAGAAGCGGTCACGTGTCCCGCCTGCAGCTAAGAGCGCGCCGCGAATCTCGGGCGCGCTCTTAAAGAGACAGTGGGAGCCTAAATTGCAAAAAGGCTCCCATTGGCTCCTGTCATGCCAATCACCCCATACACTTACCTGTTGGGGGAGTGGAAGTGACAGGAGCCAATCACATTAGTTTGAAGGCTACTTATACTTACCCTTTTCCCTTAGTTCCTTGCCCTATCGTGGTTTCTGCTACAGTTCCCTTTAGTGCTTGTTGTGTTCAGTTGTGTTTCTCCGTATTTGACCTTGGCTTTGTATTCTGACTTCGTTTTCGCTTTATCCTATTCTGTACTGTTTGCCGGCTTGCTGATTCCTGTGTACCAGTCCCCGGCTAGTTTTCGTTTACGCTGTCTCTTTGTGCCCTTGACCTCGGATCGTTCCTGACTCTGTCTTATCCTATTACGTCGAGTCCGGCCACTCTAAGGTCCGGTAGACGTATCTCTCCTCTGTACTGTCATCTGTTAGGGCTGGATCCTGCGTGTAGGGGTATATACTCGTTACATTACGATAGGGCCATGGACCCCGCAGATTTAGCTCAACAGATGGCGACCCATGAGGCTAGATTTGTAGAGCAGGATCACCGTATGGATCAAATAGCTCAGGCTCTCCAGACGCTCTTAGCTAGAACCATTCCAGCAACCGCACCTAACCCTCCTGCACCCCTGCTTCCTGAAGTATCGACTATGCCTAACGCTACAGCACATTTAACGCCTCCTCCTAGGTATGGAGGGGATTCTAAGACATGCAGAGGGTTCATTAACCAAATAGAGTTTCATTTTGAAATGTATCCACGTTCATTTCCCACAGAGAGGTCTAAAGTTGGGTTCTTTATGCACCAACTTACCGACAAAGCACTTGAATGGGCAAACCCTATTTGGGAGGCTAATGGACCTATGGTGCATAACTTTCACAGTTTCCTAACAGCTTTTCGCAGAACTTTTGATACTATGAAAAGGTCTAAGAATGCCGCTAGAGCATTAATGAGGGTTAAACAGGGTTCTAGGTCTGTGGCTGATTACGCTATACAGTTTCGTACCCTTGCCTCACAGGTCGATTGGACCAATAATGGGTTAACTACGGCCTTCATGGAAGGTTTATCAGACTCTATATTGGATGAGGTAGCAGCTAAGGAGCTTCCTATTGCCTTAGAGGACCTTATTGACTACCTCATCGATATAGATAATAGGATTCGTGACAGGCTCTATACTAAGAACAGGAATAGACGTTTTGTTACACCTATTCAACCCAGAGTTAATATACCGGAGAGTGTTAAAGTACCTGAAGAGGAACCTATGCAATTAGGGGTTGCCAAACTCTCAGATACTGAGAAATTACATAGGAGAAGGGAGGGACTCTGCCTATATTGTGGTAAGAGAGACCATATGGTAAAGGAGTGTCCTCTGCTCCCGGAAAACTCTCGCACCTAAGACCTTATAGGGGACTGGCCTTGGGTGTGATTTCTAAGTCTCCTACTTTGCCTCCTAACCGACTGCTTCTCCCTGTTTCTTTACATATGGGAGAGAGTTGTATAGTTGAAAACATAGACGCCCTGGTTGATTCTGGGGCAGCCGAGAACTTTATAGACTCTGGTTTTGTAAAGAGAAACAATATTCCCATCAGAGAGAAGGAGATACCCTTGGCCGTTGAGGCCATAGATGGTAGACCATTGATATCTCCTGTTGTTACTCACGAGACTGCACCGCTACACATGTACACAGGGGTTCTACACTATGAAACCATTCGGTTCCAGGTCATCACCTCTCCCTCTTCACAGTTGGTGTTAGGGTATCCATGGTTACGTGCCCACAATCCCATTTTTGACTGGGAGACAGGGCAGATAAAATCATGGAGTGAAGCCTGCCATGAGTCATGTACTATTGAAGTCACGCCTGTGAATTCTATTAACGTTCCTACTGTTCCTCCTTTATCTACGACTATACCCTCTCAGTATTTAACTTTAAAGACTGTCTTTGATAAAAGAGAGGCTGACAAATTACCGCCTCACAGACCCTACGATTGTGCTATTGATTTGTTGCCTGGTACTATACCTCCTAAGGGCAGGGTGTACCCCCCATCGGTTCAAGAAAACCGTGTCATGGAGGAGTACATTAAAGAGTCATTAGACAAGGGATTTATTAGAAGATCCTCTTCTCCGGCTGGAGCGGGGTTCTTCTTTGTATCAAAGAAAGAAGGTGATTTAAGACCTTGCATTGATTATAGAGGTCTTAACAAGATCACCATCAAAAATGCTTACCCTATACCTCTAATAACAGAATTGTTTGACAGGCTCAAACATGCTACGGTATTCACCAAATTAGATCTTAGAGGAGCATACAATTTGATACGTATTAAAAAGGACCACGAATGGAAGACAGCCTTTAACACTCGGTCAGGTCATTATGAGTATACCGTCATGCCATTTGGGCTTTGCAATGCCCCAGCAGTGTTCCAAGAATTTATTAATGATGTCTTAAGGGATTTTATTCACTCATTTGTTATTGTGTACTTGGATGACATTTTAATATATTCTACAGACATTCCCGCTCATCACAGACATGTTACAACAGTTCTGAAGACCCTTCTTGCTAATGGTCTTTATTGCAAATTAGAAAAATGTCTATTCGACCAGTCCGAGGTCCAGTTTTTAGGGTATTTGATTTCCGCCGAGGGTTTTCGGATGGATCCCCAGAAGCTCGCTGCAGTCATAGAATGGCCTCTGCCGCAAGGTCTGAAAGCCATCCAGCGTTTTCTGGGGTTCTCTAATTATATTAGACGTTTTATCAAAGGTTTTTCGTCTATAGTAGCGCCTATAACTCGTATGACTAAAAAGGATGGCAATACACGTGTCTGGTCTACTGAGGCACTTCAGGCTTTTGACTTTCTTAAGACTACGTTCGCCTCTGCCCCTATTTTACAGCATCCTGTCCCCTCATTGCCATATATACTTGAGGTTGATGCTTCCGATATAGGGGTAGGTGCTGTCTTATCCCAAAGAGAGTCTCCTGACAAGCCATTGCATCCTTGTGGCTTCTTTTCTAAACAAATGTCCAAGGCAGAGAGGAATTATGATGTGGGTAATCGCGAACTCCTTGCTATCATTTTAGCACTCAAAGAATGGAGACATTTGCTAGAAGGAACTAAGGATCCTATTCTCATATTTACAGATCATAAGAACCTATCCTACCTTAGCGAAGCTAAAAGATTGTCTTCAAGGCAGGCTAGGTGGTCACTGTTCTTGTCTCATTTTAATTATATAATCACCTATAGGCCAGGTGACCGGAACACTAAAGCGGACGCTCTGTCCAGACAATTCGAGACTATTGACAAACAGGAGATTGATGTCACTCCTGTCATTCCCCCAGACAGGATAATAGCAACTACTATATTGTCTATTTCCTCGTCCCTCTTGCAGGCCATACAAGCGAAACAAGGCATGGCACCCAGCGAGAGGCCTAATGATAAATTGTTCGTTGACATTCCCGAGAGACGGGATATTCTGTCACTTTATCACGATACTAAGACTGCTGGACATCCTGGTATTTCCAAAACAGTGTCAGCCGTTTCTCGGTATTTCTGGTGGGATACCTTACGTAAGGATGTTACTGACTATATAAGTGCTTGTACTACTTGTGCATGTATGAAAACCTCTCGTAGAGTTCCTTGTGGGCTGTTGCATCCGTTGCCCGTTCCCGAGAGACCTTGGTCTAATCTATCAATGGATTTTATTGTTGAATTACCCCCTTCGAATGGTAACACAGTCATCCTAATGATAGTAGATCGGTTTTCCAAAATGGCTCACTTTGTGTCTCTTCGCAAGTTGCCCACTTCCAAGGATTTGGCTCTTATCTTCGCTAGAGAAGTGTTTCGGTTACATGGTATTCCCTTATCTATTGTATCCGATAGGGGTAGCCAATTTATTTCCAGGTTCTGGAAAGCCTTTTGTTCGGAGATGGGTATTTCCCTCTCATTTTCTTCCGCTTACCATCCCCAGTCTAATGGAGCTGCTGAACGTGCCAACCAGTCTCTAGAGCAGTACCTCCGTTGTTTTGTGTCTCACCATCAGGACAATTGGTCTGACCTGCTTCCTTGGGCTGAATTTGCTCGGAATAATGCCACTCATGATTCTTCCGGCAAAAGCCCTTTTTACGTTGTCTATGGCCAGCATCCCGTTGTTCTTCCGGCTGCATTCTCCTCTCAGGGCATGCCAGTTCTGGATGAGCATTTGGCTGGTTTGCGTAATACTTGGGAGCAGGTTCACCGTTCTTTGGTGGACTCTGCTGCCCGCCAGAAGGCTCAGGCTGACAAGCATCGCAGAGCGGCTCCTTCCTATGTTGTGGGGGACAGGGTTTTGCTTTCCACACGGAATATTCGCCTCCGGGTGCCTTCTATGAAATTGGCTCCCCGCTTCATTGGTCCTTATCGCATTATACATAAGGTTAATCCCGTTTCTTATGCCTTGGGTCTGCCTAAGAATCTGCGTATACCCAATGTATTTCACACCTCTTTGTTGAAGCCTTACGTACACAACCGCTATACCCGGCATACTCCCCCTCCCCCTCCTGTCTCTGTGGAGGGTCATGAGGAGTTCGAAGTATCTGCTGTTATTGACTCTCGTTTTCTTAGGGGTCGGCTTCAGTACTTGGTACATTGGAAGGGTTATGGGCCTGAGGAGCGCAGTTGGATTTCTGCGGATGCTGTTCATGCTCCCCGCCTTGTACGTTCTTTCCATTCGCGTTTTCCTGCCAGGCCTGGTCCTGCCCGCCCGGAGGGCGTGTCCTCAGGGGGGGGTACTGTAGCGGTACTTACCTTATCCGGGGGCCGGACGCGGTCCTCTCTTCAAGCCGCGCGCGGTCCTGCGGCTGCACGAGCCGCGCGCGGCTCGTCCGACTGTTCTGACAGAAAGGCGGGCAGTGACCGCGAGAAGCGGTCACGTGTCCCGCCTGCAGCTAAGAGCGCGCCGCGAATCTCGGGCGCGCTCTTAAAGAGACAGTGGGAGCCTAAATTGCAAAAAGGCTCCCATTGGCTCCTGTCATGCCAATCACCCCATACACTTACCTGTTGGGGGAGTGGAAGTGACAGGAGCCAATCACATTAGTTTGAAGGCTACTTATACTTACCCTTTTCCCTTAGTTCCTTGCCCTATCGTGGTTTCTGCTACAGTTCCCTTTAGTGCTTGTTGTGTTCAGTTGTGTTTCTCCGTATTTGACCTTGGCTTTGTATTCTGACTTCGTTTTCGCTTTATCCTATTCTGTACTGTTTGCCGGCTTGCTGATTCCTGTGTACCAGTCCCCGGCTAGTTTTCGTTTACGCTGTCTCTTTGTGCCCTTGACCTCGGATCGTTCCTGACTCTGTCTTATCCTATTACGTCGAGTCCGGCCACTCTAAGGTCCGGTAGACGTATCTCTCCTCTGTACTGTCATCTGTTAGGGCTGGATCCTGCGTGTAGGGGTATATACTCGTTACACACAGCAGGCAAGTGCAGGGGCCCTTCTGGGGGTCCCCTTGGCGTGGGGGTCAGAGGGGGAGCGCGGTCCAGGTCGAAGGAGCGGGTGGAGAAGGGGGAGGGTAGGCGAGCTGCCCATGGGGAGCAGGTGTCGGGTGTAGGGGTCCCTGGAGGGGTACAGGATGCTGCGCAAGGGTCTCTTGGGGTGCAGAGGGGTCAGGCTTCAGGGGGAGAGGGTCTGGGGTTGCCTGGTAATTCCCAAAGGGTGCTGGGGGGGGGCCCTCTGGTCTGGTAGGTGCCGGGGGGGCATTGGGTGGTAAGGGTAAGGGGAAGGCCCCGAGGTCCGGTCGGTCGGGGGTAGCTGCCTCTGGGAGCGGTGTCCCACAGTCCGGGTCTGTAGGGGGCCCGGGGGCCGCTTCCCTAGTCTGGGTGGCGTGGGGGCGGGGGTAGGTCAGCTGATGTAGAGGAGGGGAGCACGGGAGGGGGGGTGGGCCCAGTTCGGAGTCTGGTAGTGTTAGCCCCTCGCCAGTTAGGGTCCAGAGGGCACGCAGAATCCATAAGAGATCCCGGCGCATGCGCTCAACTTCAGGCAGTTCAGCGGGGTCAGGGTCCCCTAGGCTGCATCGACGGGGGATGGCATCTAGGGGTGACGGTAGGAGCCGTAGTCCGCGGGGCAGGGCTCTCCGGGCCTTTGGGGCGCGACAGCGGGGTGACACCCGGCGGGAGGCTTTGGCAGTTGGCAGGCGCTCCCCAGTTCGGGACGGGAAGGTGGTGGGGGAACAGTACGCCTTGCCCAGGACTTCTTCTCCTCTTTCCAGGTCCCGGAGCCGTTCTTCGTCAGTGAATTCCAGGCACCAGGTGGGCTCCCTGGTTGGCGGGACGTCGGCGGATGTCGCTCATCCTGGACGGGCAGTGATGGACAGCGCAGCCCCGGGTATCCCCGGCTCAAGGGGCTTGGCTGGTGAGTCTACTGAATCGCTACAGTCCAGTGCTTTGGTGCAAACACTGCAATCACTACTCCACTCACTGGGAGCGGGGGGTGGTACACAAGGTAGCGTAGGGCAGGTGTGGGCACAAGGGCCGGTGGAAGCGGGGTCCGGTCTAGGGACCCCAGCGGCGGTTGCGGGCGGAGATGCCATGGTGGCGTCCAGCGTGGGGAGGCGGGGAGCGAACGGGCGGAGTTGATGGGTGGGGTGCCGGACGCGGCGAGGCAGCATGCGTATTTGTCATTCGCGGGCCCGCTGGGGGTGCACCTCAAGCAGGAGGTGAAAGACAAAATCTGGAAAGGGGAATTTTGCGAGATTTTCTCCCTTCTTCCCTTGGAGGACTTTCTTGACCTCAAGGATGAGGACAAGAAGGACGAGAAAAAGGATGAGGAGGAAAATGGCGGCGGTATCGCAAGATACCGAAGTCTTTTGGTAACTGGCTGAGGGCATTCTGTATCCTGGCCAGCGTGATCGGGGAGAAATCGCCGGGCTCCTGCTCGTCCCTGTTTTGCTACTTGGACGGCATATGGGAGGCATACCGCACCTATGGCAGATTGGCATGGTGGCGGTATGATGAGCAGTTCCGGCAGCGATTGGCGGCTAATCCGGGTATGAGGTGGGACCAAATGGACCTGCCTCTCTGGATGAAGCTCATGATGGCGCAGAAGGCGCAGCCCTTTCAGCACGCGGCTGGCGCTAAGGGTCAGTCCTCCTCGTCGGCCGCCTCGCAGAAGGGCTTATGCTGGCTCTTTAATGAGGGTCAGTGCAAGTGGGGCACAGCCTGCCGCTTTAAGCATGAGTGCTCGGGCTGCGGAGGGGCACACAGGCTCCAACGATGTTTCAAGAAGGGAAAGTCTGGGGGGGCAAGAGCCTCTGCCGCGGTTGGCGGTGGGGGGTCCCCCGCTACCCCGGGGGCTAACTCTGGTGAAGCTAGACGCGATGGAGCCCTGGCTAAGCCGTTACGGTAACAGGGCGGACGCGGAGCTGCTTCGGGCGGGGTTTGGGCAAGGGTTCGTTATTCCTTTTCGGGAGAGGGGCGGTACGGCTGTCAGGATCGGGACAGGGATCCAACACGCAGAGTACAAACAGTAGCCAGATACGTATACCGGACCTTAGAATGGCCGGACTAACGTAAGTAGTACAGTATAGAATGGTCAAAGACAAGCCGAGGGTAACAGAAGACAGGTAAGCGAGAGACAAGCCGAATCAAGGGTAACAGAGATAAGCAGAGTAAGGTAAACAAGCCGGGTCAAAACCAAAAGGGATAATAGAATACACAAGCACTGAGTGACTAGAACAAAATAGAACCACGACAGGGCAATGAGCTAATGAAAGAAGCTCTGTTAAATACCCTGTTCAGAGCAGTAACCACGCCTCCGAGGCGTCCTGATTGGTCCTGCAGCAATTGAGTGACAGGTCGTTCCGGAGGAGTGTCCTGATGACAACTTCCTGCCTAGATGCTGTAAAAGGCAGTCACTCCCTCGCGGCTGGCCTTGCATGACCGGATAGACCGTGGAGAAGGGAGCCATCAGGCCGTCTGGATGGAGGAACAGCTAAGTCTCTACCTCTTTCAGAGGTAGAGACCACAGGTACCCTGACAGTACCCCCCCTCTCAGATACGCCCACCGGGCGGAATACACCAGGGCGAGAAGGGAATCGAGAGTGAAACGCCCTGCGGAGACGGGGAGCATGCACCACCTCCTGAGGTACCCAACTTCTCTCCTCAGGACCATAACCCTTCCAATCGACCAGATATTGCAGTTTCCCCTGGGAGATTCGAGAATCAACGATGGAATTGACCTCATACTCCTCCTGACCCTCCACCTGAACTGAGCGGGGAGGGGCGATCGTGGAGGAGAACCTGTTACATATTAATGGTTTTAGCAAGGAAACATGAAATGAATTAGGAATGCGTAAGGCATTAGGCAACGCTAAACGATACGCAACTGGGTTAATTTGAGACAGTACCCTGTACGGTCCAATATATCGAGGAGCAAATTTCATGGACGGCACTTTTAACCGAATGTTTCTAGTACTTAACCATACTCTATCGCCTGGAACAAACACTGGTGCTGCCCTTCTACGTTTGTCAGCGTGTTTTTTAACCAGCGTAGAATTGTGCAGAAGGATTTGTCGAGTTCGATCCCACAACTTTCTTAACCCCTTAAGGACACATGACATGTCTGACACGTCATGATTCCATTTTATTCCAGAAGTTTGGTCCTTAAGGGGTTAAATTGGCAACATGAACATCCACCGACGGTATCCCTTGAGAAGAAGACTCCGAAGGAAGGATGGAAGGATGAAAGCCATAATTCAAGAAAAAAGGGCTAGAATGCGTAGAATCACAAATGAGATTGTTATGTGCAAACTCCGCCCAAGGAATCAAACCGACCCAATCGTCCTGGTGTTCTGAAACGAAACAACGTAAATATTGTTCAACTTTTTGGTTGGTGCGTTCAGCAGCTCCATTGGACTGAGGATGATAGGCAGAGGAGAAATTCAATTTGATGCCTAGTTGGAAGCAGAATGATCTCCAAAAACGGGAAACAAATTGGGAGCCTCTGTCAGAGACAATTTGGGAAGGTATCCCATGCAAACGGAAAATCTCCCTGGCGAATATCTCCGCTAACTCGGGCGAAGATGGGAGTTTAGGTAAGGGAATGAAGTGAGCCATTTTAGTAAATCTGTCTACCACAGTGAGGATGACAGTCTGCTTTTTAGAGATAGGCAAATCAACAATGAAGTCCATTGCCAGGCAGGACCAAGGCTTTTCAGGAACCTCTAAAGGGTGCAGAAATCCGCATGGAAGCGAATGGGGTAGCTTGGTCTTGGTACAAACTTCACATGCCCCGATTAATTCTTTAATATCCTTGCGTAAGTCAGGCCACCAAAAATCTTTAGAGACCAGCGCATAAGTCTTGCGGATGCCAGGATGCCCAGCCACCTTGCTGTTATGGAGACAGCGTAGCACCTCCAGTTGGAGAGCGGCAGGAACGAAGTGTCGATCCCCAGGGGTCTGTTTGGGTGCCAAATGCTGAAACTTCATGATCTCAGAAAGCAATGGAGAGTGAATCCTGAGATTCGTGTTCGCGATGATAACTTCTCCACTTGTAGGATACCAACATTTAAATCAATGGGTATGGTCTCACGAAAGATAACAGGGTCTAGTAGTGGTCTACCATCTATGGCCTCAATGGCCAAGGGTGTCTCCCTTAGCTGGGATGGGAAATTGTTTTTACTAGCAAAGGCTTGGTCGATAAAATTCTCAGCAGCACCGGAATCTATCAAAGCCATAGCCCTTACTACTTCCCTCCCGCAAGTTAAGGAAACTGGTAGCAGAAGCCTGTGATCTTTATAATTAGGAGTAGAGGACAATATAGAAACACCCAAGGCCTGTCCTCTAGAGAGACTTAGGTGCGAGCATTTCCCGGGCGGTTAGAACAGTTCGAGAGTAAATGACCCTTAGCTCCACAATACATACACAAACCCTCTCTTCTCCTGTACTGTCTTTCCTCCTCAGAGAGGCGGGTATACCCTATCTGCATAGGTTCAGGAAGCAAAGATACCGTGGAGTCAGGACTTGGAAAAGCGGGGGCTAACCTAAAAGAAGGTCTCCGGTTCCTCTCTCGAGTGTTCTGTCTCTCTCTTAAACGTTCATCTATACGAGAGATGAACGAAATTAAATCCTCTAAATTCTCGGGGAGTTCTCTGGTAGCAACCTCATCAAAGATTACTTCAGATAAGCCATTCAAAAATACATCCATATACGCCTGCTCATTCCACTTGACCTCTGACGCCAGAGACCTGAACTCTAGTGCATAATCCACCAGTGTTCGGTTCTCCTGTTTCAGACGCAACAGTAATCTGGCTGCATTAACCTTTCTACCTGGAGGGTCAAATGTTCTTCTAAAAGCAGCTACAAAGGCGTTATAGTTATAAACTAATGGGTTATCGTTCTCCCATAATGGGTTGGCCCATCTCAGAGCTTTCTCAATAAGTAGGGTGATAATAAATCCTACCTTTGCCCTATCTGTAGGATAAGAGCGAGGTTGCAATTCAAAGTGGATACTAATTTGGTTTAAGAAACCACGACACTTCTCAGGAGCCCCACCATAGCGTACTGGGGGGGTAATGCGAGAAGAAGCACCCACTGTGGCTACCTCTAGACCTGAACCGACAGGAGAAACAGGGATATTACGTATCTCCTCTGGTGGGTTATTGGCACGAGATAATAGAGCCTGTAGCGCAAGCGCCATCTGATCCATTCTGTGATCCATGGCCTCAAACCTAGGATCAGGAGAAGCCAGCTGACTGTTTGTACTTGCAGGATCCATTGGCCCTGTCATAATGTCAGGATCGGGACAGGGATCCAACACGCAGAGTACAAACAGTAGCCAGATACGTATACCGGACCTTAGAATGGCCGGACTAACGTAAGTAGTACAGTATAGAATGGTCAAAGACAAGCCGAGGTCGAGGGTAACAGAAGACAGGTAAGCGAGAGACAAGCCGAATCAAGGGTAACAGAGATAAGCAGAGTAAGGTAAACAAGCCGGGTCAAAACCAAAAGGGATAATAGAATACACAAGCACTGAGTGACTAGAACAAGCTAGAACCACGACAGGGCAATGAGCTAATGAAAGAAGCTCTGTTAAATACCCTGTTCAGAGCAGTAACCACACCTCCGAGGCGTCCTGATTGGTCCTGCAGCAATTGAGTGACAGGTCATTCCGGAGGAGTGTCCTGATGACAACTTCCTGCCTAGATGCTGTAAAAGGCAGTCACTCCCTCGCGGCCGGCCTTGCATGACCGGATAGACCGTGGAGAAGGGAGCCATTTCAGAGGTAGAGACCACAGGTACCCTGACAACGGCGTGCTTTCGTAATCTCAAGTCCGTGGCAGAGATTCCGGGGGTGGTTCGGGAGAAGCTGGGCAAGGAGGTGCGGTTAGGTAGGATGGCGGGACCGTTCTCGGCCCCGCCGCTGGAGGGCCTCAGGGTTTCCCCTCTCGGGGTGGTCCCCAAGAAGGAGGCAGGGAAGTTTCGGCTCATTCACCATCTTTCCTATCCCAAAGGGGAGTCGGTGAACGCAGACATCGATAGGGACTTGTGCTCGGTCTCTTATGCATCATTTGACCAGGCGTTCGAGCTGGTGAAGAGGGACGGGCGTGGTGCCTTGATGGCCAAGGTAGATGTCGAAGCCGCTTTTCGGTTGCTCCCGGTACACCCGGCATGTCACCACCTGTTGAAGGGGGCTACTTCGTGGATTTGTGCCTCCCCATGGGGTGTTCCATTTCGTGCTCTTACTTTGAGAAGTTTAGTTCATTTCTCGAATGGGTGTTACGGGTGGAGGCGGGAAATAGAGCGGTGGTGCACTACCTGGATGATTTTCTGTGTGTGGGGCCTGCCGGCTCTCCCGCGTGCCAGCACCTGTTGAGGACCATTCAATGGGTGGCGGGCCGATTTGGGGTGCCGCTGGCAGCGGACAAAACGGAAGGCCCGACCGAGTGCCTCAGTTTCTTGGGTCTGGAGATCGATTCAGTGCAGGGGGAATGTCGGCTGCCGCTGGCAAAACTGGAAGGGTTGTGCTGCGTGGTGGCCGAGGTGCGGCGGGCGCGGAAAGTAACCCTGCGCCGCCTGCAGTCGCTGATTGGCATGCTCAATTTCGCTTGTAGGGTGATACCCATGGGTAGGGTGTTTAGCGTCAGCTACCTCGTTCAAATACCCTGGCACATGGCGCGCGCGAAAGACCACATTCAGGGACATGCACAACAAAACAAAGCGACGCAGCAGTGTCACCACCGGCTTAGATGCCGCTGATTGGTTATTGACCGCATGCACCACGGACATGTTGTCCGAGAAGAAAACTACCTTCCGGTCCCTCAACCGGTCCCCCCACAGAGCCAATGCCACCACCAGCGGGAACAACTCTAGAAAAGCCAGGTTACGCATGAGGGGGCTCTGCCCCCATGCCTCCGGCCACTTCTCAGCACACCAGTTCCCGCTGAAGTAGGCCCCGAAGCCCACACTACCTGACGCGTCGGTGTACAGCTCCAGCTCAGCCGTCGACACGCCCCCTTGCCGAAAGAACACTGTCCCATTAAAGTCCCGTAAGAAGGTATCCCATACCCCCAAGTCCGCCCGTACGAAATGGTGAGGGGAACGAATCCCCGCGGTAGCCGCCGACAGGCTGCGGCTAAACTATTTCACTCTTTTCGGCAGCAGAGAGATCCTTTATCTTCCCCATATTGCATGAAAATGGTGCTCTGCTTAATAATGTGGAACACCCTCCTTTAGTAGTTTTTCCTTAAATTGGGCTCACCTGGCAATCTAATTATCGCAGGTGTCCGAGATTGTTTTCAGTGATCAAAAGAGCCCTGAGACACAATGCCATCCATCAGTTAAACTGAAAAACAAAATATTTAATCTTTGTAACACTTAAATAGAATTTGCATAATAATTTGGAATAGGGTGTAGGTAATGCATCTCATGAATAAGTAAAATAATAAGTAGTTGACTAATAAGTAAACCAGAAGAAAATTAAAATAAAACCAAACTTTTTAGCTGACATCAAACTAGTGTGCTAAAGCTGCCCATAATTGGCTTCAGGAAAGTCAGTGTCCTTATCTCAGCCAATTCCACAAGCATGCTTCAACCGAGGTCTGGATCGGCTTCCAGTTATAGATTGCTACATGGTTCTTCCCGTACCTCTCTTCTTCACTTAAAGGTCGCTCAGATCCCCATAGGTGATACTTACATATTTCAGCTTCTCTGCCTGAACCCAGGCCAGCACATGAGCCGGTGCCTTTTCACCACTTAGCCCCCCCCATCTTCAGAGGACGGGTTGATGTTGTGTGAGACCCCTACTCTGCAAGCAGTCCCACAGGGTACTGGATGGCTGATGGACATGACGACCATCTTGGCTCTCGGCACAGGAGGAGAGCAGTGTGCTGGGACATCGCTGGGGACACACTCTGTCACAGGCTGGGTAAGGTATGGGGTCCAGAATGCTGTGCATATAGCGTCAAAAGCTGCATTGCATCTTAATTCCCATTGAGACAGTGGATGCTCAGGTGGTGTGGTAGCCATCTTAGGTATGTCACCAGGCCTCTTCATGTCAGAGTAGCGAGGCGCTCAGGGTTTCAGCTGTATGCTTCGTACATGCTGGTAGCTCCAACCCGGGAGATTGGTAGTTTCTTTCTTTCACAGATTGCCCAGTTGCATAGGCCTCAAAATCTATTCCGGGCTGCATGTGGTTCGGAAGTGCTTTAAACTCTCAGAAAAGAACTGAGTGAACAAGGAGAGGTAAGTGTTCGCTGGAGTCCATTTTGAGGTTACAATCCAAGCAGAATGTTGAAATTTTAAGCTGTATGTGAGGAGCTTACTAAGAACACAGCCCCACCCCCTATTTTTATTTAGATTTTCTATATTTTTATTGTTATTTCAGAGAAAGGTTCTTTCTTTTACTTTTGCATTTTTATAGACATTTTTTCTTTCTGATAAATGTAGTTTATTTTTGTTACTAGTATTGTTTTCATTTTTGTGTTAACTTTGTTTTATTTTTTTATGTTGTTTTTATTTTTCGTTTTCTGTTTTATTTATTCAGCCCTTGATTTTTTTTATAGACTCATAGATTCAGAAAGACAAGCAGACAGATCGAATACGTTTGTGAGAGGTAGATGACAGAAATAAAACTGTCAAGCCGAGAGAGAAACAGGAAGACAGACAGTTGGCAAGAGATAGAAGTTAATTCTGATAGAGGTTGGTAGTCAGTTTGACAAAGATAGGAAAGTTCGCTTGAGAGAGAGAGAGTGCCAGACAAGCATTCATGAAATAAGAGAAAGCTATAAAGAGACACTGAGAAAAGCACACAAAATAGTGTTTAAAGAAATAAGAGAAGAGATCCAAAGAAATGACAATGAGACATTCAAGCTAACAGAAAAAGCAAGAGAGAGAATTACCCCTGATTTGTGAAGGATGCAGTCTCATGTTCACTTTCTTTCCCATAGAGGCAAAGCAAGGTTAAATAATATAATGTACATATAATATACAAGGGGGATGGACAGCACCTAAATGTTTGGGAACTTTAAACCAACTCCCCTCCTCCCCATGGCTAGGGGTCCCTAGCCACTCTCCTTCCAATAGAACATATCTGCCTACCCCCTAATAATAATGAGGGGGAGAAATGAACTCAGTTCCTGTTAAGAAAAAAAATTATTCTTCCCATTATGACTATTAAAATACATTTTTAAAATTAAATCTAAAAAAAAATGCAAAAGAAACGAAAAACATAGATCCATCTTTACCAACCGAGGGTTCTGCACAGACTGGGCCTGCAAGGTGGGGAAAGCCAAATAATGTATTTCCCACCCTATGCAATATCAGTCCCAACACACTGTTTGATTGGCTTACGAGCCAACCAATCGGAGTGCTCTGACTGAAATCACATAGCGTCAAAAACTTAACATGTTAAAGGGAAAATATAGTACCAGGAAAACAAATTCATTTTCCTGGCACTATAGCTTCCCCCTCTGTCAAGGTCCTCCCTCTCATGGTGCAGAAGGGGTTAATAACCCCTTCCCTCACTTACCTGGTTCCAGCGCCGATGCCCCTCTGCACTGGTTCAGCTCCGCCCATCAGAAATTCTGGGGCCCCTAACACAGCTCAAGGTCTGGGGCCCCGGGTGCCCGCCTCCAAGCCCCACCCACAGGAATACACACACAGACACACACACAGAAGGATACACAAATACTGAAACAGACATACACACATACAGGCATACTGACACACATATACTGAAACAGACACACATATACAGACACACACATGCCTAAGGAGATACAGATACACACACACACACACACACACACACACTGATGTACATACATACTTGCATACTGACACACACACATACATACTGACAAACATACATACACACATACATACTGATATATACATACATACAGGCCTACACACACACACACACATACATAGATATATACACGCATACATACTGACAGACATACATACATAGATAGATACACACATATATGCTGACAGATATATACATATACATACATACTGCAGGGCCAGATTAAGAGCCCAGTGGGCCTGGTTCTGACAATTATGATGGGGCCTAATAACAGAATCTTATCGACCAAAAACATTAAAAAAGTCATACCTCCCAAGCGTTGTGTATCTGATGGAGATGGTATTGGAGGGAAACTCATAGGATGCAGCTATGAGAAAACACACACTATATGCTAATCTCTTTCTAATATGCTTTCATCTTTCAAGTGAATCCATACCCCCTAACAGCAGTGTCCAGTGAAGCAGGAAGTCAATGGGCAGGGTAAAAGGGTAGGCAATATGCCACCAAACAGGATACTTGCCACAGAACAGGTTACTTGAAAATAATAACGAATGTCTGTAATTTCCAGGTAACAAAGGCAGGCTGGTAACAGTGGAAGGCTGGTTACAGAGGCAGGCTGGTTTGAAGTATAGGTAAGGGTGGAGCAGGTTATTGTTAGGAGCAGGTTTGCAGGTAAGTCTTAAGCAGGTTAACAGGAGCCAGGATATGAAGTCTTTCAATAAGAACATTAACTTCAATGTAAAGGCCTTAAACCAGAGACTACAGGGTTAACCAACGTTCTAACAATCATTGCTGAAAGTCTCTTGGAACTATGCAAAACTGTTTGTTTGTTTCTTTTTTAATTCTTTATTTTTGTAGTGCATATGAGGGTAACATACAGGCACATGGTACCCCAAAGGCAATCCACATGCATATTGCAAAACAAGAGTACATATCATAGAGAGCATTAGGGTATAATAGTACGGTGCACTTTTTTTTTTATATATATGGTCATGCTTAGATCATGCTGAGTAGGTATTGTTTAGATTGAGATTCTACGATACAACAAGAAGATATATAGGAAGATAGCTTTGCGTTAGAATCATATGGTTACATGCAGGTAATATGCTTAGTTTAGGTAAGTACATGCTTAGGTATGAACAACGTAATTAGGTATCAACGAAGTAATTTCACCTCTTACTCCCCTTAGCCACTCATGGATGCAGTAGGTAAGGGTCGAGAGATATACTGTTAACCCCTAGCCGCTGATAGTTATACAGAAATACACACAATACAGTAAGGCAGACATCATATCGTTATATTTACACTAGGGAGGGTAAGGGCTATTCAGGTCATGCTTAGAAGGTCCCTTTGTGTCTGGAAAATCCTGCCTTCTGTGGATTCATTTTGGTCTCCCTGTGGTCTGTTTTTTTGCTCGCGTTGCGGCTGCTGTGGGCTGGCTAGTCGTTGCTGCATGGGGTGCTGTGCGACATCCGATGTTCTGGGCTTGGACCCCGGGATTTCCAAGGGGTGATGTGGTGCAGAGTGAGGGCTGATATGTTCTGCCGGTCTGATGGTTGCAGGCTTGATGCGTTGTGCCCTGTTTCCCGCCGCTGGTTGCGGATCCCTCTCCTTACCGGAGCTGAGAGCCTGAGGAGGGTTCCATGCGGTAAGTGTCCCAGTAGGGCGCCCTTTTGCAGGTATGCGGTTGCAGTCCATGGGTGGTTGATCCTGCAGCGCTATGGGGCCATGTTGGCTGCGGCGGTTGTGGGGTGAGTCTCTCCCGCCAAGATCTTGAGGTTAATTGCGTGTTCTCCGCCATTTTAAGATCTGGCGGTACTGCAAGGCCACCAGTCCCATTCGTGGCGGTCCGGGTGGCAGGGTTTCAGGGTGAGGACCGGGATCACCCCCCCGGTCCAGGGGGGGGGGAACGGAGCCAGTTCCTCGAGGGCCCAGGTCCCCGGCTGGGTACCGTTCGGCGGGATAGCGGGGCAGCAGCCGTCCGCTCCGCTCACCGCTGGAGTAGGCCTCAAGTTCAGCCTCAAAGATTTCCCTCCCAGGGGACTACAACTCTGCAAGCTAGCCTCTCCCTGGGTCCCGGGCTCTGTGCCCATCGAGGGCCGCCGTTGCCGGTCGGTATATTTGGCCAAAACTGCATATTTATCGTTGAAAAGTTTAAGTTTTGCTGGAGCTGGTCTGTCTTGCGACCATCCAGCTCGGCGGTCCGGCCCCGCCCCCCAAACTTTCTTACTGCAATCAAGCTCCTGCATATCACCTGAGAAAAAGACTGAGACTGTCTTACCTTTCAGGAAAAGCAGGAAACAAGAGCCGTTAACAAAGGAAGAAATACAAAAGAGACTTCAGTTCCTGGCTCTAGATTTACCTTCAAACCTGCTCCTAACAATAACACAGACACTGGGAGACTAGGGGACACTGGGAGACATGGGGATACTGACACTCTAGGGACACTGGCAGGGAGGCATGGGGACACAGACATTTAGGGACACTGGGAGACATGGGGACACTAGAGACACTGAGAGATATGGGGACACAGACACTGGCAGAAATGGGGACACAGACATTTAGGGACACTGGGAGACATGGGGACACTGAGACACTAGGGACACAGACACTGGGGGACACTGGGAGCCATGGGGACAAAGAGACACTAGATTGTGGATTAGTGAGTAGAAAGAGGAAGGGAGGGATATGCTGTAACTTCCTATTCCTGCCTCTCTCCACACACAGTGACCCCTACTGGCTGCTGCTGGTATCGCAGAGTAATCTCTGTTTATACTGATAAAAATATCTGCATTTGTATGGCCGGTATTACTGCAATACAGGCACGGCCAGGCAGCCTCAAATACTGTCTGTGCTGGTAAAATACCAGTCAGATGGCAGACCTAAGAGTAGTGTGTAAAAAAAAAAAAAAAGTTTTTAAAAAAAAAAAAGTAAAAAAAAATGTTTTGTATTTTTTTTTTTTTAAATGGGCCTATTCCATGGGCCTGGGCCTGGAGCTGTAGCTCCATCAGCCCCTATGTTAATCCAGCCCTGACATACTGACATATACACACAGACATACATACATACGTACATACTGACATACACACATACTGACAAACTATTTTGTTTTGTTTTCTTTCGTGAGAAAGGAAGGAGATGTGATGTATGGGCAGTTGGGCTGTGTGTGAGTGTGTGAGTATGTGAGTGTATGTTTTGTGATGGGCATTGGGCAGTTGGGCTGTTGTTGGCTGTGAATGATGCACTTCCTTTCTTTTGGTTCTTTACTTCCTGTTCCTGTTGGCAGTTGGTGGAATGTTCGAGGGATTTGAAACCCTGTGTAACATGGCAGCAATATGAAGATGCTGTTATATATGTATTAATAAAGTGAGTACTTCGTTATACAGGAATTATTGGCTTATTTGTACAAAACATCACAGGCACAGTATCAATTATACAGTTCCATACATTTCTAACAAGTGGTTCTATATAAGCACTGTAACAGTTCTACATAAATGTTATGCAGTTGTTATGGAGTTGCTGTATGGTTCAGGTGTGTCAAGGGTCAAGTGTGACACGCCCTGTCTGCTTTCAGACCTTTCCAGATTGCTCCATCTCTTGTCATGTCACACAATGTGCCGTATTGGTGGATGTATTCCCAGTGGCGGTCCCTGCATCTAAGGTATGGTTCGGGATGTTATCATGTCTAGTGATATGGCAGAGACAGATAGACATATACAGGCAACAATGGTGTACAAAGCTACAGATGTACCCCAAAGTAATCCTATGCTCTCCCATTAAATTTTTTTTTTGTTTACATGTCATATAGGACTTTTATATGGTAATCCAACTGTACCTGGTGTGTGTCTATTGATGGCCGCTGTGGGTGGAAAGGGGGGGATAGGAAGAGCTGGGGTGAGAAGGCAAAGGGGGGTAGGGGATAATAGCGGTCATGTGCCCTCTGCCGGTGTGAGGCCTGGATCATCATTACATTGTTTTACATTGCCTGCATTAGTATAATGGTTGTTATGGTCTGGTTAATCTGAGTATCCCTATGCCTAGACTAGGAGCACCTTATAACTTCTCCAGGCTATATGCAGGTCTCTCCCGCCCTGGGTTTGCCTTTGGTAACACCCATAACCTGTGCTATGTTACGCCAAGCTCTCTATATCTCTATGGTAACTGAGGAAACTAGATTACTGTCTCTCCATGTTCTTATAACATGTGCCAAACATAAACAGTGAACATTAAACAGTGTTCCATAAACCTGCGGTGTTCCTACAGCCGTCAGGCTCTCTTCCATTCTGGGGAGAATCTGTGTGCTTGCCGACCTTCCTCTGGGCTCTCGTGGTTCCATGCCCCAGCTGCGTAGCAATTTAGCTCCTTCTTCAGGTGGGGCAATCACAGTCATATTGCCGTTTCTGTGGATCAGCAGCTTCACAGGGAATCCCCAGCGGTAGGGCAGGTGGTGTGATTGTAGTAGCGTCTTTTATCTGATAGTAAATCAACTGTACCAGTGTATCTCTGGGGGCCTCCGCCGGTAAGGACTTTGGCTTTTGGACCCGATGCACTCTGTCTATGAGGAGCATGTCTAGATCTGGTTGGAGGGCCCTGAGTAGGCCTGTGACATACGCCCGAAGGTCATCCGGCCCAATTTCTTCTGCGATGCCCCACAACTGGAGATTGTTTCTTCGCCCTCTATCCTCCATATCAGCGAGCGTCGAGTCATAGGATTCGAGTTGCGCCTTGAGGCTTTCCAACTGGAAGGCTAGGTCGTTGTGGGCCTCGGCATGATCGGCCATCTTTTCCTCCATAAAGGCTGTTCTGGCGCCCAGCTCGTGGATTTCGGATCTTATCTCCCGCAAGGTGGACTGCAGGGTTGACTGGATCTTCTCCAATAGGGCATCCATAATGGACTGTATCACCCCCTGAGTGATCGGCATGTCTGCTTCAATGGAGTATGGAGTTTTGGCTAGGTCGGAGTTGGCGCCATTTTGGCTTTCCTCCCGCTGAAGGGCCTGTTTGGATGTGCCCATTCGAACTTTTCGGTTTTGTTTGTTTGGCGGCGGTTCTTGTGTTGCGACATGGCTTTATCTCCATCTTTTATCTAAGTCGAGCATTTTCTTTGCTTATTTCAGCCGGCCATGAACGGAGTTAGTACCACATGTGTCTGCTCCCTTCAAGGTCCAGGACGCCCCCATTCTAATCTTTCTTAAGGAGTAAAATGTAAGATTTTAAAAGCTGCACCATCATGACAGATAGGCCTTTAATCATCCACTACCCCAATGCCTATCATGCAGTTGTGTTTTTTTATTTAATGTATTTATTGCATACATTAAATTAAGCGCTGTTTCTGATTGCTCTTCTATCATTTCTGTGTTCAGCATCCTATTAAAGTAAATGGACCAGTCATGTACAAAGCAGCAGTATTTATCAACCATGCGCTATTTCCACTGGTTTGGTCCGCCCGCTGACCCGTACTGAGTCCGCTGCTCGTGCCCGCCTCTTTTACCGTGAACGCGCACGCGCCTTTGCGTGCTGTTTCGGCAACTGTTAGAGAGGGAGTTGTATGACGTCACCCGTGTTCCCCGGGCTAGAAGAAGTACATGGGGGAAGGGCAGAGAGTGCGGCTGCAAGGTGAGAGTTTACTCCGCACCGCTCTATGTGACGGAGAGCACCCCCGAGCTGGGGGAGAACTGTGTGTGCGCAATATGGCGGGAGGTTCAAATAGTTCGATAAACATTCCAGGAGACACTGTCACTATATACCGGATCCATCCAACCAGGGCACCTTATAGGGGGGAGAAGGGATAGAGGGATAGCCATTACACTGTATGGGGGGGAATAGCCATTACACTGTATGGGGGGGGAATAGCCATTACACTGTATTGGGGGGGAATAGCCATTACACTGTATGGGGGGGAATAGCCATTACACTGTATGGGGGGGAATAGCCATTACACTGTATGGGGGGGAATAGCCATTACACTGTATGGGGGAGAATAGCCATTACACTGTATGGGGGGGAATAGCCATTACACTGTATGGGGGGGAATAGCCATTACACTGTATGGGGGGGAATAGCCATTACACTGTATGGGGGGGAATAGCCATTACACTGTATGGGGGGGAATAGCCATTACACTGTATGGGGGGGAATAGCCATTACACTGTATGGGGGGGAATAGCCATTACACTGTATGGGGGGGAATAGCCATTACACTGTATGGGGGGGGAATAGCCATTACACTGTATGGGGGGGAATAGCCATTACACTGTATGGGGGGGAATAGCCATTACACTGTATGGGGGGGGGGGGGGGGGAATAGCCATTACACTGTATGGGGGGGGGGGGGAATAGCCATTACACTGTATGGGGGGGGAATAGCCATTACACTGTATGGGGGGGGAATAGCCATTACACTGTATGGGGGGGGAATAGCCATTACACTGTATGGGGGGGAATAGCCATTACACTGTATGGGGGGGGGGGGGGAATAGCCATTACACTGTATGGGGGGGGGAATAGCCATTACACTGTATGGGGGGGGGGGGGGAATAGCCATTACACTGTATGGGGGGGGGGGGGAATAGCCATTACACTGTATGGGGGGGGGGGGAATAGCCATTACACTGTATGGGGGGGGGAATAGCCATTACACTGTATGGGGGGGGGGGATAGCCATTACACTGTATGGGGGGGGGGGGGATAGCCATTACACTGTATGGGGGGGGGGGGGTTGGGGGTAGCTATTACACTGTATGGAGGGATAGCCATTACACTGTGCGGAGGGATAGCCATTACACTGTGCATGGAGGGAGCAAGGGATAGATAGCAATTACACCAAGCATGTCAAAGTCTAGCATGGGTCACATAAACAAGTTTCATAGAAACATAGGTTTATTTTGAAAAGTACAGTGTATATAAAACAAAAAAAACAGCACCCTCTCTACTAAATCCCAGTCTCCCCCTCGTATACTAAATCCCAGTACCCCCTCTAGCCAACAAGCGGACTCCATTCACATTGCCGCTGCCAGTATGAGACTCCAGAGCCTGGGCTCTGGTATACCCCAAATGGCGCCTTGTGCCAAATCTGATCCTACCACTACTTCTTAAAACCCTGTGAAAGGTCGAGCATGTCGGAATGTGACGTGGCTTTGTGTGCCTCCATGCACCTCCAGGTATTCCACTGTCCAGTTGCAGCCAATGCAACACTGACCGACACTCTCATAGATGCACCATCTGTTGATTGGCAGGTTGTCTCTGCATGTTTACGTTAAAAATTGAGGCAGTGGTAATTACATTTTGGGTTCTAGTGGAAATTTAGAGCCCTAAATGAAAACTGTGTAGTTAAAATAAGCTTTAGTATTTATTATTATTATTACTACCATTATTACAAGTAATTCATGGGGGAAAAAATTCTAAACAATAAATATTTTAAAGTTTCCTTCAGAAGCTATAGGTAGATCTCCACCAAACTTGTATAGAGCACTAGGAGAAAAAGTATCGCTTTTGAGGCTGCAGTAGGGCTTAAAAACAAACAAACAAAAAAAGCCTGGCACCCAAAAATATGTCCTGGGCGTTAGGTGATGGGATTCCACTTCTCTGTGCTTAAAATAACACTTTGGTGAACTGTAGTGGTTATGTTGTCAGAGGTGTAAGTAGTCAGACCGCTTTCTAACCACTCTATGCTGATAATGCCAGCAGGGGGACTAACTGTAATGATAGGTAGTCCCCCTGCTGGCTGGAAATCAAATTAAAATAAGTTAAACAAGTGTAAAAAAAAAAAAAATCTCTCTCTCTCTCTCTCTCTCTCTCTCTCTCTCTCTCTCTCTCTCTCTCTCTCTCTCTCTCTCTCTCTCTCTCTCTCTCTCTCTCTCTCTCTCTCTCTCTCTATATATATATATATATATATATATATATATATATATATAATCTAAGTATATATATATATATACACATATACACACACACATACACTGTCTAGGTGTATTTTAATATTAATATATATATATATATTAATATCAAATTATACGTAGACTGATACTGATTAAATATATATATAATTATTGATATATATATATATATATATATATATAAAATATGTAAATACGTAAAAAAATAAAATTAAAAAATTAAAAATAAAATATAAAAAAATATATAGATCTAACTGTATTGTGATATTAATATATATATATATATATATATATTTTTATATCAAAATACACGTAGAACGAAATATATATCTATATACATAAATATACACGTATATATCACTATATATATATATATATATATATATATATATATATATATACACACATATATTAATTCTACACATATATTTATGTAATATTTTTACATAATTAGGTATCCTAATTAATTACAATTAGCGGACCTGCCTGACCACCCATGCCGAAAGCATAGGGAATTTAATTTGCTAGCACTATATTTAACCCTATAACTTTCCAAGAAACCATAAAACCTGTTCATGGGGGGTACTGTTTTACTCGGGAGACTTCGCTGAACACAAATATTAGTGTTTCAAAACAGTAAAATGTATTACAACGATGATATCACCAGTAAAAGTGTTTTTTTGCATTTTTCACGGACGATATTATTGCTGCAATACTTTTTACTGTTTTGAAACACAAATATTTGTGTTCAGCGAAGTCTCCCGAGTACAACAGTACCCCTCATGTACAGGTTTTATGGTGTTTTCAAAAATTACAGCGTCAAATATAAGGCTTGTGTTTCATTTTTTTCACATTAAAATTCGCCAGATTGCTTACGTTGCCTTTATGACCCTATGGTAGCCCAAGAATGAAAATTACCCCTATGATGGCATACTATTTGCAATAGTAGACAACCCAAGGTATTGCAAATGGGGTATGTCCAGTCTTTTTTAGTAGCCACTTAGTCACAAACACTGGCCAAAATTGGCGTTTTTTTGCATTTTTCACACACAAACAAATACTAATGCTAACTTTGGCCAGTGTTTGTGACCAAATGGCTACTAAAAAAGACTGGACATACCCCATTTGCAATACCTTGGGTTGTCTACTATTGCAAATGGTATGCCATTATGGGTGTAAATTTATTTCCTGGGCTACTATACAGTCTCAAAGGCAACGTAACCAATCTGGCGAATTTCAATTTCAAATGTAACACGCTATATTTGACCCTGTAACTTCCCAAAACACCATAAAACCTGTACATAGGGGTTACTGTTTTACACCTGAGACTTTGCTGATTACAAATATGTGTATTTTATTGCAGTAAAAGCAAACAGTATTATGACATTGACAGTTAAAATGTCATGTAGAACTAAAAAAATTAAAATAAATCTTATTTTCTCCCATTTTATTAATATTAAATTATGTTTCATAGCTAAATATTTGATATTAAATGAAAGCCCTGTTTCCCCTGAATAAAATGATATATAATAAGGGGGGGTGCATTTAATATGAAAGAGCTGAATTACGGTTGGACAGACATATAGCGCAAATGCCAGGTTTTGTTTACATTTTGTTTCGTTCACAACGTGTACATTTGGCTCCGTCCTTAAGGGGTTAATGTAGTGGTTTTGATGCAGGAGCAGGCTATTTGTAAACACTGCCATTCCCCATAGATTTATTCTAATAACGCATCATTATCTTTGAGAAGATGCTTATAGGTGCAAATTGCTAATGCATCTCAATAGGCTTTTATTTACATTGGATAGAAGACTAACATTAGAAATATGGTTTGTGTTATTAACGTTGGCATTTCCCTTTAACATTTAATAAAAACCCTGTCGGTGTGTATCTGAATTTACACCCCACAATTGCTCTTTATAAATAACATTCCCATATGCTCCTCCTTGTACAAAGAATTGTCATTGCCTGTTAAAGGACCACTCTAGGCACCCAGACCACTTCAGCTTAATGAAGTGGTCTGGGTGCCAGGTCCAGCTAGGGTTAACTAATTGTTTTATAAACATAGCAGTTTCAGAGAAACTGCTATGTTTATCAATTAGTTAAGCCTTCCCCTATTTCCTCTAGTGGCTGTCTCACTGACAGCCGCTAGAGGCGCTTGCGTGATTCTCACTGTGAAAATCACAGTGAGAGCACGCAAGCGTCCATAGGAAAGCATTATGAATGCTTTCCTATGTGACCGGCTGAATGCGCGCGCAGCTCTTGCCTCGCGTGCGCATTCAGCCGACGGGGAGGAACGGAGGCGGAGAGGAGGAGGAGAGCTCCCCGCCCAGCGCTGGAAAAAGGTAAGTTTTAACCCTTTTCCCCTTTCCAGAGCCGGGCGGGAGGGGGTCCCTGAGGGTGGGGGCACTCTAGTGCCAGGAAAACGAGTATACTTTCCTGGCACTAGAGTGGTCCTTTAATTCCAATTCCATGGGATTAAAAATGGAAAGGCATAAGGGGTATTCACAATATGGATATTTCTTTGTTTACAGATATATTTTTTCATATGGACATTTAAAGTTTTTTACGCAGATATATCTGGAAGAGATGTTCTTTATTTACTGAATGTCTAAACAGTCTAACCCCAATAGGTATCTCAAAAGTCATGTTAATGTGGCTCATTGTGTTTTTTTTTTACTTTTTTTTTTTTCTTCCCTTTGTTTCTAGGTGTAGCCATGGACAGTATCAGATTTGCTTCAGCTGGAGATGATGTTAAAATATGGGACTCCTCATCCCTGACTGTTGTAGAACAGTTCAATCCACACAGTGCATCACATCCTGTATCATCTTTGTGCTGGAGCAGTAAGAGTATCCTTCAATGTGTGCATAATTCAGATTTCCTTTCAAGACTGCTTTTGTGGACTTGATGAATAGGTCTTACTCTCCATTCAAGGTTCAGTTTTACATACCAGCCAAGTTTTACATACCAGCCAACATAATATTGTTATTTCTCATCAAAGATAGAGGATGTTTTATTTGTTTTCCATTCAGGAAAGATCTTTATATTTTTACATTAGGCAACCTTGCAAGGCAGAAATGAAAGGGATTGGTAAAAAGCATACTTTCAGTCTACATTTTTTTTTTTTCTATTTTTGTGAGCAATGTGAACAAAGTAGAAAAAAATACACTTGTCTTTTAACCCCTTAAGGACACATGACATGTGTGACATGTCATGATTCCCTTTTATTCCAGAAGTTTGGTCCTTAAGGGGTTAAAGAGATATTCTACCCACTCTGATAGTGTAAACCTTTTACAGATTGCATTCAAAGGAATTCTGTGTCCCTGGACACATTTGCCTATTAGCACAGTAACTTCTGAAAATCTTTAGATTCAACTCTACTTGGAGATGTCACAAGGAGTAGTTTGAGAGTCTCCCTGCCTGTTTGGGTAATTGCATGGTATAGCCAACCTTCTCCTAATAGACGTCTTGATAGCTTTCTCTGAAGAAGCTGTGGTCACGTGCATGTTTGCTTCTTGCAATCACTTTTTATGTCAATGGAGCTATATGTAAACTAATAGCATCTGCAATCCAATCTCAGCAGCACTGTCCTTTGTTTTTGTTTTTTTCATGAATGGAACTGCAGTCAACTGATGAACTTCATTCTATACCAACCCCTGCTGAGCAGGTACATGGTACTTTATACAGCCAGTCAGACTATAAGCACAGCAAGTGCAATAAGTCCCAGTTGCCATGAAAACAACCTTTTAGGCTACAACTGTTTTTCAGTTGTGCTGTGGTAGTCCCAGGCTCACATTATTGATTACCTATACAAATGTGTGACGGTCAGCAACTGTGCTTCATTTTAAAGTAAGGTATAAAATGGCATTTATAGTTTATATGTAAATTATGTTAAAACCATTTAACATGCGCTTTATTTTCTCTTCCCTACGACAAAAGATACTGGCTGTTTTTTAAAGGGTTACTCTAAGCACCATGACCAGTGATCTGTAGCAGTCATAATGCTTAGTATCTGTATGTGCAATGTTTTACTATGAAACTCTGCACATACAAATTTAACCTATTTGCTGCTGGAGGTGTGACATTACCTCCGTCACGGTCATTGGGATGTCATTAGCTACCTCGGAACAAGATGACATCATTCCTCTACTGCTGTAGGGGGTGGCATCTCCCAGAGGCTTGACTCGGTGAGGACTTAATGATTGCTATGATGCCATTTGTTATGTTGCCAGTATGCTATTCATGTTGACTACAGACTTGTTTAGGGCTGCAAATTACAAAGTTTTGTATCTTTGTATGTGCAGCATTTGCACCGTCCATTCAAAGTGTTGAAGTGGTCATGGTACTTGTAGTGACCCTTTAAGGTCAGATCGCACTGCCCAACATAGGTTCATGCAATAATATTACAATTAGTTTTAATAGTTGGAAGTAAAATAGATGGGAATTTACATCAGACTTTGTTGCGATATCTGGTAGATTATACAAATTCACAAGCTTTTACTACATTGGGCCTAGGGTGCTTTTAGCACCTTTCACTTGTCTTAATTTCACTCAAAAACTCCTTGCTGGAACATGTCAGAATAACTGGATATGCAGAAAATTGGTTTCAGGACACGCATCTAGCACCAAAACCCATACACTTTCAAACTAAGACTAAAGAAAGAAAAATTGGCTAATGGATAGGACTCACATTATGTGCAGTGAGATTCCTGCATTAATGAGTCATTGATGGAAAGAGAGTCAATTTATATTAGGGCAATGGAACATTTCTGCTCAGTGAACAAATTTGTTTCCTTTTAGCTGGTCTCTCGTGCAGACTAAGAAAACAATTACAAATCAGAAAGTGATGCTTTATTCACCCTGTGCAATAAACGTTGCAAGCCAGCTCTGGTCAGTCCATCAAGATAGGAAAGTAATTGGTGTATTTGGCAGGGTGATGCTTGATTTATTTTATCAGCCTTTCAGTTCAATTACTACATCTTCCCACTTGCAATAAAGAAAATGACTAATGGCAATCACCCTCTCTGAGAGAAAGTAGCCAGACCTTGTTACCAGGGTCAGAATGGTTTGGAATTACCTTGCAAGCTGGGTAGGGGTTCTAAGGATACTAGATAAGATAGATCGTCATCACCTGTGCTTAAAAATATGCTTATAACATTTGTAGATGTTCAAATGTAGGTTTACCTTTCAGATGATTGTGATTAAAAATAACTGCTGAAGTTTGTATGGTTTTTTTTATCATTGAGGAAATTAAATATGTAGAATTACGGTAGGTGGGGTATCAGAACGGATCTGTCATCTCATATTTACCTTTCTAAAATCTATTCCTCTTCTCTTCCTCTATCTTAATTTTTCCTTTCTTATCTTCTTCTCAATAAATACATAAGACAAAGTAGGTCCCCACGTTGTCTCATGTATTTGTCCTATGCTTCATAATACTTGAAAAAGGGTGGAGCTTAACCCCTTAAGGACACATGACATGCCTGACATGTCATGATTCCCTTTTATTCCAAAAGTTTGGTCCTTAAGGGGTTAAAGTGGCATTGTCACTCCATACTGAACTTTGACTGTGTTTCATCTTATCTTCCTCTTTCTCAATCGAATCTTTTTTTTTTTTTTAACACACAAGACAAAGTATGGTTAGTTTCTTTTCTTCTTGACGTATTTAAAAACATGACAAATCTTCGATTTTCTTGATGGCAGTATAAGCATATTAGATAGAGACACACATTATACTTATTTATTTCTTTTATTTCCTCAGCAGCAAAGAAAGAATTGTATTTAATAATAAATTAAAAACAATAACCCTAGCAAAAGGGTTAATGATCATATCGCAGTAGGCAATAAGGACATCCCGCAGTACATATCCACCCATGTAACCCATAGCTACTCCTCTTTCTGTCCAGTTTGTGCTGTATTTTACATGTGTTATTGCCAACAACTGCTTTATATTGCTGTTTTTGCATAGTCTGTATTTCCCTTTTATCTTGATAGTTACATTAAAATTTCTTTGTGTTCTGCACATTGTCATTCTTATTTGTCCTTGCCTTTGTAAAATTAATGGGTTGGTTGTAACCCAATTTTGTGTTGATTTTTATTGTGCTTTTCTCGCATGGCCTTATTTTGAGCCATTTTGCCAGACCTGCAGGAACAATCACATTGACTAGCGTATGTGTGTTCCGCGGTAGCCATTTTTTGGGTGGTCAATTTTGATGTTCTTCTAGCTTTGCTTGTGACACGTGGGCATCCTGATTGGCTGCTCTTGTTGCTGGTCAGCTTGCCTGTGTTTCCCTCCAGACATTCCAGAGGGATCACTTGGTAAGCTAGCCCATGCTTCATACCATCTGTGCTATTTGGTTAACTGTAGTGAGTGCCTTGAGTACTACCTTTTTTTTTTTTCTTAAGTCTATTCACTTGTGGACTAGTTAAAGGAACATTCCACTACCCACATGAGCAAAAAAATAGATTTCAGTGTTCATTTGGGATATATCTTAAAACCGTTTGCAAAAGGACTGATATGAGGGGAGTAGAGCTTGCCTGACACATCCTTTAGCTCGGGGGAGCTAGCAGAAGCAAGAAGAAACCTCCCTGGCTAGTTGATGGTGTTTCATTAATTATTTAAAATAGTGCTGATTTCTAATAGTAAACAGCACTTTTACAAACTGGTTTTATTGTGGTACACTCCTCACCCATAAAGCTTTGAGTGTGGAGTGGTCCTTTAAAATTGTTTACTTCTGCTTTCTGCCCATTACCTGATATTGCTCTTTCTACTGGGGCTGTACTTGGGCTATATATTTATAATATTGACTGTTTTTTTTTGCATGCTATATTATGCAATCATTTTCTGGGGTCCCTTTCCTCTCTGAGTATGATATTGAAAAGGCCATATAGGAGCAAATTAATTCTGAAGAATTCCATTCACTCCTTGACACCACAATGACCAAATCGGTCACACGTGCCATGGGAGGGACATCAAATAATCTCACTCAATTAATCATGCAGTTTTCAGATAGATGCCGGGCACGTACTTTTAAAAAAAAAAATAAAAAAATTATTATAACTTTTTTTTTTTTTACTTTTTAAATAAATTCTTTATTTCGAAGATCTTGTTTTACGGGGAAGGGGTACAGAAAGCAGAATCTGGGGGTAAAAGTATATAGCGCATACATCACGTACGTAGTGTCATTGTGACATTTATACAGATTGTACAAGTATACGGGTATTTCATCAGTGGTTTCAACATATTTTAACCTATGTACATGTTGGTAAAATTACTACATTATTGAGGTTGTCTTCCTTTTTTTATGGTATTATAATAGGTGGGGAGGGAATACAGAAAGAAGGCACAATGGGGAATCCTGTATACCACTTTGACTTTTGTTGGCAATTCTTGTACAGGGGTTAATCAATACCGGTAAGTTACAGGCTTCATAACCCTTTGTGACCCTGGTGTTAAGATCTGTAGCTATTGTGATGGCATCACTGTAGGCTGTGGTGCCTCAGTGTGTACATTGTCATTCGTTGCTGTGTTGTGAGAGGGGGTTAGGAGGAGGGTGTTTGTCTCGTTCTGATTCCGCCTGGTAGGCCTCTCTGTGCAAGCCAGGGGGTAGCAAGGTGCCCCCTCCTGCATGTGCAGCGTACGAGATGCGTACTGGGCCTTCAACTATGTCATGGAGTTTACGGCCATAAGGTGTGATGGGTGCTTCCCTTGAAACATTGGGGGAGTAGATGGGGAGGGTGACGGGGGGGACGTTCTCTTTTCAGATTAGTGTTCTGGCTGGCCATTTGCCCCAATGTTCATTGGGAATCTAAGTTCCACTTTGACTAGGATTGCATTACAGGATGTAAAATGTTCACCTCTCTTCTTTCCCATCCATAGCAGACTTTGGCAATCGTGTGGAGCCAGAGTTTGCTCCCTTATGGTAAATATTCGTTCAACTCACATTTCTTCCCTATCAAAAGTGGGTGGGAGATATTGACTTCATATGCCCGGATCCTGCAAAGTATTCAAGACTATCGGTTACATTTTTTACGCTCCTCAGTTCAGACCACCTTTCCGCACAGGATCGCCTTCTTGGCAAAAGAAGAGTCTTTAGTGTCTGCAGAGATTCTAGCCTTAAAGGAAAAAGGCCCCATCATACTGGTGTCACCTTCTACTCAGTTGCTTGAGCAACTACTTCTTGGTCACCAAGAAGGGAGGAGGAATATATCCAGTGATAAATCTACGTTCTCTGAATGCATTTGGGAAATACCATTTCAAAATGGAGGGTATTCATTATGGTTCAGGACACAGAGTTTCTTCTTCATCATAATCTATCATATCCATCCATCATCTCTCCTCCACATTTAATTTTTGGGTTTCAATATCCGTTCCATCCAAGGGATAAAGAGCATTAGGAAGGATATCCATCATGTTATCTCTTTCCCCATAATCACTCTTCAGCTTGCCAGAACAATAAGACGCTTGTGGTAAATGGTCTCCATTAGAGAAGTTCCTTCATATCAATTGTCTCAAACTCCTAGTGGGTTCATTTGTACAGCAAAGTTTCCTGGGAGCTACAACCAATTGCTCTAGCCTGTTACTACTGGACAACATGTCTGTGGTCTGATATATATAAATAACCTGGGAGGTACAAAATCACTGGTTCTGGTGGACATTGCTAAGAAATTCTGGCAGATCTGTGTGTATCTCAATATATCTGTTCAAGCAGAGTAAATCCCTGGTCTGACCAATACCGAGGCGGATTGGAACTCCAGGCACCTGGGGTATGCCATCGATTTGCGCCTGTACTGCATCATCGTCCTTTGATTGCAGTTACTTTAGGGATTTCTAGACAAAGACCTTTTTCCATCTCGCTTGAACTAGCAATATTCAACCTTCTACACCTGTATACCGGACCCAGAGGCCCTGACATCAGATGCTTTCATACAACCACGGCCAGTCGCCCGCCATTATGTCTTTCCACCTTTTTTCCCCTCATAGCTTGCACTCTACTTCATCTGAGACTCTATCGAACCTCTCTGATCATCGTATCTCTAATATGGACTGCTCAACCATGGTTTCCGACACTCATGGAGTTGTCATTTGACATTCCAAGATTACTGTCTTTCTTTTGACCATTTCTTGGACTCCGGCGGGTACTCAAATCCCCTTCTAGTTTAGGGACATCTCCGACTTCTAGGTTGGCTCCTCTCCGGTTTGCTTCGGATGTTCCACAGTCAACTATTGTCAGAAACTTGGGCTCTGGGAACAAGACAATCCTACCACCATGCCTGAAATTTGTGTCTCTGCATGGAACAACACATGGATTCTGCTCCTGTGAAATAGTTTCTTACAAATCTTTTTGACCATGGTCTGGCTTAATGTGTGATCAATCTGTATCAGTCTGCAATTTTGTCGTTTTCTCAGAGGCATCCGGTATGCTTGACCACCTCAACCAAGATACTGGCCACTTAGGGAAGTGTTTCTACTTCATCTTTTTAAATCTTGTCCAGGTAATATGACCACTCGACTAGTCATGCTCTTCTGCCTGATAACCTGCAAGCGTGTTTTAGACGTCTGAGCTTTGGATATTGATGCACGTTCTTATCCACGCAAAGTTTATTTTAATATCATTAGATGGGCTAAGACTGCAATTAAATCTATATTCTTTCCTTGTTTTCCTGTCAAATTGAAGTTATGCCCTGTCTTATGGCGTAGGGATCTCAGACTGATGAATTTTGAAATCCTGCTCACCCAGTTGTTCCTGGCTTTACGGAGTCCTCATCGCCACTACAGTCATCATCAAGGGTCACCTTGGCATGTTGGGTGTGATGGAAATATGACATCCCCTGGGGTTGATACTTCAGTGTTTGGAGCACACCCAATGGGTTGCCGACTGGAAGTACCTTTGAAAGCTGCTGACTGATCTTATGAATCTACCTTTAGGGAGTACTATTTTCATTAATTTCTGCATTTTACTTCTTTTGTTTCACAGCTTTGAACTAGCCTATATGAGACTCTGTGTCTTCTATTATAATAATTAGACTTTACTACTAACATCATGCAAAATTATGATTTTATTAAAGGACCACTCTAGTGCCAGGAAAACATACTCGTTTTCCTGGCACTAGAGTGCCCTGAGGGTGCCCCCACCCTCAGGGACCCCCTCCCGCCCGGCTCTGGAAAGGGGTAAGGGGTTAAAACTTACCCTTTTCCAGCGGTGGGCGGGGAGCTCTCCTCCTCCGATCCTCCTCTTCTCCTCCCCGTCGGCTGAATGCGCACACGCGGCAAGAGCTGCGCGCGCATTCAGCCGGTCACGTAGGAAAGCATTCATAATGCTTTCCTATGGACGCTTGCGTGCTCTCACTGTGATTTTCACAGTGAGAATCACGCAAGCGCCTCTAGCGGCTGTCAGTGAGACAGCCACTAGAGGAATAGGGGGAAGGCTTAACCCATTCACAAACATAGCAGTTTCTCTGAAACTGCTATGTTTATGAAAAAAATGGGTTAACCCTAGAAGGACCTGGCACCCAGACCACTTCATTAAGCTGAAGTGGTCTGGGTGCCTAGAGTGGTCCTTTAAAGACACAGAGGCAAGTATTACTGCAGCCTGATTTTATTTTATGCCCCATTGGTTGTTACACTTTTTGTTTTACAATGTGTTTATGTATTTCGACTTGTACATGAGTCAAAGTAATTCTAAAATAGCTTTGCTATACTTATGATTACTTTAGGCGTTGTCAAATATTTTATGTCATTGATGCTTATGATTAATGTGATTTGTGGTCTTATTTCTACATCTCTGTTCCTATTTCACTACATATTTTTTTTCTTTTGTTTCAGCTTGTGGTCCCATTTCTGATATGCATAGTCCTGTTTTCTCCAACTGAATAAATTACTTTGATCTCCAGATTTTCTTCGTAGGACTTCATCCTTGGTCTTTACTGGCGATTGTTATTGATAGTAAAGGGATCCTATAGTGCCAGGAAAACAAAGCCAGGGCGCAGGGTCAGTTCACGCCTGCGCTCCTCCCCCCCCCCCCCCCCGGCAGGGGAGACCTAATGCACATACGCAGCAATGGAAAATCTGACGCTGTTCACATGCAGAGCGTGAGGACGTCTAGTGTCAGATAACAGATAAAAAGATAAGTCCATTTGGATTCAGGAAAGCGCCCCCCCAGTGACTGTCTGGTAGATTTGCAGAATTGCAAATTGCAGCTCTAAGTGCAATAGTGACACAGCACCCAGACAACTTCAATGAGCTGAAGTGGTCTGGGTGCCTACAGTGTCCCTTTAATGTTTGCATGGTTATTTTGTTGTGTTTTTTTGGTAGCATTATCAAGAATGAGATGTGGCTTAGGTTAGCATGGGTGGATATGCCTACTGTGGTATTATGGTTAACCCTTGCTAGGGTTATTGATTTAAAAAAAAAAAAAAAAAATTTCTTATTACTTATATACAATTCTTTGCTGCTGAGGAAATAAAAGAGAAATAAGCATAATATTTGGTTCTGTATCTTTAGTAAAATCCTGTGTTTGTCACTTGAATAGTAAAATCTTGTAATTCTATCATCTAGGACCGCAACATCAACTGAATGTAAACTTGACAGAAAAAAATAGATGGATGCATGTTCAGTCACCTTTTTCAAATAACTAAAAGAACCTTTTAGTCAAAAACCTCTTCTTAATGGTGTTTTATTAATTACACACTAAATAGCTGCCCTCCATTTAAAGCTGGATTAATAACACCCTGAAGAAAAGCCAGCTCCAACATCTCAGATTATTCAGGCAACCTGGAAAAGTGGCCCTTTCTAACCACTTGGACAACCCTGGAAAGTGGCTCCTGCTTGACAAACTCCACCTTGGAACCCCTCCAAGGAAAGTGAAGAGTATTTTCAAACACTTTACTATGGCACCTGGATGTGTATTGATGAGCATGGGTAATTTTTATGTAGAGCATGGGCATCTATTGGCATGCAGGGGTCACTTCCCCCACCTATTAGTGAACAGGGGCCAAGGGCTCCAGGAAGGGCTACCTTCCTGGGATTCCTGATCGTTTCTTTGCCAGCAGGAAACACATCCCTTCGGGGGTTCCCAGGTGGTTATCGGCAAGTAAGCAGACACTTTCTGAGGATGCCTGTGTGAAGGACTTTTATGCAATTGCCTATATGCTTCAGTTTTAATTATCTCCCTGCTATTTTAAGGTCTATATTGTTCGATTCCAAATGTCAAGAATGAATGTATTTTAAAGTGTTTTATGTCTTTTTGTAACCATGTGGTTAATGGAGTCTGCCTCTAGCCCTGGATAATTGAATTACTTTCCCCTTTGTCTCCAGGATAGAGGCCTCTATAAAATCTGCTTAAGCCAGATTTAGCCATGCTTACAGGGGTTTTAAAAGATACTTTACTAACTTTTGAACCCCTGGTCTGATTCATGCCATTTTTTATATGTTGTTCCCCTGAATGGATTGATTGTGAATATGTAATTTTTATGTGAATGTGATGTATGGTTTTATAGTTATGAATGTTAGGTAAAAAGTATGTTAAACTGTAAATGTTCTGGCCAGCAGATAATTGAGCTATGTATATTGCTAAAACTCAATTATCTAGCCTGGCCCAGAGGAGGAGTTTTGTGTTGCATAAATTGTGAGTTCTGTGTGCCAGTAAATCAGTCTTGTTCCAGCATTAAGTTTTGGCTCATGTGTGGATTATTCGGCGATTCCAGGGATATTTCTACTTGTGGAATATTGGGTGATTTTACTTTTATGGGAAGAAGGGAATGCTTGACGGGGATATTTTCTACTACCGTCACAGCCTGTATGTATAGCAAAGCAGGGGACACTTTCTGGGCATTCTGCAGTGGCTAATGTTGAGAAGGGGCCACTGACCCAGGTTGTCTGTGTGCCTGTTTCTCAGGCAAATGGTTTTTTTTTTTTTTTTTTTTAATTCTTTATTTTAGTTGTGCAGAAGGTCACAAGATATAAACAGACGCCACAATAGCGTGTTGCAAGCGTCACGAATAATAGACAGTGGCATAGAAGTTCGCACATTTTTTAAAGTTAAGTAAAATAGCAGGGTCACATGCTTATCAAACATATCCAAAATATGTGTAGTGTGTCTGCATCGCTTAATAATGATAATTTGCTTAACAAGATTAAGTAACAGGCTTATAGGATTAAAATGATATGTCTAGAACAGGAAAACAGGATTACAAATCGCTCAAGTTATATCGCTGGTTGCCACAGTGAGACATTTGCTATATAACACTAGTTGTCAACCTAACACTTATAAAGGGTGTCACCAGAACCTGTTGTATATATATATGAGATCTTAAGATGGTTGCCAATATAAAACACCTTAGGAGATGTCCTGAGAGAGGGGGGGGGGCACCAAAACAAGTGAGAATAAACGAAGATCTTTCGCTAAAGTATCATACAATCATTGCAGTAGGGCATAATAAAAACATTTGCACATTTTTGATTTTATAAAACGATAATAAGCGGTGATAAGGCAATAGCATGGATTAAGCATGTGAACATCCCACGTAGTGGGTTAATCGCTGCTGCAGGTGCCATCTCTGTCTGGAGCTGTAATGTATATGTCCCATAGAGGTGCCTAGTCGCGGAGAGCAGGTGCTAAGAGATTGTGTGTAATAGTTAGCGTGTGCAGCATAAGACAAGTGTGACTATTCGGTAGGGCAATATATGTTGTGAGCGTATAAATTGTAGAATGTATTCTGGCATATTTAGGTGCGTGTCTGACTGCAGTGTTTGGGTATGTTGTTCCTGGTTGCTGCTTCGTCGCCCACCCCCCCATGGCTACCCAAGGCCAGGGTGGGGGGGGGGGGGGGAAGGAGCCCTATGTATTCCCAAGCGTGTTTGAGCGTGCGTTGGGGCAGGGGAGGTGCCGGTGTGTGCGCTCGTGTTAGTAAGTTGGAGAGCAGCAATAAAAACGATATTGGAAACAACTATAAAACAATAATAAAACATTAATCAGATCATCTGTGAGGCAGTAGATCATATTGCCACGGTGCCTTGGTTGAGTGTCATACAGTCCCGTTCAGTGCGGACTACATTTGGAGGGTCCCCAGGGCCTTCTCAAGTGCCCGTTTCTCCAGAGGGGACCTGTCTAGGTCGTCGTGGTACAAATGTTTTGGTGCGCTCTGGGTCCCATCTGTGTTGCTGGGTTGGGTTCTCATGGGGTGCCGGTCCAGGTATGGCATCTTGGGGTATTCCTAGGGCGTGCTGCAGGTCTCTTGCACTTTGAAGCGAGTGGACCACATATTTATTCTCGCCCTTCAGGACCAGGAGCGATCGATCAAGGCGCCATCTGTACTTAATGTCCCTTTGCCTGAGGAGGGCAGTGAAGGGTTTTAGCGACCCCCGCCATGCTAGCGTGCCGCCCGTTAAGTCAGCGAAGAAAGTTAAGGAGTGTCCTTCGAATGTGACCTGGGTTCTATTTTTAAGTGCTGCCTGGAGTGTGGCCTTGTCTTTGCGTTGTTGGAAGCGGACTATAAGGTCACGGGTTGCGGCGGTCGGGGCTCTAGCTGCTTTCGGAACCCTGAATATGGATTCGATGAGGATGGCTTTGGATTGTTTCGGCGTGAGAATCTCCGACAGGAGTCTGCGGACATAATGCGGCAGCTCCTCAGCCGGTATATCTTCCGGCAGCCCCCGTACCTTTATGTTGTTAGCTCTGCGCTCTTCTTCCACGGCGGCGAACCGTCGGTCGTAGTCCTCGTTTTTGCGCTGGAGGTTGGTGATCTCCGCCTGCATTGCGGTGATGTGCGCATCTCGCGCCGCAGAGGCGTCTTCCAGGGTTCCCAGCCTTCCAGTTATGCCCTGTAGCTCAGTGCGTAGGGCCGCCATGTCCGCCTGTAGCGTGGTCTGGAGGCCTGCCAGCAGGGTTTTTAGCACTGATGTGGTCACCGGAGCATTGTCCGGGTCTGGAAGTGCAGTCCCCGATTTAGGTAGGCGTGTGGTAATTGGCAGGTCGTCTTCCTGGTAGAAGTCGTCCGAGTAGTCAGAGTATGTGTCAGCGTGGTCGGCCATTTTGGGCCCTGCTGCCTCTCGGGCCTGTCTCCACATGGCCCCAATGTCTTGGCTCTGTCTCGGCTGGTCGGGTTTCGCTTTTTTTGTTTTACGCCCCATGTCGGTTCTGCCGTCTCCTGCTGTCACTTGGGGTAAGTTAGGGGTGATTTTGTGGGCTGTAGTTGCCAACGATTTGCTATTTTCGTGGGAGCTTCAGCCCCATGCGACTTCTCCGCTTCGTGGCTCGGCTCCGCCCCCAGTATTTAAAACCCGGCAAATGGCTTTTAAGTCTGAAAAAGAAGAGAACCTGTGAGAAGCGTGCACAAACAACTATTTGCCTGTATACCAGTTCAGCAAAAGGTTTTTGCATAGGCGTGTTTTAAAGTTAAAATAACTACTTTCCTTAGTAAAAGCTTTTTGCCTGAAATTACTATTTACTTACACACATTTCTATAATCCTGAGGGAATGCAGTGACTGGTTCTTGCTAAATTGTGCTTAAGTATTCTTATTCAAAATAATCAACGTTTCACTCCACCAAAATGTACACTCGTCAGGATAGCACACAATATACAAGCATCCGTTTAAATATCCTGGTCAACCAAAGCCATGAGACCGTCTCTCCACCATAATTACCATAGATACGACAACAGAATGCCATGAAGCACAAGTGGAACGCATTCAGGCAATATATAGAAAAAGAAGCAGAGGGCTTGCTTATATGTGCTTTATCGACAGGGGGATGAGCATGAATTGAAATGTATGTTGTCAGACTTAAAGGGATTCTCCAGTGCCAGGAAAACAAACCTGTTTTTCTGGCACTAGAGGATCCTGGAGTGCCCTATCCCATGTCGCTGAAGGGGTTAAAACCTCTTTAAGACACTTACCTGAATCCAGTACCGATGTCCCTCTGTGCTGGGTCAGGCTCTGTCGACGGAAACTAATGCTCATCAAGAGCAGTGTTACCACATTACACCTCCCTATAGGAAAGCATTATTCAATGCTTTACTATGGGGATTCTGGCGACGCTGGAGGTCCTCATGCCTAGTGTGAGGACGTCCAGCGTCGTTTAGACTACCAAAAGTTGTCTAAGAAGCCGGTAGTCCCTCTAGTGGCTCTCTGGTAGACAGCCACTAGAGGAGTAATTAACCCTGCAATGTAAATATGCAGTTTATAAAAACTGCAATAATTACACTTGCAGGGTTAAAGGACCACTCTAGTGCCAGGAAAGCATACTCGTTTTCCTGGCACTAGAGTGCCCTGAGGGTGCCCCCACCCTCAGGGACCCCCTCCCGCCCGGCTCTGGAAAGGGGTTAAATCTTACCTTTTTCCAGCGCTGGGCGGAGAGATCTCCTCCTGCTCTCCTCCTCCGATCCTCCTATTCTCCTCCCCGTCGGCTGAATGCGCACGCGCGGCAAGAGCTGCGCGCGCATTCAGCCGGTCACATAGGAAAGCATTCATAATGCTTTCCTATGGACGCTGGCGTGCTCTCACTGTGAAAATCACAGTGAGAAGCACGCAAGCGCCTCTAGTGGCTGTCAATGAGACAGCCACTAGAGGACATAGGGGGAAGGCTTAACCCATTCATAAACATAGCAGTTTCTCTGAAACTGCTATGTTTATGAAAAAATGGGTTAACCCTAGAAGGACCTGGCACCCAGACCACCTCATTAAGCTGAAGTGGTCCGGGTGCCTAGAGTGGTCCTTTAAGGGTGATGGGAGTTGGGACCTAAAACACTTCAATGAGCTGAAGTGGTCTGGTTGCCTGCAGTGTCCCTTTTAAATGCTTTAAATACCACAGTTCGGTTTACTTATAAAATTAGCATAGACTACATTGATTTCTTGGATCTGCACATTACCCAAATTGATGGGCACTTTGCATTCAGCTTATAATCAAACCTAATTGGCTGTAAGGAAGGAAGCTTACTGGTTCTTTAAGTTACACTGTGGCTCCAAAAGGCCTTAATGAGAGACATTCCCTTTATTGTTCCTTACCCCAAAGATGAAATATCTATTTATTTGTTAACATCCTTGAATATGTATAGTATACCTTATATTAGCGATTGTGCTTGATTAAATTAACATGTATAGACTTTGAAATGGTGTATCTCTTGTGGTACTAACCAGCCTTTGCAACAATGTTATATGTTTTGTTGGCACTTATTGCTACATGGTGCTTTTGGATCTCACTTGTGCTTACTTGAGTTCACAGTTTAGTATGGGTGGTTAATACATAGATCTGTTATGCATACTTGTTTTTCTGTTTCACATTCTGTATATTACCTGCGTTCCACTTGCACTTCATGGTATTTGGTAGTGGTTTCTATAGCAATAGGGGTGGAGTGCCTTTTTCACTTTAGCTTTGTTTGCCCGGGATATTTAAATGGATGTTTTTGTATATTGTTTGTTATCCTGATGAAAGTTCAGTTTACTGGACTGAAAGTTGATTTTCTGAATAAAGAATACATACACAATATATAATATAATTAATATATTTCACAGTGGCCATCAGAAGTTAGGGCTGGCTTATCAGGGTGTTAATGCAGTTTTAAATGAAGGGTGGCCATTTAGTAAGTACTTTATAAAGTTAAAACCATTAATTAGAGGCTTTTGACTAAACATGTATTTATTTTTTGTTATTTGGAAAAAGGGTGATTTGAATATGCATCGACCTATTTTCTTCTGTCTAGTCTACATCCCGTTAATTGAATGCCTTATTCCATCTAAATATGTCTCTAGCATGTAAACTCATTGAGCAGGGCCCTCAACCCTTCTGTTCCTGTGCGTCCATTTGTCTGGTTACAATTACGTGTCTGTTATTCCACCCATTGTACAGCGCTACGGAATTTGCTGGCACTATATAAATAATAAAATATGTGGTAGACACAGTAATTTCAAGCAAAAAGCTTTTACCTGGACAAATGGTTGACCTTTTTAAAACACAATTTGCCTAGGCAAAAGACTTACTAAATTTCTGGTTCTTTTATATTTGGAGTAGGAAAACCCCTCCCTAGTTGTCACTCACCCAGGGTGGTTTTCTTTCTATTCCATTCAGTCAACAGAGCTAACCGAAGCACAGGTGATCTAAGCTAGACTACATCTGCCTTTCCCCCTTTGCAATGAGCTGTACTACAGCTCATTGAAAATCATAGGAACGCCATGATCCACGTATATGTGCTTCTTGGTTAGAAGTCTCTGGTGTTTTCCATTGCACAGACAGTCTGTCAGGGAAAGAATGGAGGGCTTGTAAAGACTGCAGACAGGAAGAGTACAGCTTTTTCAAGTTGTATTTTCATATACATAAAAAAAAAATGCATGTTTTGTTCGAGGGTATATCTAAAAAAAATAAAAAATCAGTGCGGTGTTCCTTTTAAGAACCAATGCACACTGTTTACAAAGAAAGAATTGAGTACAATGGTGAGAATCTATGAAGCAGTAAACAGGTTATCACTGCCCATAAGATAAGCTACTGTGGATATGTGGCTATGAAACTTGTAATTCCTTCCTTTAACAGAAGTCATGATAAATACATTCTTGTCTTATGACATGCTGTACGCATTGTTTCATGCGCCTCCATTTTTTTAAAGTATATTTTACATCAAACCGCTTTCAGTTATTAAGTCTCTTCTGATCACATGGATAGATGGGGGGGAGGTGGGAGGGTGCTGCATTTAGTGGGATTTTATTCTCGTGTGGACAAAGATTGAGTTCATGGCAATTATAGGCGTTCCCAAAGTATGGCTGGAGTTTTCTTTTGTTAACTGATGTCACTCACATTACCTTTTACAATTATAATGAACATAAGCAGTGTGGTGGTTAGATTAAACACGGATTCTCCAAATTCTTTGAATATCCTTTGTAGTAGTATTCAGAGAGAGGACAGGCTGAATTCTGATGATGCAACACTATTGAAGCCTTTTGCTTTGAACTCCAATCAAAGTGAAATGTTAACATCAGAAGTACTGAGGCAAACTCAAGTTTAGCAAATTTGATTTTATTTTTAGTTAAATCCATTTTAGAGATTCGCTAACCTGCTGCTAGCTATCTACTTTTTATTTTTTGCCATGAACCTGATGCTGACCTTTGTTGATAGAAATCTTGGGTAATGCTAACATTCACACTTGGCACTCTCTGTAGAATATTTCACAAATTATATTGCATGGTCCGTAACTACAAGTTCAGATCATTTTCTGGTCACGGCTTCGGGCAGTGGTGATAAAATAGTTATTTCAAGCTGCAAGTCAAAACCTGTTCCCCTTTTGGAGCTCACAGAAGGGGTAAGTAGTGTTTTTTTTCTTCATGGTCATTAAAAATGTACCACTGTTCTTTATATGGCAAATAACCTAATTCCCTAACCTGCCTTGTCTAAAATTTGGTTCCCATTTAGTTATTATAAAAGGAATACAGAGGAAGCACAGATTATTTTATGACCGATTTTATATGACTGAAATTCCTTTTGCCCTTAAAAGAGGCAGTGCCTGCACCATAACTTCACCTAAATCCTAGTTATAGTGGTTGTGGGGCATTAGTCTATGGACAGTATCCCCTGTTCTTATTAAACAATTTCCAAGAATATTCACATAATCTGAGGCTTTCCTGCCACCTAAAGCATGGCCCCTCCTCTAATAAAATGTGGAATTTAAACTTCTGAAGTATTCTTCTTACCTTGGATGACATAGTCTGCAAGTTGGCTAACAGAGTTGTTGGCTATTGCTCTTTGCCCATCAGTCCATGGTTGTAAGAAGAGTGCAGAAATTATGTCCTGCTTCACCCAAGCTGCTAAAGAGATACTGTGCTTTAGGTAGCCACTTTGCAATGCCCAAAGACGGTCTGCGCCAGTAACACTGCAATGAGTCGTGGGAGATGGAGTCCACAACATCTGGAGTGCCTCTTTTAACAAAACTGCTTTGCATTGCATTTGTGCTGGCATTCTTGGGGAAAAATAGGACTTGAATAATTGTACAAGAGACCATCCAGAGGCCCACATGTGAGGGCCTCTAAAGTTTTAGTTTACAGAGTTCAAGCTTCAGGGTTGCCAGTAAAAATGCCTTATTTCAGCTATTCTAGAGCTCATATATTGTATTGTAGGACATGCGCTATATTTCGTTTTATTACATGTTTGCTAAATCTGTAAGTCAAGATGAAAAAAGTCTTAGTGGTGTGTTAAACTTTTACTCAACCCCATACCTACATGTAATGGAAAACATATTTGCCCTGTGTTTTTTTTTTCTTCTGTCTGTTGCACATTAATTCCCTTCCAGCATTGATGTTTTGTTTGACACTGATAGGTCTGTTCCTTTAGTGTTTACAAAGCCTAGAATATTATGGTTTATGTTGTATTTCTCATTGGAAGACTAACCGCAAAAATGTGTTAAGTGAGGTCTAGAAATAACTGTGACCAGTTTAGAATGTTGGATTTCTGTTCATCTAACCATATAGTTGGAACCATTGCCATGAGTTATTGTTAACTGTTGTGGAAATCCAAAAATATTCCACTTTTTTTTTTTATGTCATATGACAGATTGCTTGGGGTAGTGAGGGTTCAAAACAAACTGTATATTAAAACCATTTCTAGACATTTGTTGTTGACCCTCTTTTACATCTATAGTTTGTGTAGATTGATGAGCTAAACGAACTTTGTTAAATTTTTTAAATTAAATACAGTATCCGTGGATAGGCAGCCCCTGGTATAGACAAAAAGGGGGGTTCATATAGAAGCCACCCCTTTTGGGGAAATGCCAGCTTACACTTTATGGAAATATATTTACACAATATAGCAAAATTAGGGCATCTATAGCCATAGAATATCTGGGAATCTTCTGTGTTGAGGTTCTGTTTTTTCCGCCAGGTTATAGTGCCCCGTTTATTAATTAAACTTTAAATTCTGGAGACATGTCAAGGGAATTGCACTGTTTGGGGGGGAAATATCAAAGATGGAAAAGGGCTTAGTTTCAGTTTTTCAGTTTCAGCATTTTTTTTAGCCCAATACATGCAATTCCCTTTTCAAATTTCCGTGATTCAACAAACCCCTGTTATTTGTTGGTTTCCATTAAAGATTCTTTATAGTCCTCACCACTGCAAAATGAAATAAACTTTAATCTGTAAATTTATTATGAATTGTAAAAAGTTTTGCTAAATCGGTCAAATAGTCATTGTTTTTTTTATCAAGTGCACACACCAAGAAATGGCTCATTTAATTTAGTTTTCTTTTAACTTTATCTGTGAGACAGTCTGTGTGAATGAGATTAGTTTATTAGTAGTTACATCATTCTTGTTAGTTTTTTTTTTTGGTCCATAACTCATTGTTTAGTTCAATGCATAAAAAAAATACATTTCAGACTGGTTAACATAGGATTGCAATGTGCTTCAGCTGTTCCTACTCTTCTTACTTATTATATGCAGTATTTTGTTTAGACTCTTAAGTATGT